>NC_135560.1:17595097-17957597 GCF_964340395.1 Glandiceps talaboti | reverse complement strand
TAGCATAAATTTGTAAGGTTAAGCGAAGTTGGCCTATTACATTATAATAATCATAACTGTCAAATATTACATAATTTGCAATATCCAGTTTTCATATGAAAATTTGAAATGGACAAATGCTCAAAGCGAAAGTCTCATCATGACAAAGACAGCTGTCTGGCAAAACAAAACAGTTCGTCTTGAACAAAAGAATAATCCTGTAGGTTAACTGATAAAGGTAGTCGTAATCTAAGCCCATGGGATTCAAATATCATTTGATGTATTTCTAAGACCTGATCACAAAACTTTATACCAGACCCATGGATTTGTGGTTTGAGTGTTTATCACAATACATGATGGTGTTGTTATAACAATCAAGTCATTGCAAAGCATGATGCATGTCTACCACTAACACGGTTTGCAAACTCAGGGTTATAGAATCATGCATGCATGTACATCGCTTTGCACTCATCATGCATACATGAGCACTTGTAGTGAGAAATCACAGGAAGTGGATTCAATAGAAAGTGCATGAAACAGCCATCTATAGAAATGTGAAGAATTTTGTTCATTCGATGGCTTTAGGTGGGAGCAGTACCAAAGAAAAGTCAACTCAAAGCATGTACTGAAATCACCATTTTCATTTATTTCAGTGACTTCATTGCCAAATGTGCCAATCATATGGTATTTCACATAAGTTAAGATCATTGACTAGTTGTTGTTTTTTATATAAGAACCTTTCAGGGTTTTGTTAAACTGATTACTGTTTATTCAAATACAATTAACAGCTTGGTATATGTATTTCATTTTCAACAGGTTGATTAAAATCTTACTTTTAGCATACAGAATTTGAAATGATTGTGCTTCTACTACACGATGAATACGAGTGTTCTACAGTTACTGTTTACAAATTTGTACTACAGTTCATGAAATTCATCGTCATAATGTAATTTGTTCTCTTTCCTTGAAAGAAAATAGGAAGATTTAGTAATCTTTTTCTATGGGAATCAATATTGAACATGTCACAAAATGTCTGTGAACTTAATTTATTTTGTCAATTTTTTTAAGATAGTATGTTTACTTCACAATGGTCAAGATTTAGAACGGTTTCATTTGATTTACCAAGCAAGGCAAACACCAACAAAACTGTAGTTTGAATCTTGTAAATACCCATACTTTATCATATGATATATGTATATGTTCCCACTTCATTCTATACTATAGGATCACATTGGCACATTTCATCACCCTCATTATGGGTCATCATCCACCACTTCTTGGCAATGGTGTAGTCTGGGTCACAGGTCTGGGAGCACACTTCACTAGATACCAATTACAATTATTGTGCACTGGAATGTTGGGAGGGGGATGGTAGGCATTGGGGAGGGGTTTTTTGTGAAGAAATTCGGATGGCAACTAATTTGAGATTTTATATCCTTCATACAACAGGATGATCCACTTCCAAAACAAACAAAGCAACAGGCAGCATCACAGCCAACTGTGTTCTTTGGTGAAGACTGGTCTTCCTCTGAAGCTGAAGAGGATGTGGATGACTAGCACCCTAAATCTACCTTTGAATCAATGGAATAGCCCAAAATATATTGTATTTGTGACTTTGGACCATAGTATTATAGCTTCAAAGGGTTAAAACATAAGACCACAAAATAGATTATGTACATATTTGTACTTAAAAGTTGAAATGTCAGCTAAAAGTGTCATATATGTAAATAGCTCCCAGGAGTTAAGGAAATGGCACAGAAGTGAGTTTGTCACGCAATCTGACAGATCGCTAGGTAATCAAGTCATTGGTCATGATTCTCTACTTTAATACCAGTAAATGCCAACACACCACCAATGGTGTTATCTTACAGTAAGATACAGTGAAAAAAATCTCACTCATAGACAAGACACGTTTCCATAAAAGATGTGAAGACACAGTGTAAGTATCAAAGAATCATTATACACTGAAATGTTTTAAAAAGACCACAAGTTTTATTACAAATTGGTTGTTTGTAGATATATTGTACAAATTTCATATTATTAATTGACTGTTTATGTGAAATATTTATATTTATACTTTAGTTATAATTAAAAATAGCCATCGTAATGCTAATATAGCTGAAATATGAAATATGATAAATCTAATATTCCATAAAGAGTTACTAGTTTGTCTTTTTCTATATGAAGTGTATGATGATGTAATAAATGTGTTTGTTTTTCAAATGTTTTCAAGGTTTATGTTGTTAATGTGTGTGTGTGTGTGTGTGTGTGTGTGTGTGTGTGTGTATGTGTGTGTGTGTGTGTGTGTGTGTGTGTGTGTGTGTGTGTGTGTGTGTGTGAACACTTCATAATCTAGTCCTTTTTATAGCCATTCCCCATGTTCATTGGTCTTTCCTTTCTCATGTGTACATGACACTATTTTTCCGAAAGCTCATATATGACTCCATGCCTACTACTACATATCTTGTGATTATGATACAGAATCAGATTTTGACACTGGTTGTATTCTGATAACTTCAGCCATATCATTGGTAAACCAACATGTTACATGTACATGATCTACAGTGAAATAATACAAATTATCCTGGCAGTGTTTTCTTCTATAAGTAGATCTTGGATCAGCTTGTAGAATATCACCAATGGCCTTCTTTGCTTCTTGCCAGTCATTCAGGAATCCTAAAGTATAATCTTGTGGATGTGAATCTGTGTGAAAGATTACACAAAGTGCTGTCAAATCAAAATACAAATTGTAGACTACACCAAATTGGTGAATATAGGAAAAAAATGTCACATTAACTTGAAGAGATGTACAACTTAATAAAATGATCATAAATCATTGTTTTAACCAAGTTCTATTTGGTGAAATAAATTGACACCTGTGGGATGAGACAGTAGAGTAGGCTATGCCAAGAGTAAGAATTACACAATGCTTTGAACTGCTTACAGAGAAGTGAAAATGTGAAAAATCACCATTATCATCAGCTTGACATCAAAACACAGTGTATTTGTATGAAGTTACTTAGTCCAGGTGAAACGAGAAAAAGTACCAGACACATTTTCCATTGCAAACAATTCCTATCTCATGCCCATCTCTCAGACTTGTCGTTCTTGAGCTGACTTTTGCATTATGATACTAGGCACCAATTATTATAGCAAACTCCTGTATCCTGTGTGAAAAAATGGCTAGGTGTTAAAACTTACCATCTGTAAGTCTTTTTGTTTTGCTATGAAATTTCATTAGTTCTTCCTCTGCATGTGGTGTAAACCTGACACTTAAGGTTTGGCATGGTGGCTTCAGTATCCAAGAAGCAACTTGGGCTTTGGCATTGTTCTGTTGGTCTTGTGAGATTGAGGATACAATACCCTCCTCTTGCACTGTACTAGACTTCACATCACACACTGGTTCAGTAGTACATTGTTTATTTCCATCTTTATTCAGTGAACTGAAACCATCTGTGCTTTTACGGCTGTTAGCAGTAACATCCAGCATATTATCTGGGTCCCATGATTTTTGACAGCGTTCTTGTGAATCACATGAACTCTCGCGACACTCTTCATTCACCTCTGGGTCAACACTACAATCCTCATCCTGTCTCATACATGATGTATCTGTTACCATAGCGACTGGTGTGTAGGGTTTATCAGTTACCATAGCGACTGGTATGTGGGGTTTATCAGTTACCATGGCGACTGGTATGTGGGGTTTGTCATATGATGGAATATAAGGTTTAATATCAAGTACTGGTGTTCCTTCAATCATATCAACACCTGATAAATACACTGTATCACCTGAAAATAAAAAAAGAAATGAAAGAAAATGAAGGCATCCTCTCTTTCCATCATGTCGAAATACATTATACTAGTAATATGCTTGACAGCTACATCATATGGTTAATGAAAACATAATGGTAATCAAAGCTGTACTATTCAAACACAAATCCAAACATGTATCCCACTTGAATTATCAGACATCTTTATTTTGTGAATTGACTCGGCTGCTTTTTTCATGCATTTAGCATACCACTACATGGCCATAAATTGCCAACATCCTGTAAATTGCCATCATTTATTGACCAATCAGAAACTTTTTATTCATTTTGGAGATGTCAAAGCTTTACACTTTACATACTGACACAACTATCTGTAAATATACCTACATAACAAATCACTCTATTGGACAATAATTTGTCACTAGCTACCACTGTACCAATCACATAAAGGCTATTGTATGGATTGATAGTTGAAATCTATTTGTGCCCTGCCTCATAGGCAGATCATGATATCAATGCTACAGGAACTACATTTTAGGAAATAATATTAGGCTGTATCACCAGATCAATGAAATGATAACAATCTGTGAAATGTTGTTTCCACATTGAGAGTTATCATCATACCTTCAAGTTTATCAATACAAGCCAGGGTAAGTCCAATGGGACTTGGTCGATGGGGACTACGAGTTGCAAATAATCCAACTTTCGCCCCATCAAGTCTAGGGGGTTTCACTTTAGCTTTTGTGTAATTGTGAGGTCCATTTTTGTGAAAGTTGAAAATGACCCTGTGAAGAAAAAGGTTGAAAAAATGAAAAACTATATAATTTTTATTAAAAAAATAAATCATTGACTGCTATGCACTATAATTCAAGAAATAAGTTTTGATCTGATAACCTTTGGACATCTCTGAATTTAAAGCCACAGTAGGTGTAACAGTAACTGGGTTCTTTCTCCACAATGACTGGAAAACTTGACAATGGTTGTAAATTGTAAGCAAGTACATGATATCATGTGTAGCACAGTCCATTTCATGTTTGTCCACTGGCTACAACAAGCCAGAAATTAACCTATAAGAAACTGCATGTAGTAAGATTGAATGAATACATTTTCTTGTGACATTTTGTCTAAATGAAATGAACTAACGTGCCACCATGCAGACATAAAATGTAGACACAAATGCAAACATTGGTGCCCGTGTGTCTGCATCTAGTTGAACTTGCAGGACTGTACGTTTAAATGGTTTATTTCAATTAGACAAAATGTAGCAAGAAATTGTGCTCTTGCTATCTTATTAAATTTATAAACAAGAATAATGATATCATAGTACTGACCACACATGTGAAAACTTTTCAAGTCCTTGTAAAGCATGAGCTGGATTATTGTAAATAGTTTCAAGTATTCGTAGCTTAGCTTTAGATGAAGTGCACACAGTTGGTTGACGTGGAGTGCCATTCTTAGTCTTAAAACATGACTCAATATAGCCAATAGGTGTATATTCTTGATGGTCATGGTCAATACTAGTCAGCTTCTTTCTCTTTGAAGGAGACACTTCTTTGCAGGAGATATCACCTGTACTCTCTCTCAGAGTAGTGGCAGAGTCAAGGAATTTATTGATTTTATTGACATCTTTTCTGTAGACTCTCTTTAAAGTTTCAATTTGTTGCCTGAAGGAAAATAAGATTTTAATTTGTGGTTTATTTTTCTAATAACCCCCATCACCCACCCTCAACACACACCACTGTCACCACCACACCACCACCACCACCACCACCACCACCACCAACAACAACAACAACAACAACAAATTACATTGCTAATTTCTACAACAACTTATTATGAGGATGGCCATCAATGTACTGGGAATCCAGGGACGGGTAAAGTTATTTTTTTTTTGGGGGGGGGGGGTGGTCTAGATGCAGTACTGTAGCGGTTTTGTCACGCCGCTCTCGGTCCTTCTTTGCAAACCCTGTGAGAAATAAAAAGTAAAATGAAAAATGTTCAGTCACACACAATAAAATATAAAAAAGAATAAAGAAGTATTGCAAATAAAAACAAAGCTACAATTATTGCAGCAGGGTGGGGGGGGGGTCGTTAAATTTAACATGATAAATAGTAAATAGTGTGTACACAGGGGACCCAGGAACCGTGAGGCAAACAAAACAAAACAAACAAATTAATAAACTTTCAAATAAATGACAAATGAGCAAGCAAATGAACGACAAGTATAGGAACAAATAAAAAAAAAAATAAACAAGCAAATTAACAGATACTCATGGGGGTATACTAGATATGTTTTTTGTACCCATCACTATTCCTGTGCACGTGGTGTGTAGTGGTTGGGTAACTTTTGTTTTCTAGCCCATTCTCAATCTAACTCACTGGATTCGAAACCTATTTCTTTTATGATCAATTTTCCCAGAAAACATGCACATGCCTTATATTTTTCAGTTCTTTTCTGGCTATTCCAATATTTTTCTGGACGTCACCAATATCTCGAACATGTTCACTGGGCGCAGCCATCTTGAATATCGACTATATACGATTAGTTCCGAGATATGACGAACTACTGACAACTTTTTATAATGTACATTTTCAAACCAAATAACGTAGTATTTTTACAAAATTAATGGATTATTTTTGTCAAATTTAAGGAAAATGGAATGGGAAGAATCACATGGCTAAGTACGTGGCAATTATTATGACCCGGAAGTATTTTTTCTATTGTTTATCTCAACTTGTCGCGCTAGCAACATGTAATTTGCATATAAAGAGAGAGAAAAAATGGCGAACCTACCTGATCGACTGCACCTGCCCTAAAATGTAGTGAACGTCTTATTTTCATCGAAATATTTATGGGGCGAAAGGAATACGGACTGTCTCGTTTATTGTGAGGTAAGTTTATATATTCTTGTAACCTGCGAGCTGTTAATGGCGATGTTATGAAAGAATCCTGGTGGTATTTTGGAGTTTTAAATTTCATAACAAAATCGATCTCACTCAGATCATCATCAGGTCTGGTAGAAAAACGTTGAGGCTTTGAATACTTAATTTGTAAGTTCTAGACTCCTTGCATGCAAAATGCGACGGATCACTTTATATCGAATAGACAGAAAATTACAGCAAATGGTCCTTGTGAATCAGGTACTACAATGAATCCGTAGAAATTTGTACATCATTGATCATTAGTCAAACGAAAGAGGCTTCATTTGTAATGTAAAACGTAATGACACTGACAGGATGCAACACAGAAGTACTGTGTCTGTGTGTTATAGTTTATGCAATCATATACAATGTCAATAAAACAGTGGTGTCTAAGACCATGACACCAAATCACTGGCCACTTTTTACAGCTGTAATATACATCGACCCTTTGTAATATTGAAATTTTGAAAAGGAAATGAGAAATAATAATTAATATGATTATAAATATGGGGGTATAAGGGGGGAGCCCCTCATACCTCCATGGAAATAAAGAACTCTTTGAAGTGTGAACTTGCAAATAACTCGCTCATAACTTTTTAATTACTATGATGATCACATTCAAAGATAAAGAGAATTTAATGTTAACCACTTGTACAATAATCTATTGCGAAAGTGTTTGTTTTTTTCAAATGATAAGATAATAAGATTTTGCAGGCCGGCTTTGTTCTATACTATAGCAGTGTTCATTGGTCTACTAAATTTACATAATAAAATGTCAGGTTTAATAATTACATTGTTTTTAAGGATTCAAGTAAAATTGTTACCCATCTTGAAGATGATTTTCACATGCAGGACACAGTGTGCATCTTCAATGTTTCATTGTCATATAACTATAGATGGAATACATATAATGTTAAACATTTTTGATTAAATTTTTTTTTGTAAGTAATGAACTATGTCTAGTATCACCAGCCTCTTCTTTCACTGAGGGGGAATTTTTCTCACAGATTCTGGGATCTTATAACCAAGTCAAATGTATTACCATCCATTTGTGATATCAAGAAGCAGACAGAACTACACCACATTTCTTAAACAAAAGATTTCAATTTTTCCCTTTGTAAAAAAAAATGTAATCATCTCACATCATTTTGTCTGTTGATTACAGGTTGACATACTGAGCATATCACCATGGCTACAATAAGAAGAAGCATTAATGAGCTGAAGGGTATCCAGGTTCTTCCTGATCCCAAACTCAACAAAAACAATGAGATGTATCCCATATCAAATTTACCCTATGGTGCAGTAAGTATTAGATGTCATTGTGTATCATTTCATACATGTATCAGTCATTACTTGCATTGATGCATGCATCAGTATTGGTATTTGCACTGCAGTGCCATACCATGGCCTCTTTTGGATAAAAACATGCAATGATAACAACCCCATGACGCAGTATTCCAGTGTAGTTACTTGGAGTATTTGCAATCCTGCATGTGGCGTTTGTTGCTGCATTTTTACTCACTACACTTGTGAAAATACAATGACAGAGAACACGGCAAGCACTTTTATAAATATTCTTGGTACCAGTATGTTACAGGGTTCTGCTATATATTTGTTTACTCAATATCGCAGTAAGTAACACAATATATTTTACTCCATGGTGCGCTGACATAGTTATCCTATCACACATTTCTATGTATGTTGAAGTGTAGGTGAAATTAATTAGGTTTTAGATTTACAGGAAGTGTTTCATTGAGCCAAAAAATCCAAATATTCCTCATATAACAGGTCATTTTAATATTTATTTTCTATTCTCAGAGAGATATTCAGGAGAGGTATGACAGCATCCTTGGACCACTTACTTTGTTTGCACCATTTACACATGAAGAAAGTAAGTAGTGAATTCATTTTTTTTGTAGGATTTATCACATGCTGCAAACAAAAATTTCAGATTGTTGTAATTTTCTCAAGTACCTCAAAAACTTACAAAGGAGATATATTTTGATATGCCGTAACAACTTTTTGGACTGATATTAAATCATTTCATAAATACAAGTCTGCTTGTATACAGAATAAACCTTATTGAAATTTGTGTAACTGTAAGGTTAACTAAGTTTATCATTATGTTGACTGATATATTTTTTTTCTGAGTATGGAAGTCCAGGAAAGGTGATTTTGATTTTAAGTCACCCAATAAACAACTTTGCTTTGTGTCTGTGAGACTAGAATATGTGCATCCATCTATCATTACAACTCACACACAACATCCATCCATAACTAATTATACAGTGTTTTGGTCAGGGTTGTAAGTTGGTCAAATATTTCTGCGTTCCCAAGGTACTTTTACTTTGTGTGGGATCCCAACAAAATTACAATAATACTGTATGTTCTGTAATATGGTAATCTCCGCAAGTTGTATCAAATCCTCCACCCCTTGCTGTGACCTGGAACTTCAACCCTTAGCAAAAACACTGTCAATATATCATCAGTTAGCACACATATATCACAAATTCACAAGTTTATTCAGTGCACAGGTTTTCTTTCAGTAACATGACTGTTCAAAAGTGCACTTTTTGAAGAAACAGAGGGGGTTATATGGAAAGTTGTACAATTATATTAACATTTTTTAATTTTTCTTCTGCGATAATTAAGTGCTTAGTGCATCCAAAATGTTTTCTTTGTAACGTCTGTGATCAGTGTTGTAGAAAATTATATGTGCAAGATGTAGTTAAGATGCAAATGATGTGAAGAAAAGTACTCACAGTACTTCTGACTGAAGGACAATGCCCTTTAAATCACAGACATCGAAGGAAAAAAAATAGCCTCTTAGAATTTGAGTATTTATTTGGGTTGTGTAGGTAAAGATTTTGACTTTATAATTTATTGGTAATGTTTGTTCAAATATATGCGGAAATTTATCATTTTTTACATCCAATAAGTATTTTTTTATGTACATTATGTATCTTTTTCTTAATATGAAATGTATTTCATGATTTTTCTCCAAATGCAGAATACATAGAAAGTGACATGACAGGTTAGTTGTACAGATTGGCAAAAATAGGATAAGGTGAAACGTAAAGTAATTTTAATACCATTTACAAGCCAGGCACAACAAAAACAAAAATTATTACTGGGCAAAATATCACTTGGCAAGGGGGCAGAATAAGCTATGGGATGCGCTTGATACTCATAAGCATTTGCACTATTATGAAAACAGGACACAGTTAAAAAATGATATATCTGCATCAATATCAGAGATGGTATAATGTGATTAGTTAAGATTCTTGAAAATGAACGTGTCATATAATTCTGAATTGGCTTTAACAAAACATATCAAAGTTTCAATTTGGTTCAAGTCCTTGGACAAGTCAGATTCAAGGCCTGTTTGAATTCTGTACAGGTTGGGACCGTCGACCAAAAAAGTGAATACACGACATATATTATCCTAAGTCTTGTAAACTCATTTTGTGTTAATTTCTTCTAGAATCATACTTGTCTACCATCTTGATATTTGATGTAGGTTAAGATTAGAAGTGACATGCATGAATGACATTTGCATAATTTGTGGGTTTGACACAGCCATGAAAGTTTGTGTTTACAGCACGGCATTGCAATAAATGTTGTATTGCACTCCTGAGAAAATTGCCTTTTTTGCAAACTTGACAGCTACCCTGCCTTCCAAGAAGCACAATCTCAACATGCCCAGTATGGGTTGACAATTTTTTTGTGATATCACACCATCATCCAATATTGCAATAACTGTCATATTGCACATCAAAGTTGCCTTTTGCAAATTGACAACCACCATGCCTTCCAAGAAGCACATTTTAAACCCACCCAATATGGGTTTATTGGTTTTTTTTGTTCACTCACATCATCACCTGACACTTTGATTTCTTCACTCACATCAATGTTTTGTGCACTGTCTATTCATGTATAAATGTGTCTGTGTCTATATGTATGTATGTATGTATGTATGTATGTATGTATGTATGTATGTATGTATGTATGTATGTATGTATGTATGTATGTATGTATGTATGTATGTATGTATGTATGTATGTCTGTCTGTCTGTCTGTATGTATGTATGTATGTATGTATGTATGTATGTCTGTCTGTCTGTATGTATGTATGTATGTATGTGTGTGTGTGTGTATGTATGTATGTATGTATGTATGTATGTATGTATGTTATTGTTAGTATATATGATATTGTTAATATGTATGAGAGTATATACATGAATATGATGTGTGTGTGTGTGTGTGTGTGTGTGTGTGTGTGTGTGTGTATGTGTGTGTTGTGTGTGTGTGTTGTTTGTGTAATTTTACATGAGTCTGTATGCGTGTACATTACTTCATGTTTTTGCTATCATCTGTAATGTTACCTTATCATTGCTTCCATTCATCTATATCTGGGTATTCCTCCTAAAGAACATGTAGTCAAGAAGATATTGGAAGGCAAGTACATTGTACAGTGATGGTTCAACCATGTGCACTTTGACCATTGATTATTGAATGCACTCTCTCAAAGTCAAAACATTGCAGTTGTTTGTTTACAACCCTTTTATTCCATCACAGTCCCCTCCACCCCCCATTACAGGTATGGTTCACTCGAACAAATAGTAAATGTATAGTTCTCAGGACACATGTACATACCTAGCTTCGGACCAAACATAATGGAGCCATGGAAAGACAGTGTCGAACTGGATGCTCCGAGGCTACAATATAGTTACTAACATTCGTATCAAAGTGAACTTCAGTTGTTAACTATACTTTTTAAAAACATTCTTAAATACAAAAAAAAATTGTCTCAGAGAATCATGTAAAAGTTGTGTACATTCACTACCCCTCCCTACCCTGTCAATATCCAACATGTGAGTCCTCAGGATCACATTATGTCAAGACATCCCAAATTAACAACTTAATCATATTGATGAAGTAGTATGTTCAAGTTATGGTACTCCTTGCATGTTCCATGTGTTCCAGCTTTGTCATAGACAGTAGAAATGTATGTTTATAGACTACTCCACCTGTATACTTACCCTTGGCTTGAATATTGTGATACTAAACCAGAAACAATGAAAATTTGTGACCTTCATTCTGGTGTGATGCATGCAGAAGATGTCATTTGTTTTGAAATGATAGATGTGGGTTTTGACATGTTGGAAATAGGTTTTAATGTTGTGTGAAAATGTACTCACTGATCATTTTGGAATCATGTCAAAAAGTCTTTTTGTTTGAACACATACAGAATTGCTTGTGCACAGATGTGACTTTTGTTATTTCAAAGAGACATAGCTATATGGAATTATACAGTTTCAAACAATCACAAGATTTTGATGAATGGATGAATGTGACAGTTTTTTTATCCGATCACTTCTATGCCTGAAATCTTTTTGTGACATTAGTGATCCAATAACGAGTAATTCTGAAACATTTTTTCTGAAAGTAGAGTAAAAATGAACATTTTAATGGCAAATTGCTACAAAATGATGCCTTATATGTGTAGTTAAAATAGCATCAATCTCCAATGCTGGCTCATAAATGAAACAAATGAAATTTGCTGAAACAAGCTGACTTGTGTAACAGTACAAATGTACATTGGTTTAAATTGGAAAAAGGGGCTTGTTTAAAAAAGCATCTTATTTGCTGTAAAATATGGGTATTATTGGTTATTGACTTTTTAAAAATCTATTTATTAATTTATTTGTTTGTTTACTTTTACAGTCCCTGATCAACATGAACTTGATATTGAAAGACCTATCACTCCCATTGATGTAAGTACACAACATTTATAAGTTCTTAAACCTTTGACAATTGCAGAAATGGAAGAAGCAGACCTGACCTAATTATTCTAGCCTGTATTTCTGGTCAGATATTTGCTAATGAATAGTGCCAGTTATACAATCTATTGTCTTTTAGATAATTGCAATATTATCACTATGGAAGTCATATTTCTGTGCATGATTTACATTGCCATATCAAATTATGTATATGGGTGACTTCTGTACTTGATCATTGCTAAAGTTTCAGGAGGGGTCTCTATCGAGGTTAAATCTGGTATGTTGTCTGCCAATGTACCATTGTCTGTGTTTAGGTGAGACTGAAATGCAAAATCTATTCAGAGAGCACTCACAACATCAAATCTCTTGACTTTACTTTCATACATCAACTAACACTTTCTTTGAAATTACTTTCTTAGGAGAGTATCAAGGCACCACCATCCATGTTGTCAGAGTTATCTAATCTGGTTCGTCGGAGAATCACTGCTGATCCAGAGACAGAACACTTATCAGTAGAAGATCAACAAGCATTGGTAAATATCTCGCAGACGAATTTGTAGCAGTATGTGTATTCAACTAAGAACCAGAAATAATATAGAAATGCATGCTGTAGAAATAACTTGGTGGCATAACCAGTATTCTATATTTTATTTTTGTGGTGAGGCCTTCAGTAGTATGGACTGTCTATTAAAAATTACCCTTTGAAGTCACAGTTTCAGCTAAAGTCAGGAATCTCTGAATTGTGGAGAATTGTCATACAGCACATATGTTGATATCTTGACTTTGCCATAGTGTTGCACCCTTGTTTATACATAGATTTGTCCTTGACTTCAGCAGCCAGACACCAATATTTCAATAGTGGTCACTGGTGATTTTACCACTTTTTAGGAACTGTATAACCTACAACCTTTGGAACCTTTTGCAAGGGAAATATTTACCTTGATTTGAGCCATTGTTGAAAGGGTTTCTGTCTAAGTAAACTTTTCCTTGTTTTTCCTTGCAGGCTGGAATCGTCATGGGGGAAGTGAACGGTATTTGGCCAGATATCAGAAGACAGGTTGATGATCCTTTCCTGGTAAGTGAAGAATGTTTGTATGTTTGTGGGTTTTGGCAGGCTAAAGATGGGTATTGATGAGAATATCTATAAAACCATGTGGATGAGAATATCTCTAAGACCTTGTATCTCACCCATCATCAATTTTTTCAGACATCTTTCAAAAGCAAATTAACATCTACAAGTAGAAAAACTTTAACAACACATGAGTACCGTGTGAACATCCAAAGAAAATAATCCAATGCACAAACAGCAAAAACGATTTAGATATCAGGTAGTACACCATGTAAATTAGGTTACCTTTTCTATTGTTAGTGGGTCACCATGTCATTTTGTGTTTTTCTTGCAGACTCCAGAACAGAATAAAGAATTACAGAGAAGAATCACAGTACATATTGTTACGGTCTGTGAACAATTATTCCATCACTATATTGCTAAAGCTCAAAGTAAGTCAAACACTTTTCCTCTTCAAAACACAACCATAATTTGACCCTTGCTTACAAGTAGCTTCATAATCATATCTTCAGATTGGAACTCAGCTACACTTACATACCTATTCTGCTATAAACTAGTACAGAAATGCCACGTTTTGGATTAACGGTCCTTATCAGGGACATAGAAACATCAAAATAGCATGATATTTTATCGACAGATAATGTGAAAGCATTGACACATTGGCAAAAAGAAGACTGTGCATTATGACTCAAAAAGAGAGGGTCAATTTTCTTCATGTACTAGCCTAGCATCAAAATTGTTATACGTAGCCTGTCGTGAAATATCTGTGATACTTATTTGTCATTTTGTTTCAGTTTTAAACAAGAGAGGAGTTTTTAGTGGTCCATCCAACATGAGCAGACTGAAGGCACAGCTTGCTTTGGATTCCAGTAAATTGTAAGTAGTCACTAATCATGAAAACAGTAGCCATGTTGACAACTGTAAATCCTAGGTTATATTTCTACAAACTACAAGTACAAAATACAAGTCAAGTGTTTTTCCAGACTGGTCTAGGACGTGTTGCTGTGTTTGTTAATTTTGATATCGCTAGAATTTCCAAGGTCTTTGTCATGTCCATTTCAATTGGGTTGCTGCTGGCATAAATCCCTGTCATTATTCAATACATGCTTGATATTGCATTGGTGTAGATTGTTGATGTCTGTGTATTATAATGTGTGTTTTTCAGTTTAAATATTTTGGCAATTCGTCGTCATATCGTTGCTGATCTCCGAGGGCAAATACCAAGTTCAGGAGATGATTCTAGTGATGATGAACGTGGCAAGACTGCTTCCTCTGCAGCAGCACCGTTGTCATATAAAAGATTGGTAAGTTTGTATGGCTAAACCATTTCATATTCATTGACTGACTGACTGACTGACTGACTGACTGACTGACTGAGTTTGATATATCTATAACTCTGTAGTTGTATAGATATTATTCATATGTATTTTGCCAAGAAACACACAAAACTATTATGAAATAGAATCTACATCAAATTAATATTAGTATGCGGAACACTTGTATGATGTTCATTCAAAAAAATGGTAACAGCAAAAAAAATCCTGAGAAAGAAATTCAAAGGGTCTTCTGAATCCACTCTGGCTGAGTTGTTTTGTGTTAGTCTGTATGAGACAAAAGTATACGTACACACATGTACACACACACTTGACACATCCGTGCATGCACGCACACACACACACACACACACACACACACACACACACACACACACACACACACACACACACACACACACACAATAAAAGAGAAAGATTTCTAAAAATTATTTATTTGGTTACATATTTTGTAGTGAAACATATTAATTGATTTGAAATTTACCTTTATAGTGTTTATATGATAATGTGTGCAGGCTCTATGTGTTTATTTCCTAATTATATCCTCTGTTGTCAATTGCAGATTGAAATCAGTCGTCCTAAGAAGAAAAAGAAAGGCGTTTTTAAGATTCACAGAGAAATACGAGATTTAGAAAGACAGATGCCGTACCTTGAAACAGAAAAAGTATTTGAGTATCTGCCTGATATTAGACAATTTGAAAGAGATGATGAATTTGAAGAAGAAGCTGTTACCCCGGTAACAGACTTAGATGAAAAGTCATATAGCCGGCAAAGCAGTACAAAAGATAGTTTCCACCTCTCAGGGTAAGGATTTATAGTTGTGCAGGTCTTTCTCAAAATCCCAGTAAGCTGTAACTGATACTGTATTCATAGTGCTGTTCTTGCTGAAATATGTATGATTGCCAAGTGATCAAACAATCAAACGATATCAATATCACAAATTGTGAAAAAAAATGTTTTAAAAATATTAATTGCTTTTATTTGTGACCAATGTATGTTGTTCTTGCTGAAACATACATGATTACCAAGTGATCAAATTTTCTCAACAATCGCAGAATTTTTACAAATTTTTGACAAATAATGAAATGGTCCAGATTATTAATATATACTGTGTACATGTAATAGTTTACACAGTACCATCAATGACTTGTAGATAGGTAAATCAGTAAAAATCCCCTACTTTTTGTTTATTTTGTGATGTAATGACTGTTACATTATGGATTTGATTTCAGAAAACTGGCCAAAGTGACAAAGCCAGACATCAAACTGAAAAAATCCAATTCCTTGCCAAATCTTGCTGACCATGAAACTTTAGCAGAAGAATTTGGTTTAGACGATGATGATGATACAGCAAGTGTTAAATCTTCCTATCATCCTGACATTCTAAGTAGAAGATATAGTCAAGAAGACTTGAAAGTAAGTACCATGACACTAACTTGTATGTGAAGTTCATGTAAAATATATGTAGTTAACAGGATTGTCTGTGGCCAAGTGTTTAGATTGAGTGCCTCTTATCACTGCTGTCTGGGTTCAAACCTGCTTGGTGCCAGCTGGGAGTATTTTCGTTCTTCGTAGTTGCCTCTATTTATTTTTCATAAAGTATAGAACTTCAAAATAAGACCATAAACCATTCCCAACTCTCATTAATTGAAGCTATTCTGTCTCTAATTGAATACATTTTTGTGAACACAAAGATGGTTTGTAATGTTACCATGGTAAAAACACTTCGAAGTAATTGAATAATCATGAATTATATATCGTTTGATCATAGCAGAAATCAGAAGAAAAGAAAAAAGTTGAAGAAGAAAAGGGTAGGCCAGATACAAGGCAGAAATTACAACAAGATTTGATGAAATTATCGCAGTATAAATCACAGAAAGATTCCAAAGAAGAACGGCTTGATGAGGAGGAGGACCTCCCTCCACTGCTACAGGTAAAGATATGTAAAATATTATGTATTACGGTGCCGTCCTAATATAGGGTGTTTACACCTTAGAATCAGATGGTACTTTGCCTGACATGAGGAGAGTGAATAACATCCTGTTATGAAGATCCTAATGTCCAATGGGATTATGATATATATTTTGGTGGGAATTACTGAGTCAGTTTTATATGGTGGTAAATGTGTACAGAATTTTGTATCTATGATTTTCATGCCTAAGACCATCTTCGAAAAAAATAATGATTTAGACAGGATACTTCTTTTTCCTTGTTTTTGCCTGTATAAGTGTCTCTTGCCCCAGGCAAGTACCTCGGATGTTCCTGTCAAAGTTCACAATGACGGCAATATTGTATGTGTGTGTATATTAAGGCAGGTAATAATAAGGATCATGGCCCTGAACTTGACAGGCTTCCTTGGGTATTTCTGTTGTATATGAAAAGATATTTAATTTTTGAACTTTCTGTAAAACTATTGGCTACTATACTAATGAGAAGAAAGAGAAGAGAGCGACTTTGAGTTCAGTTTGGGTAGAGATTTACCAAAAATTACAGAAACATTACAAATTTTTTCACTGATTGCTCAGAAGACATAGCCTGTTAACAACAATTGCTTAAATTTTGACAGATTGTTTTATAAATCAAACTGTTCGTAGTTGTTTTCCTAGATGAAACACATGAGACCTAATGACCACAGACAGTCAACGTAACATGTAACATTTGTTGGTTTGTTTGTAGGCATTGTCTAAACATGGAAGAATTGAGGGAAGGAAAGAAATGTTACAGCAACAACTAAAAGAGCTACAGGAGAAAGAAGCTAAAGAAAAGGCGGAACAAACGTGAGTACAGAAATATATGATACTGAACAGTGTGTTTAAAAAGGATACACTAGAAGTAATTTATAGTCTGAAGAATGGTAATTTGCACTAGTATAAAGATAAACAAAGTGATTTGATATTTGTGGAGTCATGATCGTCAAATAGTCAGTATGTGTGGCTCATAATCTGCAAATTATCAATTCAAGCCTCGCCATTGAACTTTTTTGTTCCTCAAAAGTTCTCAAATCCTTGTGCAAGATTTAAACTACCACGGTGTCCATGCATTAACCTCAGCTGATGGGACAGAGGACAACTTTTAATCATGTGCACGTCACTGTTTGCTAGGTGTTGAGGTCACAAGGGCTGATGTGTCATTACAGGTATCTAGAACAGGGTACATGTGCATCTAGAGCTGCACTTTGCAAGAACAGGCACACATTAAAATACTGTTCATTATCATTATTTGCAGGATAAAGATACGAGAACCTACCCACCCGCAACCAGCAATAATTACCAAGAAAATGCCTAACAAGTCAGTTGTAAGAACATCAGATGTCAGAGTATCAGAACGTGTCAGTTTATCATCTGTGACCCTTGACCTTTACACTACAGTCTACAATGAACTTGTTGGAGATGTAAGTTGTCCAAGAAAGATAGCTTCTCACCCCTCTCCTGCACTTGTGTTTAGACTCTTCCCCAATGTGTTCTGTTGGAAGGTTGATTGAAATACAGAAGGATAGGGGTGTTATGATCTGTTACTACCTGAGATTTATATGATAGTATGGAGACATATTTCATGACATTCTCTTAGCCCCCTCCAAGCATATTGGTACTTGTGCAAGCCAATTTTGAAGCAAACGTCTGGTACTGAGTACTTTTAACCTCTAGGAACCGATACAGACCAATGAATGCATCTAGAACATAGACTTAGGTTGGATGTAATAATCCAAAGACAGTCACTGTTTTGAAACATCGTTGTGATTTATTTATTTATTTATTTATTTTACAGGTTGATTCACAAACCATCAAGAAACTGGATCAAAATCTGTTCTTTGGTCAGGAGATTAATGAGGTGTATGATGAAATAATGAAAATATTACCAAATGATCACTTTAGACATGATCAGGTAAGTTATATGGTTGTATAGTATGAACTGTATGTCTGGTTTGACCACAGGGACCTGAAGTCTAGGTTGATGTTAGGGACCAGGACTTTGGTTTTACCACAGGGACCACTAGTATGTGTACATTTACAAGTATAAAATAAGTCAACAAATAAAATGAATTTGTAGTCCTTTATACATTTTTGCATTATGTACATACATTTGTGGTATTAAAGACAGGTAGATTTCATGTGTTGGGGGCACCTGCCTTGGTGGCATATTTGATAGTGTGCCTGTCTAGTGGTTGGTTGGTTGGTTGGTTCAAGGGTTTTAGTCCAGCACAGGTACACTTTTCTCATAGATTACTACAAATTGCTGAAGCTCTGCTGGTAGAAAAAGTCATAAGGATGGCTGATTCTTTTGAATAAATTGCACAATCATGATAAGTATACAGTCAGTAACAATATTATATATGCTGTACATTCCAGGATGACTTGATAGAACCATCAGCTGACCACGTTAATTTATCTGTCCTGTTATCATCATCTGCACTTGGTAAAAGTAAAAAGGATCGCATCATGAATCCAGAACTGAAAAGAAATGTACAGCCTCCCTGGGGTGATGAAAATGTATCTCAGTGGGCAAAGAGGTAAATATTTGTAAAGTATTATTTGAATAATAATACATCGTCATGGAAATGTTTGTAGTCTTTCAAAAGTTGCTCTCAATGACATGAAGGAATTTGTTACACAAGCATAGTAGTGGCCACACTACAGTCTTTTTTTTGATAACCAGCATATGGTACTGTGAATGTCTAGTTCTATCATTTACATTGTTCTTCTTTCTCCAGCCCACTCTTCAATGCAGATCAACTAGCCAAACAAAAAGCAATGGGAATGCAGACACCAGCATCTGGAATGATGACATTCCAGGAATACCCAGCCTCAGTAGGTGGGGGTACTGGAAATTATGGAATGGGTGGTGGTGCTAGTAGTTATGGCGGTGGTGAAACATACGGAGCGGCAGCTAGTTCTTATGGTGGTGCAATGAGTGGCAATATGATGGACTTGGAGAGTTCAGGTCCTGCACCAGGAATGATTGATGACAGGAATTCCAGAGCCTATGCTTCCTGGTTGAATTGGTGGAAATCTACCGTCAACTCAGATGACTACATGAAATACCTTTCAACACAAGTAAGATAAACTAGTATTTAGATATTTACATTTCACACAATTCAAAATGCATGTACCCATCCTCTGTTAGATGAACATCGCCTTACCCATAAGTTTTGCACTAACAGGTTGAAAGTGTTATCGTGTTGGGGTACTGGTTTTTGGATGTGGAACTAAAAATCAATTTGATCAGATTTATAGTACCATATTATGTGTATAAGCTGCATTACATACATTTACTCACCAGTGTGATTCAATACTGTTCAGGGTGTACGATATTATGAGGAAGTCAAATCTAACAACACAGTTTCAAAAACAGTTAGTGCAACTTTTTTTTTTAAAATGTACGATGTGCAACCTTCCCACTTCTTGCTTTGGAATCAAAACAGTGGTTATAAGAAATCATTGATAATATATCAACAGAAAACAAAATCCTAACCCATGTCTTGTTATTTGATTTCTTTTACAGGAAAATGATTATCTAGGTGTAGTTTTCCATTTCTATGATAGTGGAGATAGTGACAGTGATGATGAGAAAGGTTCTAAGGCAGGTCCATCACTGGCAAAGCAGAAGAAAATGAAGTGAGTTTTGAATATTTTCATCAAAGAGATATTTTCTAAGTGCAAAAATATGTGAGCACCAGGATATTTTTTTGTAGCTAATACACTGATACAGTGCACTCAATAGTGCAGAAAATTTGGCTTTCAGGAAGCCTAACGTTATAGTATCTAACTTTGTGAACATACATACATGTAAATTAAATATATAAATGGCATTCTCTCCTTTGATTTGCTAACATTTCAGGTCATTGCAATTAGTTATATTTTACATTTGTCATGTAACTCTGTTGCATTTTGTTTTGTAGGGAAAGACAAGAGAAAGTGAACGTAATGAAACAAGAAAAAACTGCTTTTACACCAGGAACATGGAATGTGAATTCAATATTGATGGGAGGTCTTGGCAAAGATCCAGAAGTAGAAAGTAAGTAAAACGGAAACAATGAACACCACTGTGGGTGGAAAATGGTCATTTTTGTAAACTTGGATAAAGGTCATGGAGAATCATTTCATGATTTTTCATGATATATGTATTATGCCTGATTGATTGCCAAGAAACACTAAATTGAAACTTAATTGTTCAGAGAAATGCATTGACTCATGACAGACATGCATATGCAATAGCAGAACATTAATATTCATTATTATGTCATGAAGGTAGGAGTCATGAATATTTTTAAGGGAACACCACTGTGGGAGATGAAGACATTTTCACATGAAGTGAGTCTTTCTGAATGATTGGATAAGTATTCTTCGTTTATGATATATGGGATTAGGGAGAAACATGAACTTGAGATGTTCTCAGTATTTTCACACGTTTTACTATTGAGTGACACCTGTATAGGGTCAAAGGTGACATCTAGGTGACAACACAGGTCCAGTGCAAGGTAGAGACTAAGTCAATAGAAAATTGACTTTTTGACATTTTTTTTCATCTATTAGTTGAAGAGGATGAGGAAGTAGTGACTCCGCGGTCAGTGCGGTCAAAACGTTCCAGAGCAGTGTCACGGGCACGTACTGATAGATCGCACACACCGACTGCCATGTCTCGTAAATCCTCAGAAGGTAAAATACTGGGTGACTCTCTGAATGTGAAGGACATTGACACTAAATCAACTGCAGGGTCAACATCTAGAGCTCCTACCTCACAATCCAGGTATACAAGTGGTAGTGGTTCCAAACCAAGTACTAGAAGAGCCAGTAGAATCAGTAAAGCTTCAGAATCTACCAGTGCTGTGAGTATAAATATACTATAGCTACAAATACACTGCTACAGATTTTACAGCCATTTTTTACCTCCCATAAGGAAACGTATTGTGACAGTGTTGTGAGTGTGAGTATAAATTGACTATGGCTATAAATACATTGTATTCCGCTTAAAGCCATTTTTACCTTCCTTAAAGGAAGAGTTATGTGTGACAGCTCATATCAGTGGTGTATGTATAAAACCCTGTAACTATAAATATGTGCATGCCATATTCTAGTGACTGACTGATAAATAAAATATATTAAAAAATATTTTAAAATATATATATTATAAAATATTTTGTAAGAAATGTCACATGAGGAAGTTTGAAAATCAAGGGTTAGAATTACCTGTAGCTGCAATAGCATTTTTGATACGTCATACTAGATGTAAGCTTGACCCTTTCCCAACATGTTTCATGTTTCAGAAATCACATGGTGGGACAAGTAAAGCTAGCGAACCACTGACATCACAGGAAAGACTTGAGAAGATTTGGTCATCTTTACAGATGCCAGACAGATTAAAACTAGATATGGCAATAAAGTACAGCTCAGATCAGTATATAGACCAACTAGAAGAGGTAAATAATAACTTTATTGTTTAAATGTTAATATATTCAAGAGGAATTCTATGTTGGTGTGCTGTACCTAACTTTGTATTTCTTGTATGTTCAAGTTCATGATTGTTCCATCATTCAAATTTTTTTGTGTTTTTTTTTAAAACTTCCTTTTATATTTTATTTTCAGAGCGAAGAATAATCTTTGATTTTATAGTGTAAAGAGGACGGGTAGTCCAATCCTAACTTTGTATATGTAAAATTTTCTATCTATGAGGTTAGGGATGGACTACCCTTCCTCTTTATACTTGTTATTCATTCATTCATTCATTCATTGTGTTGTCTATTTGTAAATACATTGTACCATAAGTGTAGACTAGTACTTTGATCATTATTGAGTGTCCATGCATACTTATTAATTGATTTGATTTTCTCAGTACATAGATATATTTACTGATTAACATATACTTACAAATTGATTTGATGTTATCAGTGCATTGAAGCATGGGAGAAAGCTACAGGAGTCATACTTCACAGAGAGGCTCTGATATCCAAACTAGAGGCATTTGAAAGAATGGCATCGGATCCTGATAGATTTTTCCAAAAAGGTAAGACACATAAAAATTGTGAAATAGTGCTTCCTATGATCTAGTCTGATTGGTTGCCTGTATGCACAATGTCCCTCACCTGATCACTGAAGGCCAATTTACACATGGCAATTCAGTAAGCAACTTGCTATACTAAGGAATTTGTTGCATACATCACATGTGACAAATTGCTCACTGAATTGCTAATGCAATGGTTTCTGTTGATTTAGAGGTACAAAGAAGGACATACCAATTTATATCGTGCTGTAAGAGCTATGACATGAGAAAGTAATCTTTGATTTGTCAATTCAATATCAAAATATAACCATTTTGAGATTATTTTGTAAATAGTAAGGTTTTTTGTATGAATTCTAGTAGTAACCATTCTTCTCTCTACCTTGCCATCACTCTAAACTGTGGATCACAATAAACCACCACGACAGTCTTCATCAGTAACTGACACTTTATGAAAGTGCTTCACCCTTTACAGAAGGCTATAACACCAGCATTGTGCATCACACTTCTACATTATACTGTTACAGTTGTGCATCATAGTTACAGTGGTTGTCCAAATTTAACATTGTATACCTCATACATATGATATCCTATTTGTTAGTATTCACTCCTTACAGCATGACATTTTTATCATAATCTTGTTTTATCTCAGGTTACAGGGGTTCATCTGTAGCTAGGCTAGATGAAGCCAGACAACGAAGTCATCTGTACTCTGCCTTGGATGAAATTGACAAGAAGGTCAAGAAGAAAGTCCAAGGGGTCAAAGACAAGTTCAAAGATGAAATGACATTCCAGGTACAGTTCAGTTCAGTTCTGTTGAGGGATGAGGTATTCCGTGGATAATAAACATCCCTTCAGTTCATACTTGTTGGCAGAGCATCATACTCATTTTTGAAAGTATTTACTGGCACAATCACTTTGATTCTCATTCTGTCAGTACATTGGTGTGTTCTAAGTTTCTGCATCCTTGTTCCAACATCTCAGCAAATTAGAGACCAGATACTATCTGAAGGCATTTCAGTTTTTTAGCACAGCTATAAAAGTAAGGTTCAGTAGCAACCGTGATAAATGACTGTAGATTAGTGAATTACTGGTACCTCTCATAGTAACAGCATGCACCATAATAATAGTTGTCAGTTGTGCTACAATGCCATTGTCAGTATATTTAGAGATATTTCTTTGCAAGTACAATCCAATGACTTTGTTAACTTTATATCTTAAAATCCTCAATTTTTTTGGTGTAAAATCTGAAAATATTCCTCTCAAATGGCAATGCCTAAGAACAAATTCCATTTTTGCAGACTTTATACATCAAAACTGAATAAGCTTTCATTCAACAATGAACACACACATTCAATAATAATCATAATCACTTTCTTACTTTTGTCTTCTAGGGCCGTCCATACTTAGAAAAGGTTAAATTTGACAGAACAGAAATGTTGTACTGGCTACAACAGGAGAGACGACAGCAAGCAATAGACAGGGCCGTCCTTGCACAAGAAATGCCTCTCAAAATGGCAGAGCTTCCACCTCTACAGACGATATCATAGCATGTCCTAACTTATCAGTCATTTGTGAACTGAGAAATGGTATTTTTGACATGGTATTGAAATTATTTTAGAACAACTTTTCAAACTTGTAAGTGTGTATGTGAAGAGAAATGAGAGACATGAAGTATGTCAGTTTTGTAAATATATATATACAAGTATTTTGTAACTATACTATCACAGCTGTGTTTGACTTACTTTTTGTAAATTATCTTGAGGCACTTATACAAAACTCTTGTGATGGAAAGTGGTACTTAGCAGTACAATTTTTGTAGTTCATTTTCAGTTTTATGATTTGTAAGCTAATACACAAAACTATCTTTCATTATTGTCACTCAACTCTGGGCATGTTGCAAGTAGTGATGTAAGTTTGTCTCCCTGGGAAGTCATATACTGAGATTGATGACATGTAATAATGTCAGAAGAGAGGAATAAACATAAACTGAGGATGTATGTATGTATGTTCCATAGCATACACTTAGCTCATGTCATCGGTACTTGTGATAATACTATGATTGTCAGAACTGTGAACTGACTACTGTAGCTGTACGAAAGATGCACAACTTTATCAAAGCTAGAGAGTTGTGGTCAGGATTTAGTGAAGGATACGATCGTGATGAGACCCTCTAATACCATCTGATTTGTAACATCAGAACAGGAGTGGCCAATTTTCTACTCTTACCCCACTAGTTGTAACAAAACTCTAAACATCAGAAGTTATAAGTTTAAAATTGTCACAACTGCAAATAACATATTGAAATTGTAACTATCACAAACCATCATGGTACTTAATCACAGCGACTTTTTTATTTATTTATACATTTTTACTGGAATATTCACGTCATGGTCAGATTTGAAAAGACTTGCTAGGCTTCCATATCTAGAATAATTTCCCACACAGCACTCTACAAAATAAACATTTTACAATGTAAATCTTCCGTCCAGTGACATTTTAGCTATAGTGTGTACACTGAAATCTCTAAATCGAGAACAAGCTTGGCACACAGTCTGAGCGAGTTGCAATTTGATTAAAGTCTGATGGAGGCTTGATTTGCTTTCTTTACCATATTTCCGAAAGGACAAGTAGAGTAGATACATAGTAAACCAAGCCTTCTCCTTGATCAGCTTTTAATGAAAAGTGTGAGTTGTAGTTTGCATTATCTCCTCCATACCATTTACTTAGAAAACAATCTGTAGTTAACTGTATTGCAATAAGCACTATCACTATTGATCCAACTGTTGTGCAAAAACATGCAGTATCATATCTATAATTTTCATGGCAAATTGATATGGTAAATGATTGTTTGCATACAGATGTACTGTGAATGAGTATTTGATTAGATTTGGCAAAAAAAATATTCGGAAAACCACAAACTAAAACAGATATACAATACTACAACTATCACATTCACAGGAAAGACAAAACAGATTTTCACTGAATACCTTTGCTGAGGATGACACACAAAAGTTTTAACAACTTATTTCCATTGTGGTCCTCTGATTACACTTCATATCACTATGACACCCAGCCTTCTCCACAAACTTCACAAACTTTTACAATTGTCAATGAGCTTGACAGAAGAACTGCAATCAACACTCACACTTATAGAAGCCAAGTATTCTTTAACAGCTACATTTTCCTTGAATTACAAAACCACTTTATTGTACAGGCATTCTTATGTTGATAATAGTGTACAAAGTCTTTTGAAAGGATGTTGTGTGCATAGTGTATATTACAAATAAAAAGTTGAAAACTTTGGACAAGTACATCAAGTGTGTGTGTCTGTTTTGAGACTGAGAGCTTGATGATATTATGATAGAATCAGATAGGTCATTTAGTGTAACATCAAAGTTATAATATACCACACCAAACGAAGTAGTAATGTCTAGCCAATTCTTGCTGTTCACCAACATTTGGGGCATTCTATTAACACTGTTGAGGAAGATTAACCCATGTATTAGCCAAGAGGGCTGATACTTTTCTTCCGCAAGGTTTCTTCTTTATCTAAGCCACTGATATTCTACCCTAGGCTATACCTATCAATGTGGTGATAATGAGATGAAGTTCTATTAAACCTGGCAACTTGTGTTTTATTCTGTATCTAGATCCTGTATGCTTATAAGTTGAATGGCATCCCCTACCCCTTCAATCATTCTATTGATACACAGTGGTTTCTGTGTACTGGTGTATCTAAAGCCAAAGTCCTTGCTCCCCCCACCCCACCCATCCCACCCAGTTCCAACACTCAATAGTGTATTCTATTATCTCTTTCAGGCACACCAGCGTATATATGTTACAGAGATGATGTTTTGGGTGTTTATTCCAGCTTCTCATTTGTATTTTCTGCCTTGTCTATCATGGGTGTCCTGGGTCCAGTCTCATTTAACAGAAAGGCTACGTAATGTTTAAACACGTCATGATTCCATCCTATGATCTTGTTATCGCTCACTTCCTGGAATAGTTTCATTTCACCACTGGTCCACATAACGTTACATATGTTGTTGGTTTTGTCACTAAGAGGATCAAGTCCTATGGTGTTCAGTTGATATACGGAGAAAGTGTAATGCTGTCCATCATTGGTGTGAATGGATTGAACAACTATTGGTTTCTGGATGTCGTTAAACCAGAAATGTTCTGAAAAATTAACAAGTCACATCTAACATTAGTCGAATGTTAGTAGAAAAGACTACCTTAAGACATTTGTCCACGTAATTCCAAATCTCTTGTGTTTCTAAGCGAATGTTTTCTTGCACAACCAAAAAGTTAACGTTTAGGAATCCATGTGATAGAGGGAAATCAGGTAAAATTTGCATAGATTTCAATATCTTGTACCTTGGTAGGCATTTTGGTCAAACACTTAGGGGACGCAGGTAGATTTTACTTACTTATTGGCCTCAACAAAAACACTTGTAACCAAAATACATCATTCTATATTAATGAAATTGTATTGTTGAACCCAATAGGATTATTTCATGACACTATAACGAGTGTGAAGCTACCATCATATTCATATTCATATTCACTTTCAAAAGTTGACCTCTAGCTCAATGTGAATATGATGATAGCTTCACACGTTCATCATCAGATTCGAAGTCTTCCGAATGGGTACGAACATGCGTTCGGTAAATCACATATCCTTCATTGGCAGGTTGAAATCATGTGATTGTAATTACTTTTCACTTGATTTGCGTGGATTTGCATGCTTTCTTCTTATTTTTGCCAGAGTATCCAATTTGCGGCACCATGAATTATTGTTGTCATGGACCATAATTTTTACAATCGATTGCGTTGACCCTCCCCGATCAAGGGAAACTACATACATTGTGATAATTGTGGTCTTGACAACTCTATTTTGTGTAAATTTCACCAGTGTAAGTGTTAAGTAGGGTTTCAAAGATAGCGACACTGCGGGAAATCAAAACACACCCAGCCAAGCCATATTTTATTACATTACTCATACAGGATTTTTGTACACCCAAATATTGATATTTCATTTTCAAAGATATGGGAAAGGCATACTAAACATCCAAATTAGTTTTTTATATGACAACAATAATTCATGGTGCAAATTGGATTCCACGCAAATCAAGTGAAAAGTAACTACAATCACATGATTTCAACCTGCCAATGAAGGATTTATGTGATTTGCCGCGGCCCGAACGCTTGTTCGTACGATCGTACCCATTCGGAAGACTTCGAATCTGATGATGAACGTGTGAAGCTATCATCATATTCACATTGAGCTAGAGGTCAACTTTTGAAAGTGAATATGAATATGAATATGATGGTAGCTTCACACTCGTGACACTATAATAAGTCAAATGTGAAAGTTCAAAGGTGAAGGTTCATAGATACACAACTTACTTTGGCTCATTGCCAATGCATTAGCCCAACCAAATCCTGCTATCAGTCCAGTACCATTCAGTCTTTCATCCAACAGTTTCTCTGAAATACTTCGTTGCCTTTCAAATACTTTTGGTACCAGTACCTGAGTGTGTCCACTGCTAACTTTGTCATCCCTCAGTTTATGACCTGAAATACCAGGAAAACTAAGGATTAGTCAATGTTACTCTACAGCAAATCTCCCTTACAAAATCTCACCACTGGTACACTGATGATGTCATCATTCTAGCCTGTTTATGGTGCTAATGTGTTAGTCCAATAATTCTCATATTTGCTCTTTGAGGACGAGCCAGACTTTCATCACAAAACAATTCTGACGAAATCATCTTTTAAATTCCAATCAGTCTGACATCAACACAACAGCTTCTGTGTTTAAATTATCAATGCTCTGATTTTACAGTTCCATGCAGGGAAGTATCGTATCAATGGCATTCACATAATGTACATGCAAGTTATCACAGCATGAACCTGCATGGCTAAAATGTGCTATTACCCAGTTTCTTAATGGGCCAATCAGAAGGGTCCTTTTATATCAACTACTTTGGAGAAGTTGTAGCTTCAGATACAAGATACATGGATGCAACCATATTTAAATTTGATGACATCACTCACAACACATTCTGATGACATCATCTCAACATTTTCTGATGACATCATCTCAACATACTCTAAGAATCATCTCAACATATACTGATGACATCATCTCCAACTCACTCCCATGTTATTTTATTATATCTCATGACACATTTTCACACCAAAACTTTCTGACCAAAAAAAAAAGAGAGATTACTCACCTGGGTAGCAGCGATTGTTGATGTGTTTTCTGAAGATACGCATGGATCTAGGTGAATATTTATGATCAGGGATATCTGTGTTGACGCAAAGGTCATGGTCTTGACCTATGACCTACAAACATAGAAAGCATAAAGAATGAATAGCAGTTTAGCGAGAAACATACACCAGCATTTTATGCAATAGTGAAGAGCAAACTTGAACCGCAGATCCACTAGGTAGACTGGCGAAACCCAACATGTCGTCAAAACTTTAGATGGGTGAAATTAGAAAGGGTAAGTGTTATACTCCTGGTGACCTGATGAGATGAGCAGTTGACACTAACTGTAAATATACATATATATATATATATATATATATATATATATATATATATATATATATATATATATATATATATATATATATATATATATATATATATATATATGGTTAAATTAGTATTATGGTTAAATTAGTACTACTTGCAAACATTATGACATTGTCCCTAAACCCCCGAGGAGAGGGACGTTGTCAGAATCGTGTCCCAAATTACAGCATCATTTCATAGATGTATTAGGGACCCCTATTACATCTAAGGTCAAAATTAGTTTAAAATATACACTCACCTCTGGCAATGGATCATTTGTACGAAGTAGACACCACGGAGTCTGGTTAATTTGATATCGGTTATTATCTCTCAACCAGAAAGACCTCACTTGTGTATCAATTTCGAGTTCACAAGTTTTCAGATGTTGGTAATTATCACACTGTGATGCTATGATTGCACGTACTAGACTTTCTTGCAACCATGACCCTCGTAAACTTGACGTTTTGTTATATTTCTTGATCTTTAACTGAGATCTGTCCATGTAGCAGAATTCTTGCTCCACACAATCTACAAGGACTGGCAAGAGTTCCTCTAAAACATTACTAGTGTCGGCTCTGAAATACGAACTTGGTAATTCTTCAACAATCCTGGTTTTTGTGATTTGCTGGTAACATTTTTGCGAATTTGGTTGTATGTTAAATGATACGGGCAAGTATGTCCATGCCTGTCGTTTTGTCAGAATACCTATCATTTCTTGGGCAGTTTCCACGGAGTTTACCTGTGCGCGAAGATTCTCTCTTTCTTTCTCCTCTTCGGTTAAATACGGAGGGATGGGAGGGAAATATTTCTCTTCATCTTCAAACTTAACCACAGTTGTATATCGTGCGCGTATTGTTGCTCCTCGCTGTGTAAGCCTACTACAAAATGTAGTTAAATTGGTCGACCCTTTCCTCATGACTTTCCACATGGTGGCTGCCATTTTGGATGGATGTACGTACATTATTAATTGGGCGTTGAGGGCGCCATACCCAATTTAGGACAGGATGTTTCCAGACGCGTGACATGTATTTTATAAATACTTTAACATTTTTTTTGCTATTCTGTCAATGTTGCAATACATTCAATTTGATCAGCAGCCACAGTAATTAGTCATTTCTACTTCCTAAGATTGTAAAAGGGCATGGACTCGACTTTTTGCAAAGACAACTATTTTTCGTCTCCCTTTCCCATGTTGAATACTTTATACATTGTAGAATTGTTATATATGTATATGTATTTCTGGGAATAAAGATTATTATCATTATAATTTATATAATCAGAACTGTTTTCTCTTGTCTTCTCACTCACTCACTCACTCACTCACTCACTCACTCACTCACTCACTCACTCACTCCTCACTCACTCACTCACTCACTCACTCACTCACTCACTCTCTCACTCACTCCCTCCCTCACTCACTCACTCACTCACTCACTCACTCACTCACTCACTCACTCACTCACTCACTCACTCACTCACTCACCCACCCACCCACCCACCCACCCACTCACTCACTCACTCACTCACTCACTCACTCACTCACGCACTCACGCACTCATGCACTCGCACTGCAGTGATTACACTTGTTCGACGTTCGCAATCATTCACTCGTTCACGTCAAAGGTGTTCTCTCTCTGTGTAAAGACATTCGAATTCACCGACTTACCGTATTGTTACAAAAATATCGAAACGGACTATTTTGTCACAAACATGAAATACTTGGAAGGTTTTTTTTTATTCATTAAATAAATTATTTGAAATCTATATGCAGTTCCATTAGGACTTGACATATATAATAGTATATGTATTCAGGCCTACGTACACAGCATTACTTTACATCGACCTATTGTACAATATATGGAAACGACAATTCTTAATGGGGTTGCATTCAATTTCTTACCCGGTACAATTTCCTAATTTGGCTTTTCTTTTTCCTGTATGTTTTGAACTCGGAAATGCATGTTTTAAAGATCTTTGAAGGGGAACGGCACTTCAGGAAACAGTGATTTTTTGTTTAAAATGTTGGTTCTGGAAGTAATTATACAAAATGACATCTTCCCCCATAGTTGCCATTTTTTGTAACAAATATAAATGTATAAATGGTACAATCTGACGTAGCGTATACTAATACAGGTGCGCCCCAGGGCACTGTTTTAGCACCCTTCCTTTTCACACTGTATACTGCCAGCTGCCGGAATTCTGACATCTCGTGTCCATTGGTCAAATTTGCAGATGATACAGCAATGGTTGGGAAGATCAGCAATGATGATGATTCGATTTATTTAGATGAGATTGAGAGATTTACTGACTGGTGTAATGATAATTATCTGTATCTTAATGTTTTAAAGACCAAATAGCTCTGTATTGATTTTAGAAAAGTTCAGCGTGACCCAGCACCTGTCCATATCAAAGACTCAATAGTAGACAGAGTGAACGAATATAAGTACCTGGGTATCAAGCTAGATAGTGAACTAAAATGGGTTGAGAATACCAACTTCATTATTAAGAAAGCTAACACTCGTCTGTACTGCCTAAGGAAACTAAGATCATTTAGTGTTAGTCACGATCTTTTAGGGGTGTTTTTTAATGCAGTTGTTTGCAGTGCTCTCACCTTTGGTATTGTTTGTTGGGGAGGTAATCTGTCCCAACATGAGATGGGAAGACTAAACAAGATTATCAAAAAGGGTAGCCAAATTATCGGTAAACAAAGTGAAAATATAGATTCTATCTATAACAAACGCATAATGTCAAAGGCTCATAGTGTTCTGAAAGACCCTTCCCATCCACTTTATGCAGAATTCTACGACCGTCGTATTTCAAGGAGTGGTAGATACCGTGCTCCAGCAGCTAAAACCAATCGTTTTAAATCGTCTTTCGTCCCATCCGCTATCTCAGTTCTTAATAGTAATCATTGTCGCTCTTTTTAGTACTGTGCTGTTGTTTTTAGTATGTTGTGTAATATATGTAATGCTATCTTTTGTATTGCTTTTATTTGTGTTTGACCAGCAAGAACTGTCGTTTTAATTTCCCCTCGTAGGATGAATAAAGTAATTCTGATTCTGATTCTGATTCTGATTCTGGTACTGACGGTCCGTGTGTTTTTCGTAAATATCAGTTCTACAGATTATAAGAAATTAGAGATAACGGAAAGGAAAGTTTGATAAATAAAACGGGAAAAAAAATATTATCGCAACTAATATGTGTATGACCTTATATTATTGCGGCGCGCGGCCTTCCAATCATGTTATGTAATCGACTTATCAATTTCTCTGTGACTCTATTTTCTCAAAACAAATTCTTGAATTTTCATTATTTTTCTCTGCTTTACAATAAGATATCCACAGAAAGAACCACAGTTTGTTAAAAAAAATCTCATGAAAATATTTTGTTTTGATAAATTATATCTCTGAACATCAATTTTACATGTAAATGAGAAGTTACGTTTTCGTCATGTTTTAGACACCTTAGCTTACCAATCATATATTTGTTGTGATGGGTTCACGCAAAATCTGTAACCGAGTACATAAAAATGTATCTCTTTTTTAAATTATAGTGCTAAAATTTACAGTGGAAGTCATATTTTTCGAGATAATGCATTGCAGTGACTCAAATATATTAAAGAACTTGAGATTTATGTTTATATTTGCTCATGGATAATAGTCAGCCATATTAAGGTTTTGACGCAAAATAAACACGTTGTCGATACCCTAGGTGGTCTAAATTTATCAGTTTTACTGCAGTAAAGATGGCGGTGTCCTCCACGGTAGACTGGAGTCGTCTCCCTTCCGTTATAATTGTCGAAATTCTCACAACTTTACCGCCAAAAGACAGAATTAACGCTTCTGCAACGTGTTCACGATGGAGGCAATGTTTATTCCACCCGTCAATGTGGCGAAAACTCCAGTTAAGTGTTACAAATGAGCGAGAGTGTGACAAGGCCAATTTTCTCTCAACAAGATGCGGTAATTTTGCGAGAAATTTCAGTCTCGAGTGGTCCGACGACTCCGAAGAGAGCAAGAGTGCCCTTGCTGTGTTACAAAGACTAACAAGAAACAGAAACCTCACGAAGTTGTGCTTACAAGCTTGCAATTCTGAATTTGACGACGAAACGTTAGACGGGTGAGTTTTTCTTCGAGTTGCGAAACATGGTTTGCTGCGTGCTAGTTTGTATGCTGAGTGCGTGATGTTTACGTTTTTCTTGTTCTAATTTCGTCACGTATTTTGAGTTCAAGGAAAGTGTGTGTGGCTATTTTAATGAGTTAGAAAACAAAAACAACTCATTATGTGTGTTTTCAGGGGATTGACACTGAAATTTTCGTATGAACATTGTTCAAAGTCGCGGGACAGCTGTCGTCTAGTCTTTTAATACGGGAACCATCGAATGCATGTCGACTGCGCAACGTCGACGACAGCTAGGGTAACGGGACGGTATGCATAAGTAGGCGTGGTTTGTTACCTGCTTTAGGATAGTGGTTGTCAGATGAGCTGAACAGGTGCTGGAAATGGAAAAAAAGAATAGAATAGAATTGTGCAAGAGAACATTTGTGATTGCGTATGTATTTTGTATTGATTTTATGTGAAATAACCACAAGAACTAGAGCTTAAAAATAAATTCTGCCTGTAAGTGTAAACAATAGACCCAAATGTCATATGAAAACCTGTTCCAATTATACCTGTCATGATGGTTGCCTCTTTAAAAATAACTAATTGATGGAAATATATTTTGTGTTAGTGCTATTTGTTATTCATTGCCTACTTTCTCAAATGGCAATGTAGAATTTCTTGTACAACACTCATGTAAAAAGTATACCCACAACAAAGTCAGTGAGATATCCTTAGAAAAAAGTATATTTTCAAAAGCTAGAACTACATTTTGGCCTTGATTTCTTGAAAAAGAACAAAAAATCATTCCATTACAGGCTTTTTGAGCTACTCTGAAGTATTCTTACATGTAAAATGACTATCCACAAATAGCTGTCAGCTTGTTTCGGTAATTCTATTCTTAGTCAAGAAGGTCAATACCATTACCAGCTCTCTTTTTCAAGCAAGGTATGAAGGAAGGGGAGGGGGTAGCTGCATACATCAAATATTTATACTATGTGGTAACTTTGTTAAAATAAAAGTTTCTTTTTTGTTTGTTTTGTAATGACTGACTGACAGCTGTTTAAGTTGGGTACCCATCTTATAATTTCTGAGTACCATCTCAATTTTAAAATGTGAGAATATTTTGAATCATTTCAATTTTCTAAGTAAAAAATAGTCATCAGACACCAAATGTAATTTTCTTCCCTATGTCTTCCATCAAAATAACATTGACCATGCACTTGTCACTGGTCTAGTTCAGAAACAAATTTGGCCTGATTTCTCTTCTTGAGGTTTTGTTGGCTGCTAATGTGGTAGACACTGATTCCACATTCTGTGTTCATGGCAGAATTTTATTATAAGAGTGTTCACTGGTCAGACATTTGTGACACCTTCTGTAATCAGTATGTAAAAACAAGGATAAATCTTTGATATAGTGGTTGTTTTGATATAATGTTTATAGACAGTTAAGTAGTTTGGAGTAATGATTTTCATGTTAGCTAGAGAGTGGTCATAGATTACAAGACGGCTTTAGCGCCCTTGTTATTTCATTTATGGAGAACAATGCATATGGACTGCCAATGATAAATGCTGGTATAGTTCCCCCCTCTCTGTGTCTTTTTAACAATGGTAATATTACACAGAATACTTAAAAGAAATTGTAATTTGTTATGTAATTTGTATAATTTGTCTATGTAGAAAAATGTACTGGTACTGTACCCTAGTTCTAACAACACTGTTCTCTGTGCAGGTTCATTGACACGATAGAAGAGATTTTGCGTATTTCAAAGAAATTGAAGTATCTCTCCTTTGGTTACATCCATGAGCTTTGTGATCCTGAGCTGCTATATGGATTAGGCGACAACTGCGGTACATCTCTAACAACGCTTCACCTTGCCAGCCTTTTGCCAGATGACCCAGGTCCAGGAATACCACCTCAATGTTTACGAGCACTCAGAAACTTGAGGGTTCTCAGCATAAACTATGATGACCTATCTGGCGAGCTTTTCACTCTCCTTTCTCAACCTAACCGAGCTAAGCTTCGTCATCTCCTGGTGTTGGCAGACGGGCTGGAAAATGGCAAACCAAAAATAACCAATGCGATGTGGCAAGGACTTGTAGCATACAACCCTCAGCTGAAAGTTACTCTATCACTTTTGAGTGTGCCACCATCTGAAATTCTTGACATCCTAAGACCAAGTCTACCACTGTCAACCCTGAGGATTATGTATAGCGGACCAATTCCAAGATCTACAATTGACTTTGTATCTACTTACCATAGCAAGACGTTGGAGGCTGTGTATTTACATGAGCACATTGATACTGATGAGCCACCCAGCCTGCTTTTCCCTGACAATGAAGGTGTGGAAGATCCAATGGTTATGCTCGCTTGGAGGTGCTATAAAGTGTCGTGCCTATCTATAATCGGTAAGTTAATTTGTATTTTACTATTCCTGTAATTCTTGTCGAGACAAAAACTGCAAAGCTTTTGTATTTTTTTTTGCATTTGTAATCTTGTCTTTCTGTATGTGTTCATGCATATGAGTGTGTTTTACAGCAATACCAACTGCTGATTACTATGGTACCTTTCAGAACCATTAATTACCTTAACTTCTTGTTAAATGTTAGCCTATCTCAACTGAAGGTTCAGTAGTGTTTTATGTGTGTTGTATGGAATGGTAAAGTGTGTTTGTCTGTACCTACGTCTGTTTGTCTGTGTGTGTATGCTGTATGCTATCGCAGTTTTTCACAATATTGTCAATTACTAAATGATTCTCATACTTGTTTGAATGTAACTTATCATATCTACTTAGGAAGTTCTTCAAGTAAAGTGATCTCGTATTTTTATTTTAATCTGATATAAAAAATAACATTTATTTTATGTTTCGAGAACTTGCAATACAAATTGTAATAATTCCAAGATGAGATTTTCAGAGAATTGCCTTTCAGAGGTGGGGGTGTGGTGGAGGATGTGTTGCTTGTAGTGTAGCATTGCAATGACTTGTGTTCTTTCCTTACTTTGTGTACAGGTTATGAAGTTATGGATGAAAACCTTATTGCTATAGCTCGACTACGTGGTCCAAAATTGAAAGTGCTGGAAGTGCATTCAGATTACATAGTGGACCAAATGACTGGTGAAAATGGAGCTACAGAAGAAGTTGTAACACAGATATCGCACAGCTTGGGCAAGGACTGGAATCCTATAGATACTGTGGAGGTACCAACATTCCCGGCCATCCTGAAATCAGACCTGCTTATCTCTGCAGAATAATGGTGAATATACCACTGTAAGTCTACAAAAAAAACACTGAACAACGCAAGTTAAGTATAGAAATATATATAAAAAAGCTGACTGACGCAAGTTAAATATAGAAATATATACCGAAGTTATGAAGAATTACCAAGATAAAGAACACAAGTGAAGTAGAAGTTAAAACATAATTTAATACAATGAACAAGCTTCTATGATGACCACAACGTTAAAAGTTGATGAGAAAACATTACAAGAAACCGTGCAATCAAAGAAACTTTATATACTAAGAAGCGAGAAGGGAGAACAAGAAGTAAAAAACAGGAGACGCAAGTAAAACAACTAAGACGAAGAGTAAAGAAACTAAGAAGAAACAAAGAAACAATATAACGGAAGAATATTACGAAGTGAAGATTTCCACAAGAGTGGTTAGATCTGATCAACAACTGCCTAAAAAAGTAAGAACCGCATTTCAGCATCAGAGTTTTTGGCTCAAACAAGATTAATTCAAGTTATAACATGAGCTTCATGTCAGAGAGGGAATACATTTATTACTTAGATTTGGAGTGGCCAACCGTGGATGGACAAGAGAGCAGTCTGACCAGTACTTTGCAGTAACTCCTGACACAAGGTGCCTTTTGCCAGAACGTTTTAAAATGCCAAATGTAATAATGATGCTGAAATGCACTTAAAAAACATTACCTTACCAAAGAAGCAACTGAACCATGTGAAGTGAAAAGGAAAACGAGTAAAAACTGTCTGTGTGGCAGAGAGGAAATGTAGCATGAATATTTAAAACACCAAAACCATACATTTACATCATTACTGCCTTTTCGATTGATTATAATCTTGTATGTACTGTAAAAAGCTGATTACTTCTAAAAGAACAATCCTGTCTGCTGTGCAGACATCAATACTTAGGCACTATTTATTGTCAAGAAAAAAAGAACGCCTGATCAGGTTTTGACCATAGCTATCAACAGAACCAGAGTGGTTTCTTTCATTATTTTATGTCATTTTTAAATGTTGCTAAGCTTTGGGCGTACGATTGGAAGTCTTTGTTGAAAGAATAATGTGTTTAAAAACACTCCTGTGAAGTTTACTCAAACAGGAAAGCATTTACATCCAAGTTTATGGAAGCTATCTGAAATGTACTATATGCCATCAGAAGTTTCTTTAATGTAAAAAAAAAAGAGTAAGAAGTACATCTGTGTTCATGTAAAATAGAGAGATCTGGTCACAGAAAGAACTGACCAGAGAATATAGTCAAGGTTTGAAAATATCGTACCACCTGTAAATATATTTTTATATATAATAATATCAAAGAAGAACCATCTAAAACTGAAAAGTCTGTATATATGTAGAAATGAGAACACGAACGGCAATCAAGAGAATCTTAGCGAGTTGTTTACAGTCAACAATACAAAGCTGTTGAAAGCACAATGCGTATATTTGTAAAACATCAAAATATCAGACCAGATTTACAACTTTCCAACTTCAGTGGTATTTAATGGGGTTTAAAAGCTAACTTAGCAACCATTTATGTTTTTAAGTGTTCAGTAGTTAGTGTTTTGCATGCACATTTTACTATTTGTTGTAAGTATTAACCTGCCGTGGCATTACATGATATTTATTTTTAATGTTTTTAAAATAATGTTAAACTTGATGATATATACTGTTGTGTAGTACAGTACAGAGTTGTGGATTTATGAGACGTTTGTTGCTCAGTGGCTATGTTCACCATGATAAAAAACTACCTCATCATCAAAAAATCAGTGTGTGAACCACAGCAAAGCACAGCAGCATTGTGGCCATTGGTGCTACCAACTCCATGGTGTCTGTTTTTAACATGAAACTTGTCTCAGAACTTTCAAGAAATGGATGACGAAATAGACAGGATGCAAGTTGAATACCAATCAGCATCACCTTGATGTCCGAAGCAAGGGAACAATTTATCAACCCATATATGGTGTAGTCACCTGATTCCCTCCAATCTGCAGTCTTTTCTTTAAAAAAACAATTACAACATCACTGCCGTATGTCCAGCTGGCATCAGGGGCAAGATTATGAATTCCTAGCAGCTATTTGATAAGTATGCATTGTTGTAAGAGACCATCATAGATGTAGCGAGTGTTTGAAACATTTGTAATATCGTAATCAAGTTCTTAGTGTTCAACTCCTGAGAAATGCAGACGACCTCACCACCCAACATACTAGGCCATAAGATCACAATTGTGCAATAAGTTATATTTGAGTCCCATATTTTCAGCTCAGTCCATCTGTCATTACTTTATCCCAACTTTCAGACAGAAGTTTGTTCCGAATTCCAAAATATCACCTGAAATATTTATGCCACTTTAAAAGCCAGCTGTTATGAATTACCCAGGTTGGTTTGCATGGTCAGCTGCAAATTTTGAATCCCATTTGCAAATTTGAGCTTTGGGCATTTTTTCTGAGTTGGTTTAAGTTAATTTATTCATACATTTAATACAGTGCAAACTATAACTCTGAAGTTTCTATATAGTGTTGAGATTCCAATATGGATAGGCTGCTGTACAACTGCTGTATATTCTGAAAAATGTTTTGAGTGTATTATAGCTGTTTAACGAGTATAATTAGAACGAAAGTAACAAATTTTAGTCATATGAAGATCATGTTGTAACAGTATAAATGTTGCCAGACTAGAAGTGATTACTTTGTGCTTGCCCGAGCGGCCTTTTTAATCACTACTAGCCTAAGGGGCCCTCTTAATCATGGCTAGCCTGGGGAGCCCTTCTAAGTAGGAGAACAGTAAAAGTGGATATCTGAATAATTCAAACCATTGTGTCATGTTACAAGTATTTAATATCAGTTTGTAGATTCATATTAACAACTAGTAGTGGTACTGCCAAGATAGGGTACCGTGTTGTCATACTGGTACAATATAGAGCAGTGTAAAAAAACATATTGGGGAAAAAAACGGTAGAAAATATAACCTTTAAAAAGTCTAGGTATACTATGAACATCATAAACTAACACACTGAAGTGTAAACTTTTATTATATATCGATATTGCTTGAACTTATACATGTATAGGAATAGCTGGGTACATTTCAAGTATTGTATTGTATTCAGTGTGTAGTGTTTACTTACTTAGTTTGCTTCAATTGAGTGACAATTGTGTAAAGTGTTAATGATTCTTGTTAGTCAGATCTTCCTATGTTGTAGTCTAATGTATTTTATAAGTATGTGCTGAATGCAAACTTGTTTATAAGATATGATGTTACAATTTATCACACTCTTCCTATAATGTCGTTATCAAACTTATATCATGGGACCATTGTTTGATCCATATATCCATAAAATTTAAATCACCCTGCTGAGCAGTTAAATCTTGGTGGTATAAACTGAAGTAAGGACTCTTGTTTAGCAATTGTTGTAATATAGATTGATTTACAAAAAAAAAAATCAAGTTCCAAGGTGTTTAACATCATGGTGTTTCACCCCTCTAAACATCAATGGAATGAGCAAAGAAATGCCAATGCATATACACAGTCATGGGTTATTCCATTCACAGAAGGAATGTAAAATACATTTTATTATCTTTGGTGTTTGTAATTTACCATCACATGGTGCTAACATGAACAGTGCAATATTTGAAACACCAAGACTACTATGGTATGTTGGACAACACATTGTCTGTTGTTTGAAGTTCTTTCCACACAATGGCTGTGTAAATATGTTGGCGTAAACTGAGAGCTGTAGGTTTGATATAGTTTATACTACTACCGTTGTAACATTCTGTCTGTCAATTTGAATGGTAACCTAGAGTTTCATCAAATGCACCTTTTTACGCTGATTAATATCAATGCACTCTGAAATTTGAGCATAACGTGTAACTCCCTGAATTAAAAGTGTCCTGAACATAGCAACCAATATAGTCTTGATATATGCTGCAATATGGAGTGCTGTGAAATTTATACGTAAAAGCCAGACTAGGACTAAGCATGAAATGTGGTGCTGCAGCTGCAGTCAGATGTTAAAATACACATTTCAGAGCAAAGTGTCCAGAAATTTGTACCTGTAGACCAACTTGACAGAATGTAGATGTGAATAGAACTGTATGTTAAAATCTAAGACCTTAGACGATTATGTTGAATATGATGTACATAGAGTAATAACACCAAGAATGCAGTACTCCATCATAACAGAGTACACTAAGAGAACTTTTACTCATTGACTATTCCGTCTTGCAGTTTATAAACACTGTCATGTCTGATCACTCATTTAGACAGAAATGTTGGACAGTCCAATCTAAACTACCCCCCCCCCATTTATTCCGTATATAGCAATGATTCTTGCAGTCCACATGTATAGAACCATGTATTTGTACTTATCTACATCACTATATCCTATGAGAGGTAGACTGTTATATTTACATTGTAATTTTAATGACTAAGTGTTACATGTAATTATCGTATTAATTGTTAAGTTAGTTTTAAATAGATGTACATGGTACTAGTATACTGGTACTTGTAAATATTATAGTCATGATGCATTTGTCACTGATTGATTAATGTTAAGATATATGTATTTGGCACATTACATTTTACTGTATTATGGGTATCTTAAATGAATGTTGGATAGCATTTTATGCCTTCTTGTTATATAGATATATTGTGTGTTAGTGCATTGTTCTTCTTACAGCACTTGTGCCATTACACTTAATACATGGGTTGACATGAACGTTTTCTTCCAAATTTGTGTGTTAGCACTGTTAGTCCACTGTTTTACGTTACAAGGTTGCAACATAGACATTTTCCTCAAAATTCACCTATCAAAATTTTGAATTTCGAAAAAAAAGTTGATGATTATCCAGTCTAGAGTTGTTTTCAATCTTAGCTGGTTCAAAATGTCACCATGTAACTGTCAATAAGCAATATTTACACCACAAGTTAGAGTTGCAATTTGCTGGAAGTGTGTATATCTATTTATATGCACATGTCCAAGTGAGCAAGAGTCAGAAACACTACACACCGTTCTTGCTGCTGGTTCATTGCAAATAACATTTTATATGGACATTTATCACCAAATTTTGGCAGAAACGGCTCATTTGATTCATATGTCAACTTTAAACCCAGGAAGTGGAATTTGGGATTTGATTACAAGTCAAGTGTTGTCGAGATATGCAGTTCAAATGTAGTAGATATCTTGGATAGATATACAATTCAATTCTGTAATTTCTACTATTTACCTGTTCAAAATTGTGTTAAAAGTTTACTTTTTACATTGACTGGTGTGTACTCCTTCCCTCCTGCAGTTTTGAATACCAGCTATTTTAATTTCCAGGTACAGGGCTCACATACAATGTACCCTGAAAAGTCTGTCAAAAGTCCAGGGAATATAAACCACTTGTGGAAACTACAGAAATGCATTTACAAAATAAATTTTAGGAAATTCTCATTGGTGGACAAGTAATGTTTCTTTTACAACAAACAAAATGACAATAAATAATGAAATGTGGTTGTTGAGATTCAGTATGAAATATTCCCAGAAAACAGTAATCTGTAACAGAAGGTCCTTGCAGCTAGTAGGAATTTAATTGACTGCAATTTGAGTCTTGTATGTAGTCATTTAGTGTTGTAATGTAGGTTAGAACATGACAAACGTCCAACAACAGTATGTTGTCAATAGTTGTATACCTCATATATTGTAAAATCCACCTTAACTTCCAAATAACAGTTACCTCAGTCAGTTTATATTATAAAGAGTGAGAAGTCATCTACATGTTCAATAAGGTAAAAAAGTCATCAACACATATTTGTCAACCGATTTACCTTCCTGTGTATTCATCCACACGTACACTTATCCCATATGTTACAAGATAAAGTGCTTGACTATTTTGTGTTTGAATACCCTACTCTATTAAATAAGTATAACATGGTATATTAGTTGTTGAAGTAGTGTTTGTAAGTGTATATTTACATGTGATGTATTTAGTGTACGCTAAAATTACTATGATTCACAAATATGGTTGTTTTGATTAACAGCTGTTATGATTATAGGAACACATTGGTGGAGTTTTCCATTATTCCACAGACCAGAGACCACAGACCATAGACAGACCTCATGTCATTGGTTTGCCACTAATTTCAAGTCATATCAGTTTTATCAACCGCACAAAGATGTTTCCATATTATGGATGTGTAGTGTTAGCAATGGTATATTATTATATAAGTTTACAGACGTACATGTACCGGTACACCTATCCACCTATTATGACCATTCCATCAACATTTTAGTCTATTGTGTGTTTACCCACCGTAGCGATAACAAAATAACTTACAGTTTGAGATACAGTTCAAGTGCTGTGTAGAACAGTATAGTGCAATGTCTGCTTTGCTAGTGAAATTACCAGTGCATCACCAAACAGTATATATTCAGTGATTGTTTGGGATAGAGTGTGTGATTGTTTAGAAACGTGCCTTTTTATGACACCTCGTTATATGTGTATATGAAATTTTATGCCAGCATACAAACATGAATGTAGAATTAAACTTTCAACACTTTGTGTGCAAATTTACTTGTGTTGCTAGAAAATTGCACCAGAAATGTAAGATACAAACCTGTTGAACGTAGACTTTTTCTGCTACAAGCAAGTCTTTTTGAGTCGTATTTTGTACACCAAATGTAATATTCATGTGTTGTACTTTACTAGATACTCTTTTGTACCAGTGTCTGTGTTTATGGTATTTCGCTGTAGTGTCGTGTACCTGTATTTACATTGAAAACCTCACTCCAAACATTTACTGGTCTTCTTGACCAACTGTAGTTTTAGTTCTTGGTATTGATTGGTACAATGTAACATGGCACGCATATGTAAACTGTAATTTTTGTAGTGTGTTCAAAACCTGTAAAGCGGTCATATGCTATAATATACCATACATAGAGCAAAGTTTAATTTCTGTGGAGTGTTAATGTTAACATTTGTACAATATCTGTAGTCTTAAGAACTTGTGAAGCCATATACTGTAGCATGTCGTGTGCAGAGCTAGTGAAAAGCTTTGAAACCATATGCTGTAATATGCTATGTGTATATCGTGAGAGAAAGTACAATTTCTTTTTGTGAAAACCTGTGAAACTATATACTGTCACTTCCTTAATTCATTGCCAGAGAGCAGTACAATATCTGCAGAGTTTAAAAACCTGTGAAACCATCATACACTGTAACAGTCATGCATGTGTCGACAGTGAGGCATGTAAATTTTCATATGTTGAGTATTACATACTACTAGTAGTAGAACTAGAGAGTTCATGTGCATCCTGTGTACCCCATATATGTACATATGTACACACAGTCACTTCTTTGCACTTTCTATAACAACAATGTGCTGTAAAGTATTATTTATACATATCAAGCGCTGTCACCCTTCCTTTACTAGTAGGAGTATAATGCTAGCATACTTTGCTTTGAGAAAGCTTATTCATTGAGATGCTGGATGCATTGAGATATGAAAAAGTAGAGACCACCCAGTATTTCAGCTGCACATGCAGTAGCTGTTAAGTGCATCTACATGTTATAGAAGTACATGTTGTTGAAAGGTAGTAATGACAGGTCAGATGACTAGCCAGGTCAAAGGTCAATGTCAGGTAAAAACATTAACATGTCTGGGTGATCTGTGGAGGAAGTTAATATCAGCATTAGTATTGTCAACCCATTGCCATCACAGTATAGGGATGTCTGCTTGCCCATTGTATTGTCATGTAAGATTATAATTCAACATGGTATGGCTGGGAAATTTAGCTGCTTGATGTCATCATTACATGCCTGTTATACAAATTTAACATGTTATATGAAGTTTTCGGTAAAACCAGATATTTTACAGTGCAGATTTATTGCTAGATTTATTGCTGCATCAGAGGCTACAGTTACTGATGATCGAAGAGCTACAAGTTTGCAACAAAATGTACATGTACTCATATATAGTATATAAACTTTTTGTTTTATTAGTTCACTTTGAATTGCATTCTTCAAAGTTTTATTCTTGTTTTAGTTATTTTTATCGATTTTAAAATCAACATGGACATGAAATATATTATGAATACTGTAATTTGCATATTCAAATGAAGTGTAGCTAGTCAGTACAGACCTTATAATGTGCCAAGTAAATTTGAATATGGAATTTGCATATTTAAATTAAGATCAACTCACCAGGAGTCATAACTTCTACAAATGATTTCTTTGGAGGAAGTCAGTGTAATTTGCATATTTGTAATTTACATATAATTTGAATATTCAAATTTAATTTATAAATCAGTTGGCATAGATAATTTATCAACGAAATATAACTGTATTTGATGCAGATTTTCAGAAATAACCGTCTTGGAACGTTTTTGGAATACTGGCATTAGGATTCTAAAGTACAATTCAGGACATGCAGGTTACAACAGTTTTATGGTATTACTGATAATGCACAGGGTAAAAGTTTGTAAAGCTAAAATCTTTGTTCCACTTCTAGTCCTCGCAACCATGACATTCCCCAAATCTCTGAACATCCAGTTATGTAGATTATTTTAGAGGAATATTGTTACCAAGATCATGTCCATGCCAGTTAATGTTTGTAGATGAATGTTTTTATCAATATTTGCAGATTTACTGTTAAGAATCACCGTCACGATTTCTATTGTGTGAATTATCGTACAAAGTTTGTGTTTTAGTTATTTTCAAATCCACAATTTGAGTGGTGTTAATAATGTGGTAAATGTATAGTTCTAATAAATAATGCTAACTGCTAATTTCTGTGTCAAGTGTTGTCTTTTTAGTACAGCTGAACACACATGTACAATGTAGTTCAGTTGTGCTATATGTATAGTAATGTGTTAGTATTTTTTTTTGAGAGAGAGAGAGAGAGAGAGAGAGAGAGAGAGAGGGAGAGAGGGAGAGAGGGAGGGAGGGAGGGAGGGAGAGAATATGCTAGAGAGAACTTTTGGGTACTTGCAGGAAAAATGTCTAAAATATGTAAGGTATTTGTACCATCAAGTTTTGAAAACAAAGGCATGTCTTTGGTCTTCTGGACAGAAGATGTTAGCGCACACATGTACATTCCATGGTCTTTCAAGTTTGTGTTCTGAATACAAAGCTAAACAGAACTCTGTATGTGTCATTATGTGTACACTTGCACGATAATGATATGTACACTTGTACGATAATGATCCTGTGTGCGTTCTAATGTGCGTGTTCACATTTCTATTGTCTATCTTAATGAACCATTTAAGGGAATGTCACTATGCAAAGTCAACATATTTGTGTTAAATGAGCCCAATGGAGGAATTTTATAAGTTCGATTCATTTATTTATTTTATTCGTAAATACAGATGTACATGAATCTGAAACCCCCCTTCCACCTATTTGATTTCATTGACACCGAGTCCAATCGAGGAATTTTATAAATTTGATTCATTCATTTATTTTATTCGTATGTACAGATGTACATGGACAAAGAATTTATAGTAGCAGCATTTTCTAAAGCTATTTTATTCATCACAATTCATACAAACAAAATGGTATAAAAGTAACATTTAGCCTGTCTAAGACACTAGATATTTAACTTTACTAGCTCTTGTCTACTCTTGGGATAGTGATAGTAGAAGCTAGCAAAGTTACAGATCCAGTACCACGGACAGACTCGGCACATTATTTGTATTTGTAATGCAATTCTGTATTTCATATTATATCGACCATACAAGCAAGATTACGTGTCCATGTAACCTGAGAATAAGCTTTAGACCTCATACAGAACTGCTGGTTGCAATTAATCACTGTATGGGAGTTTGAAAAGAAATCTTCAGACACAAGTAACTCTATTTAGTAACTACTCATCTACTTCTGTGTTAGCAAACAGCTGTCTAAACCTATATATCTACTTTACAACAGGTGAGGATTTGTACCCCTCTTATGCATTCTCTTGAGAACACTGCAAAATTTATAAACTTTGATCACTTAGCAATACAACAAATGACATTTTGTAAAATCATGTTTTAATGATTTCATAGAAAATCCATTAAAAAAACCTTTTATCTTTTCCATATTTACAATCAACCCATTTCATTAAAAATACATTTCAAATGAATAAAAATCTAATGCGCTATTCATGGTATTGTAGAATACACGTTGTCCTTTCTGGTTCTATCAAATACCAACTTTCTCTTGAAATTGACTTTTTACCCGCAGACCAAATGGCTAAGCCAGACTAACACCAGTGTGTTTCCCATTGAAGAATTCATTAGTACTCATCATAATTTGATACTTTCCAAGCAATCTTTTAATTTAACTAATTCAAGACTGTCCTTATACAGTAAAATTCAGAATACACATTCAAATTCACAGTTCTCTACTACTTATATAAAAGTATTAAAGTTTGCATTAAATTCACCATGATAGTAAATTATGGTCTGCATATTTTAGCAGATTTATATGTTCATGATTCCCTGAGTTTTACAGTTCAAAATAAATAAGGCAACCTTAATGTACAGACTTTTCAATTTACAATTTTGAGTGCCAAGTTATATGTTTATGTATAAAAGCCACTGCGTGACTACAGGCCATATTGATGCCTGTGAAAAATTCATCAAAATTCAAAGTTCAACACTTCTGCACTACCAGTTTGCCCTGTACTTCCCAAATTTTCAGGTGGGGTTGTACGACCAAGTTCAAAACATCTACACATTTATAATCCAAAAACAGACTCACTGTTAAGGATTTTCAGGAAAAATTATCTGACAATAGCCTTTACTCTGTATTTCTAAAGCCCCCTCCCCCATTCCATCAATAATTGAAATATAGGCAAATATATCAGTAACTATGGTGAAAAAGTTTCCTCAACTGCAATAATTACATATTGTGATATTATCTCCTGTTATAAGAGACATTTGTTTGTTTGCTTCAATAACTCATGCATTGATATTACATTACTCTTGACAAATAAATTGTATTTCTAAATTTTGGAATATCACCCATGAATAATTACATCTACATACATTTATATTATACAATTAAATGGAAGACTATATATTGATATCGAAAAATATCGGCTGACATGTAAATAATTTGAGTAATTCACCTTTTACAAGCCACAAAAGAAAAATATCAGATGACACTGATCCTGTAGAACATGTAGAATGTCTACAACCATTCTGATATGAATACAGGAGATACAAAATATAGCAGAAAGTATTCTAATACATTTTTGACCAAACACTTGGATTACTATGATTGATGGAGTTTGAAAACAACACCAGCAATATTTAATAATATTTTGTTGATTTTAGCTCTAATGTTGTTCACATAGTTACATATCGTGTACAAAATATGCAGCATATGGAAAGTGTTGGTTTGTATAGTTACTATGTATGTAAACTATGTAATAGGTACACACCATACATAGAAATAGTGTTTGAATCCCTGCAGAATTGCAACCCTTTGGTTTTTGAATAAATCACATATGGTACAAAGATATAAAGTGTTGCCATAGTTTCCTATTCTTTATGTATACTGCTTATTCAAGTCAGATGCACGGAATACAAGTTGTGTTGATATAATTCCCTGTGTTCATAACAATATTGTTAGTGCATACACCCTGCTGTGAACTCAATAAGACTGATAAATATTTATCAAAAATTATATAGTAACAAAATTCATAGGCTTTACCCTGTCCCTACAAGACATGGATTGGTCCATGGCCAAAAGCAATAGGATTGTTCCATATGATCTGGCAAGGTAGGGGTGGAAGGGTGAAATTTATGGGAACATCAATAAATACACCACACCATAATTTTTGATTACCTCCTTCTAATATAAATGAACTAGTTTAGGTACAAGTAGATTTTACTCTATTTAGGGTGACATCCAGATATATGTTTGTATTGATCTTGCTGGTACTTCAGCATTGATATATCCAACATTAGGGTCAAAGAGATTCACTGCTGCAGCATTCTTTTGTCTGAAATAAAGGGATTTAGAGATTGTACTGACAATTGAGAATGAATATGAAGTACGGTAACAAATAAATAAATGAGAAGAGTCAAATTGATTTCAATAAATGGCTGACCATATCGCTAAATAATGAATTTCATTGATACGAAATTGAACATGATTAAAAGGTTTAAACCTCTCCAACACGCAAACATACATGTACAGAGACAGAGAATGCACACAGGCAACTGTCGCTTTCTTTCTCTCCCTATCCCTACCCCTGTCTGCCTGCCTACCCCCTCCTCACACAGACAGACACACAGACACACACACAGACAGACACATACACAGACACAGACAGACAGACACATGCACATACACAGACACAGACAGACACACATACACATACAGACACACACAGACAGACATATACACAGACACAGACACCAACACAGACAGACACAGACACAGACAGACAGACAGCCACATGAACATACACATACACAGACACAGACACAGACACAGACACAGACAGACACACATACTTTGGTGACTCAAAAGAGTTATATTATTCAGTAATATCAATTTATAAAATAGTGAAAGACTAACCTGTTAAGGATGATAACAACTATATTCTTTTCACTGGTAAGGAAACCAACAACTTCTAGTTTATTCTTTGTTTCACTATGAACATCAATTCTTACTGAACCTGGCTCGACAAACTTACTGTCAAATGAGATAGAAAACTAGATATCAATACAGTTGATAGATTTTTACTTTGAATTTTCTGAAAAATTATATCATTCAAGGAAATATACTACAAAAATTATAATCTCAAAATATGTAGAAATTATCAAAATTTACCTGACACCATACTTACCTAAAATGTCCTAAATGATAATACATTGGTTGTTTATAAAAGACATTCTTATCGGCATCTATGATAATCGGACTGTCTACAAAGTTGTTAACCCAGTTTGGACCACCCTCCATGTTTAATGCTATGTTCCAATCTACCCATCCTGTCACCCAGTTCAGCAAATCCTGGACAAACAAAATTATGTGATAGAAGACTTTTTTGTAATCACATAATATCAAAACTTCAAATGGATTTTAGGTGTCACAAAATTTTCTGCACATAAAATCTCAAAGTTTATGATATTAACTTCTGATGTTATTCATATATTGATGAGATTTTAGGGCAACTGTCCATTAATTATGTGATTGGCTACTGTAACAATGCTTTCCCTACAAAATAGTGGTGAAGTCTGGGAAATTTGCATAACAAAAGAATACATTGGTATGGTAATTGTATTCTACTATTATTAACCAACTGTAGGCTGGAACATCTATAAAGGCCTGGGAGAACACTGACCATTTGAACTCTTTGCAGGAAAAGACTGTTTGGGTGACCCACAGAATGGAAGGTTTGTGTTAAATAACATAATCACAGCATAGGACCGATGCTAAGCAGTTTACAATTAAAAGTCATAACATTTATCAATATGACAAATGCAATTTACATAAAACTTACACTGATGATGTCATGACTGTATGATTCTCCTCGTTCCCAGTTCCCTAGCAACACAGGTTTATCTCCTGGATCAGAGCCAGCACAAGCTTCAGTGGCCAGGATGAAATGCTCTGGATGTTTATTATGTGTATCAGAAAGGATTCCCACTGGAATAATGAAATCCAGGTACCAATGTATCGCTATACCGGAGACAAACTGAGCAGCATCCGGATCACCCAATACCTGCCATGAATAATGTATAATATCATTATGTCAAATTATCTAGAGTAGTTGACTTCCTAGAAAGTTTTCAAAATCTAGCCATGTATCAAACATGAAAGCTGATATCCCAAATGTTGAACAAATATGTTTTCTGGCAAAATATAATTTTCAATGAACATGAGTGAAAAGAGGGCTTCTAAATGGGCAGAAGTGCATGTATTTGGACTGGTATGGTAGCTTTTAAATTGGTAATCTCATTGTCAAATTTGAAGTATAACACATAAAGTATAGAGTATGCCCTCTATTAAAAGACATTTTTGGTGAGTTGTGATTAAAAAAACAGATAGGAGTTCCTTGTAGAATTTGCCCCATAGTAAGGAATAAGGGAACACAGGGAACAGAATTTTGATGGGTCACCAAAAATTTTTGTGCATCGGTGATGTGTCAAATTAGCTTAGAGGGCATACTATGTGGATTGCGCTATTAATCCTGAGTAAACAGATGAGAACGCTGTAATGATGGCAGACAGATGAGAACAGAATCAGCTTACAGTGTCTGCCCAATGTGGTAACATTAACCTATTGTCATCTAGGATCATCAGCTTCACGTCTCCATGTCCTCTTTCCTTTAGTGTGGGTCCTAAGTCCATCTTGATGAAGTCTCTTTGTAAAGTGTCATTGAAATACATAGCTTGGAATGAAAATTTGGCAATGCCACCATCTGTGGGTTCATTTTGAGCTGTCAATCCCCATAACTTGATGTCATGCTTCTCATATTCTTCAACAAATCTGTGGATAAAATCATCGTGATTACAGGTCAGTCAGTGATCGCCACAAGATCAGGATACAATTATGATATTACTCTGTGATAATCTGAGAAAACCCATGATTATTAGGTGAAATCATGGGATGGAACCATAGATCTTGGAGGGGACTCCCCTCCAGATCTATGGTGGCACTCACTACAACACAAGTAAAATAACATCCCACAATACCTTGCAAAATACAGAGCCCAAGCCTTATAATACTTCCCTCCTGGCTGTCCAATCAGAGCACCTTTTCCAGTCTCATTCTGATTGGTCTTCATCCAGTAAGGTGCAGACCAGGGACTTCCATATAAGGAGATTGTCCTTTCACTCATATTGACTGCTCTTTGTATAAGTGGAATCTGTCAATCATATATGTAGATATTTGCCTTGGTTACAATATTGCACATTTTGAAAAATTAATATTCCATACTAAACATTGCCTAATCTGAAACAATCACACACATTAGTTGATTTGTTGTTGTTATATGGTCATTATTTTTTTATGAATTTAATCTCAATTTGCACATTATTACATAACTTAATTTGCATTTAATGTTGATTAGGTTGTTTTCTAGTCTGGCATATGTCATTGTGTAATCATTTGATTGATTGACTGATTGACTGACTGATTGATTAATTGATTGATTGATTGATTGATTGGTTGGTTGATTGGTTGATTGATTGATTGATTGATTGATTGATTGATTGATTGACTGATATAGAAATTCATCTTTGGCACCTGGCAACACATAATATTAAAATACATGAATTCAAAAATGAAGATAAAGATTTAGGATTTCACAGATGGTGACCTGATGGTATGTATTGACATTTTTCATGTAGCGGATGGGAGTGAAGCCTTTTGGAGTGCTGAGTTGAAAGGTTATCACAACCTTGCCTATTAATGATATAATTCATATTTAACTTCTTTTTGAGTTGAGTGACAGTACAGCAGACAGTACATTGACTTCACAAACAGCTGAAGTCATCAAAAATAGAGATGGTCTGGAAATCATAAAATTATAATTTCAAAATCAACTTGTTATCTGTGATATGATTATATTACATAAAGATTGGCAGGAAATCCTTTTTAATATTTTTGCTGTTCAGCAGTTTTTCTTAATAATCAAGGACTTATAAATATTAGTTCATTTACTGAAGGTATCTTGTATGGCATCAGCTGATGCAAGATCAAAAGGTCAAGAGGTCATCATACCTTACATGGTGTCAATTAACATCTGATCAAAAGGTCAAGAGGTCATTCTACCTTATATTGTGTATCTTCCTTTGTGAGGGCAAATTGTTCCAATCCCAAATCACCCACTACATCATCATAAGAGTACGGATGTGTGGAAAAATCACAACTTGCCATTGGGATACGTCCAAAGCTATACTCTATACCTAGAAACGGATGAATTAAGAAGAAATGAGCTAAGCTTTAAAGCTGCACTGGCTGTAACAATATATGAAATTTATTAAAATACCAATAATTAACCACTGTACATGTCACTTGGAGGTCTATTTTACCTGTAATATAGTATAGTTATAAGCTGAAATTGTGATTCAGGGGTTGTTGATTTTTGGGTACGGCCCCACAAAGCAATTTGAATGGATATATTGCAACATATCATATCACATGTGTACTGCTACATCGATATGACTAGAAACAGGTGATTCAGTACTGTGCTGGGTGTACAATATTACAATACTTCATTATATCTAACAAAACAGTTTTAAAAAAAAGGTTCCCATTGAAGCTTGTGCAGCTTTATAAAGGGGGTAACACAAAAGTTGTTATTTAGAAGATTATTCTTTTGTTTTTAGACATATTGCTTGAATAGCCAAGAGTTTATCACGTCACCCTGTAATTTTTATTTGAACCGACAGAAAAGTTGCCATATGACTAAATAGACAGACAAAATTATTATCCACAGAAAACCATTATATTTCAGAGTATTAGTATTTGAAATTTGGATTATGTTGAATTTGGATACCCAAATTTGGATGTGTCCATGTAAACTAAAAAATATAGCAAAAGATGTGAAGGAATTTGTTAATGTATCATTGATATACTGGTATAACCCAAATCAATAAATATTAGAGCTAGTGTGGTACAAATATTTGTAAACATTTCTCATGATACTCTGTTCATATATAGAACAGCGCCATCTAGTGTTGGAAGTAAGGAATTATACAAATTGAACCTTATGTGACACTTGTTTGAAATTTTATGTCCACAAGGAGGCCCTGGATAAGTGAAATTACATTGATTCATGAAGCCAAGATGTTAACAAAAAAGGGCTGAAATTTCATTGAATCATTTAGAACTGCATGCCAGTGGAGAAGTGTATGTGTAGTTTGCAAGGATTATGCACTAAATTTATCCATTTGACTATCAACAAATTATGTTAGACATATACATACCATCTTTAGAAAAGTAAGAACTCAACAGTTTATCCTGTACATCTTTAGTTACATTCATGATATTCATCCCTGCAGCATCTGTGAAAGCACCACCAAATCCTAACATCTGCTGAAATGTCTGCGTTTTATTCACTGTAAATTTAACACTTTCTGCATCTGAAATTAACACAGTAAACAGAATCTTTTCACTGCAAACAAGATAAACAGTAAATGGCATACTTCATTATTTTGAGATTTTTACTGCCAAATATGATACCTTTGCCAAATTTCAGCAGACAAATAAAATTTTGAATTCACTGTTTGTAAACCATTGTACAGTGTGAGTATCTCAAAATGAGAAATTACACTAAGAACGTACTGAATTTAGATGATGTTTTTGAACAAATGATAAGACTGCCAGTCATTCCATTTATATCATGACAGACCAGAATAAAAAAAAATTATTTCTCACCAGTTCATAAAAAATTACCAGAAATTCATATTTCAAAAGAATTTATTATTTATATCATATAACCATTTACTTTTCTCAATAAATGATCAGGTGGAACTCACTACTTTCTAGCTAATGATAAAATATTACCAGCACACAACATCACAGTTATGATACTTACCTGTAATATTGGGTTTGTTTTCAATTTGATACACTCTCTGTGTTAGTCTGTCGCCCCCTTGAGTGCTTGTATACACAGAAAATTGACCTTTGGCCAACTTTACAGGGTCCACTGTGTCACATAGTGTGGATGAACATACACATACAAATGATGTGTCCCCAAAGTCTTGATTTTGACATTCTGTAGCTTTCACCTCTAGGACTGTAAAACCAAAAGAAGAGTCAAGACATTTGAAACCTCCCCATGTCATTTTCTTTGAATGGTTTGCACCTAAGAGTACTGCAGAGGTGTAATTATGCTGACAGTAATGAATTACTGGTAGTGATACTTTGAACTGGGGACTCAATTACCTCAAAGTTCAAAATCAGGATAAAAATTTCGATAAGAGAAAGTTGTCTGGCAGAGCTATAAAAAGCTTGTTGTAATAAAAGTATGATCCTACATAATTCTTAGACAAGATAACATGTAAGTGAAAACATAGGATTCAAACATAGGGCTTTAAATATTAACTATATGCAGTGTTCTCCCCCTATAGAGAAAACAATGCTATACCGTCCTTGCCACCCAGGTTGCCATGCTTGGCAGGTTTCTGCCATGCTTCAAACGTGTTCTACCATCCTTGAGTTTTAGTCATCTTTGAAATTGAATGACAATAATATTTTTTCTTGAGCCTCAATTGGCTGAGCCGAATGTCCATGGGCGTATGTGTTATTAACATGTCACAGTATTTTCAATGTTGAAGACATGCATATTATAGGCTTATCATTATGCAAATCATTATGAAAATCACAATGTAAATTACTTGTTATGTAAAGTTATTACACCCTAGGAAGAACACGGATATGCAATTTGGTACCAATGTATCCTTTGAAATTCTCTTTGAGCAAAAATGACTTGGATTTCAAGGCCATGAAGACTAAATTATAATATGTAATTAACAAGTAAAATTATTGTATTTAAAAATGATTTACAAGGCATAAATAAATAAATAAATATAAATAAATATATAAATGAATAAATGAATAAATAAATAAATAAATAAATAAATAAATAAATAAATAAATAAATAAACAGAAATGTTTTGCCATAGCTAGCATTATTACATATGTACCATATGAAATCTTGTGGGCGTAACTTGTGGTACGTACATGCAGTGCAGTGGGTGTACTATAGTACCCGGTGTATAGTACACACAGTACGAGGTCGAGCAGCTTCAGTTGAAGCTGTGGACTTTGTTCTCGTTGCTGAGGAGTGTACAACAATTAACCACATGCGTTCGTTGCATATCAATACATCGTATAAACAGAAATAATTCCTTACCATTTACATGATTAAGTAGTGAGAAAACACTCACAAACATACAACACACATACGTGTTTATGTTTCTGCCAGCCATCTTCAAGGGTCAAAGGTTATCAGTATTGAGTAAATGAGAGAACTTTTATGATTGGTCTGATGTTTATCAAGCATATTTCTCGATAAATGTGTCCTTGGTGAAATTTTCCAAACTTCCTGGATTTTGTTGCATAGTTTATCACTTTGAAAGACAGCAGAAACTAAAAATTGTCAGTTATTTTTTTAAGGAATTTAAGTTTCCGCGTGATATTAAATATGTAAATAGGCAATTACCTCCATTTCAACCAATCAGCATCAGTGACACAAATTGTAATCGCGGAATGGTCGCGGCAAAATCAAAATAGTAATTTGCATATATCACGCAGACGAAGGTTGGCGGTTTGTGAGTTGTTTTGCAATGTCTCGATTAGCTCTCGCTAGAGAATTGTGTAAATCAATTCAGAGGGACGATTATAGGTAGGTGTAAACATATTTTAGTCGACAGTCTCTGCAGTGCAGTGACTTCTTGAAGTTCTTCGTCGTCGCGTCGGTCTCACCATGGAAGTACACCCATTATACTTCCATGGTCTCACGTACGTCCAGAGTCTGAAAGCAACGACTTTTAATCCATCTAACTTTTCACTAATACTAGTAATAGTAGAGAGACTTCTGAGTAGAACCATGCGTTACCGTATCCCCTCCTATCACGTAGATATAGCATATATGAACTATTTAGCTTGACATACATTCAAAAGCCCATTTTAACCGTCACAGACAATTATTAGTCTTGTCATGACATTTCCATTGGACCAATAACTCTCTCTCCTCACCCAGACATGGTTGATGAATGAGGTGTCAATGAGTCGAGTCTGGGAGAGTATTACCCTGACCACATGTACCATGGTAGTCGTGAAAACAGTTATGGTACTTATATTAAACTCGAGTGTAGAGTTACATTTTACATGTAATGTTGTTCCGTGGCTGTGTTTGTTTACAGTGCACAGCCACGTAATTTGTAATTACTTTTACATGACTTGTATCGGGGTGTATCATGTGTATGGTGGCACATGTGGAAGTGATAGTGATACTGCCATGCACTATCCCATGGGAATTACCAAAAAGGGACGTTACAAAAAGATTACAACCAAATAAACGAAAAGATAAGCTGTACAGCAATGCAATCTAATCTAATCTGGAACAACTACCATAAAATCCCACAAACAAACACATTTGTTTCAAATATGTGTCTAAAAAGTAGTAATGTAATGTAATGTAAGTTATATTATATGTACTTCTATGGGAAGCCGTTCAGGCCAAAAATATTTTTTTATTTTAGCTATAGTATTTTATATTTTTCGTACTTACAAACTAATTTTAACCGTTTATGTACTTTTATTCCATGGTTACATTATTTTAATTGAAATAAGTTTGCATTTATTTGAGAATATTGTTTTACTTTTCGTCAAACCAGAATTTTTTTAAGGATTATATATAATTGAAAGTCAAAATATATTTTTTGTTAAAGTTTCAACTTTTTTTTCCTTCCCAACTTTTTTTTTTTTTGGCCGAGTCTGCTGACAGGCGCCGGTGCAGAGCACGTCATGCTCGTACCAGGCGCCTGTCACGAGTACGAGGCGTGACCTTTGACATCGCGTTCTTATTACCTTCGAAATTGATCGCTCAAACATTATATCAGATCTCAAAACTGTTAATTGACGTGTGATAGTATCTGTTTTTTCCAACAACCGCGACTTCAGCCGCGTACGATCCATGTGCAACGGGTAAAGGTATTTCCAATGGGACAGTCAGGTACTTCTAGTACGAGCGCACATGTTGACGTCGACCTGCTGTATTACATATGTAGACGTGTTGTTCTCAACTTTTCATGATATATGCATGTGTACTCAGAACACCGAGAGAATATGTATACTACAATGTACGATGAAGTAAACTGAATCTTTACAACAACAACAACAACAACAACAACAACAACAACAACAACAACAACAATGATGATGATGATGATGATAACAAGGCGATAAAAGCTGGTTTAGGTTGATATGTAATACAGCAGGTCGATGTCAATATGTGCGCTCGTACAAGAAGTAGTACCTGACTGACCCATTGGAAATACGCGTTCGCTTTTCCTCAAGTTTTTGTTCCTAAAGCTGTTTTGCTCACGCTCACAGTATAGTGTACCGTCTTATTTCAATTCTGGTCAGTTTCACAATAATGAATGTAATTGTTATTGATGCAACAAACTTTAGTTGTTTTAGATTAACTACCTTTACCCTTTGCACATGGATCGTGTCCTACGTACTACATCATGTAATACATCATACATGCGGTCGATAACCTTAACGTGACGGTGTACACATGGATCGTACGCGGCTAGCTGAAGTCGCGGTTGTTGGAAAAAACAGATACTATCACACGTCAATTAACAGTTTTGAGATCTGATATAATGTTTGAGCGATCAATTTCGAAGGTAATAAGAACGCGATGTCAAAGGTCACGCCTCGTACTCGTGACAGGCGCCTGGTACGAGCATAACGTGCTCTGCACCGGCGCCTGTCAGCAGACTCGGCCAAAAAAAAAAAAGTTGGGAAGGAAAAAAAAAAAGTTGAAAATTTTTTTTTAATAATTTAAAAAATAAAATAAAAAACTTTAACCAAAAATATATTTTGACTTTCAATTATATATAATCCTTAAAAAAATTCTGGTTTGACGAAAAGTAAAACAATATTCTCAAATAAATGCAAACTTATTTCAATTAAAATAATGTAACCATAGAATAAAAGTACATAAACGGTTAAAATTAGTTTGTAAGTACGAAAAATATAAAATACTATAGCTAAAATAAAAAAATATTTTTGGCCTGAACGGCTTCCCATATACTTCTGTGCTCAAGGAGACCTATACGAATTTATGGTGCATGGTGTTCTTGTGTGAATGATGAATCTGGTAATGTAGTGTGGCTGGGATGTTTGTATACTTTAAATTACTGAAGTCAACAAATTGAATTGTCAAATCAGATGCAAATATTTGACTATTGTCTACAGGTATAATTGGATTACAATTTACATGTAAAATGGTGCTCACAAAGGGCTACTGTATTATGTTGCACCATAGACCCTACACGATGGTTGCACCACCACTCAGACCACTAAAAGAAAAAACCCTGTAGTGGTCTGAGACCACCAGTAACTTAGTAACGTTTTTTACTCTCATTGTGCCATGATATGAAAACATGAAATCATGTTTTAAAAAATCAACATATTTATTATAAAACCTCACACTCCCCCCCCCCCCCCCCATACTATGGGAAGCCGTTCAGGCCAAAAGTATTTTTTTATTTTTGCTATAGTATTTTATATTTTTCGTACTTACAAACTAATTTTAACAGTTTATGTACTTTTATTCCATGTTCACATTATTTTAATTGAAATAAGTTTGCATTTATTTGAGAATATTGTTTTATTTTTCGTCAAACCAGAATTATTTTAAGGATTATATATAATTGAAAGTCAAAATATATTTTTTGTTAAAGTTTTTTATTTTATTTTTTTAATTTAAAAAAAAAAATTTCAACTTTTTTTTTTTTCCTTCCCAACTTTTTTTTTTTGGCCGAGTCTGATGACCAGCGCCTGTCACGAGTACGTCGTGCTCGTGACAGGCATGTCCTTCGACATCCATTAGGACGTGTTTCGGCGTCAAATACACCTTCTCATTACCTTCGAAATTGGTCGCTCAAACATTATATTAGATCTCAAAACTGTTAATTTACGTGTGATAGTATCTGTTTTTTCCAACAACCGCGACTTCAGCATACATACATGTGTACACCGTCACGTTAAGGTTATGACCGCATGTATGATGTATTACGTACGTAGGACACGATCCATGTGCAAAGGGTAATGGTAGTTAATCTAAAACTTACAACTAAAGTTTGTTGCATCAATAACAATTACATTCATATTGTGAAACTGACCAGAATTGAAATAAGATGGTACACTATAATGTGAGCGTCAGCAAAACAGCTTTAGGAACAAAAATGCGAGGAAAACGAACGCGTATTTCCAATGGGTCAGTCAGGTACTACTTCTTGTGCGAGTGCACATGTTGACGTCGACCTGCTGTATTACATATCAACCTAAACCAGCTTTTATCGCCTTGTTATCATCATCATCATCATCATCGTCGTCGTCGTCGTCGTCGTCGTCGCCGTTGTTGTTGTTGTTGTTGTTGTTGTTGTTGTTGTTGTTGTTGTAAAGATTCAGTTTACTTCATCGTACATTGTAGTATACATTCTCTTGGTGTTCTGAGTACACATGCATATATCATGAAAAGTTGAGAACAACACGTCTACATATGTAATACAGTAGGTCGACGTCAACATATGCGCTCGTACTAGAAGTACCTGACTGACCGTTTGGAAATACCTTTACCCGTTGCACATGGATCGTACGCGGCTGAAGTCGCGGTTGTTGGAAAAAATAGATACTATCACACGTAAATTAACAGTTTTGAGATCTGATATAATGTTTGAGCGATCAATTTCGAAGGTAATAAGAACGTGTATTTGACGCCAAAACACGAGTGTGAAGCTATCATCATATTCATATTCATCTTCACTTTCAAAAGTTGACCTCCACGCTCAATGTGAATATATGACGATAGCTTCACACGTTCATCATCAGTAAGATTCGAAGTCTTCCGAATGGGTACGAACACGCGTTCGGCAAATCACATATCCTTAATTGACATGTTGAAATCATGTGATTGTAATTACTTTCCCCTGATTTGCGTGGATTTTCATGCTCTATTTTTATTTTTGCCAGAGTATCAAAGTATTGTTGTCAGATAAAAAACTAATTTGGATGTTTAGTATGCCTTTCCCATATCTTTGAAAATTAAATATCAGTATATCATATGGGTGTACAAAACACCTATATTAGTAATGTAATAAAATACGGCCTGGATGGGTGTGTTTTGAATCTGTGACATCAAGTGACAAGGTGATATCACTTGGCCACTTAGTGTCATGGATTGTTTTGATTTCCCGCAGTGCCACTATCTTTGAAACCCTACTTAACACTTACACTGGTGAAATTTACACAAATTGTCATAATAGTGTTGTCAAGACCACAATTATCACAATGTATATAGTTCCCTTGATAGGGGAGGGGCAACACAATTGATTGTAAACAAAATATGGTCCATGACAACAATAGTTCATGGTGCAAATTGGATACTCTGGCAAAAATAAAAAGAGAGCATGCAAATCCACGCAAGTCAAATGAAAATTAATTACAATCACATGATTTCAACCTGTCAATGAAGAATATGTGATTTGCAGAATGCATGTTCGTACCCATTTGGGAGACTTCGAATCTGATGATGAACGTGTGAAGCTATCATCATATTCACATTGAGCGTAGAGGTCAACTTTTGAACGTGAAGATGAATATGAATATGATGGTAGCTTCACATTCGTCGCCGGAACACGTCGTAATGGATGTCAAAGGTCACGCCTCGTACTCGTGACAGGCGCCGGGTACGAGCACGACGTGCTCTGCACCGGCGCCTGTCAGCAGACTCGGCCAAAAAAAAAAAGTTGGGAAGAAAAAAAAAAAAAAAGTTGAAATTTTTTTTTTCAAATTAAAAAAAAAAAAAAAAAAACTTTTAACAAAAAATATATTTTGACTTTCAATTATATATAATCCTTAAAATAATTCTGGTTTGACGAAAAATAGAACAATATTCTCAAATAAATGCAAACTTATTTCAAATAAAATAATGTGAACATGGAATAAAAGTACATAAACGGTTAAAATTAGTTTGTAAGTACGAAAAATATAAAACACTACAGCTAAAATAAAAAAATATTTTTGGCCTGAACGGCTTCCCATACCATACAGCTGAGAATTTAACTTTTTGTTTCGTTCAGACCATTTTTATAGAAAAGTAGATCCAAGATCTTACCTTCTTGTATTTTTTTAGCATCATGATAATGACATTACACAAGTGATTCTTTGAATGTAAGTCATAGAAACAAGAGTTGATTTGAGGACTCTCATCATGACCTGTTATAATTTCGATATGTACGTAAACTCATGCCATTTCAGTTGTATGATGTTAAGTATGTGAAATAATGATAGTTTTTTGGCATTTATTTACTGCCACCCTTAAAAACACTGGTAGGGAATCTTGTGTGGGTAAATTTTACCTACTTACTGCCCTTAAAACCTTATACCTTGAGGTTGTTTTGTTGTCTTTTATGTTTTTTTGTTCCTGTCAGTTGTACAGCGCATTGTGATTATTTTTAACGTAATGTGCATTATAAGAAATAATGAATAAGATTAAGATTAGGACTAAAATCCAAGTAGGAAAGTTTAAACCATTGATAGAGAGAGAAAATCAGGTAGATTTTGCTTAACCTGCCTCAACAGAAACACTGATATGTTGTGATTCTATTTGTTATAGTCTCAGTCAGTTATTGGTATCACAAGGTGCGAGTCCCAACACCCCACTTCCAGATGGTGTAAGTCCATTCCATATAGCAGTTGGAGCTGATTCCGTGGAGTATGTCAAGTTGATGCTACAGTACAATGGCAATCCAAATGTCAGGTAAGGAAGAGTTTATCCAAATTTATGTATAACAGCACCCCTTTTTTCAGGAGAGCTCCAGACAGTCTATAAATCTATGTAAAGCAAACTGTGTCTTCAACCCATTTTGACATGCAGATAGGACCAGGTACATAACTTTTGTTCTGAATCTACATATGATGCAAATATACGAGTATGAAATATTTTATTTATCTTGGCGGGAAATATTACAGGTCTGCCAAAAAACAATGTAAAAAGTCAATAAATAAGAATGTGCTGTAGTGAAAGAACAGAACAACAACAAAACACTGTCAATGTCTTACTGTACATGCTCAACTCTATACCAAACTTTAATACATGTAACATAAACAGATAAAAAAATAGACATACCTAACAAGCTCATTTCCTGGCAATCAATTGATTATTGACTCCCTATCTTTTGATAGTCCTACATGCAAATGTTACATCACAACCTATCTTGATGCAAAAGTCATTGTGGTTTTTTGTGGTAGATGATACAAATCAACTTTATATAGGGGCATCCAACCTATTCCTATTTCTGACTCTATAACTCCCTAGCTTGAATACAGTTTCATGCCTATTGTCAGTTGGTTCGCTGTTGCATATTTGCACAACCTCAGTCCTGAGGTAGAAGTGAGGTCATGAGGTGTGAAAACTGAGTTGTCTGGCAGAGCTATTGAAAAATTCGATCCCTATGGCTTAACTGATAAGATAACACTAAAGAACATGAGATTGAAACCTTGGCCTTAAACACAAAATGTAAGGCACCTGAATGTATACTTAATCTATTTAATTCTACATCTTTCCCAAGGTCTTGTGAGGGTTTGACTCCACTACAAGTAGCTGCAATGTGGGGTAAATATGATGCACTACAACTTCTCCTATACAATGGTGGGGACCCATTCATCAGGGATGAAGATGGCAACAATGCGTACAAGTTAGCCGAAGAATATGGCGATAAAGACTGCATTGATTTGTTAATGGAATACAAAGAATGGGATACTGATATAGACTCACAGGAAAGTCTAACACCAAGATATTCCCTTCTACCTGGTAAGTGAACCATATTATCCTGTTTTCTTCAAACTGAGCACCAGATTCCTGTGAAAGGATAGCAGTTTGTCAGTTTTAAACCTTGCCCAGCTGTAACTGGAGTAATAATCCAGTATTATTTTGAAAGTATTAAGAATGTTTATATCTAGTACCTGGTATGTGTTGTGTGTGTATCGGTCTGTGTGTATCGGTCTGTGTGTGTGTTTGTGCACGTACACACACGCATGCATGCATGCATGTGTGTATGTCTGTGCATACATGAGTCTGTGGCATGCCTGAATGAGTATGTTTTGTATGTGTACATGTGTTTGTTAGAGACATCACACAGTATAAATGTATGTTTGTAACTCCTGTGATCCGTTTCATGACACATGAATGACTGCTTTGTCTTTCCTGTTTTGATATCTACAGTACCTCAACTATGAAAGTTAACAAAATCACCAACACCCATAAACTTCATCTGTAAATTTGATTACCTACTACATGTTCACTATCTTTGAAGTCTTGTGAAATTGAATGACTATACCTTGCTTCATTAACGTTATTGTTTCTTGTTTTTCCATAGTTTCTAGCTATAACTCTCAGGAATCTCCTGAAAGTGATAGTCGACTGTTGAGAAACCTAACTTGGGATACTCATCCACCACCCAATACGTTATCGTCAAATCACAACAGTCCAATGATGTTGGAATACAGTTACTCTCCAACCAATCAGAGACCTCCATCTTCATGTTCCATGGACTCAACCACCAGTCACAGACCTCCATCTTCATGTTCCATGGACTCGGCCACCAATCAGAGACCTTTATCATCATGTTCACTTGGAACAGTGTCCACCAATGCAAGCTCATTTACCAACCAATGGAGTGACTATGCTGATATTGATGAAGAGATTGCGTTTAACTTTACAAAAAGACTCAGTCTGTTATCTAGTTCACTCACAAAGCGATTTTCAAATGGAACACAGGGTAGTGATTTCACAGATAGTGAACTAGATTTGGGAATGTGCAACAGTCAACAGAGCAGTGATGGAAATCTGAACATTTCGACAGCCACATACATTGTTGGTAGAGGTAGTCCCAGACCTGGAGTACCAAGGCTAAGCTCTGACTTGAGTGACAGGTCATCAATAGGTCATGTCAGCATGGATAGTAGAGACAATGGCTTACAGAGAAGGTACAGTGACATGGGATATAAAATTACCAGTGAACTTGATCACTGTAATTCTGATCATGAAATTGATTTTGATTTAGGAAATATTTCAGATAACAGTCTTAAAGATATAGTTGACAATCCATCAAATGAACTGTCTCATTCTAATGATGAGAACTTAGAGATTCATTCATTGTGTGAAAGTGGTAGTACCAGTTGTGCCAATGAAAACAATGGTTCAAATTTACATGATTCATCTTCACATAGTCTCAATCAAGAGATTGGGGATACTGGCATGAACATGTCGGTAGGTATGTATGCAAGGACGTTATCGGGTGATTTTAGTCAAGGTTTGGATGTGACATCACCTGATCATCCATGTCTTTATGTGAAATCATCTACAAGTTCTAGTGAAGATGACGACAGTAGGTTACTGGATAAAACAGTGTTGTTCTGTGGATCAATCACTGAAGAAGAAGATGAAGATGAAGCATTTGAGGATGATGAGGTACAGATGAAAAATGTAGTAACAGTTGAAAGTGTGGCTAGTTGTGGTGATGATGTCACTGTGTCTTCTAAGTTTAATAATTCTGATAGTAGTAAAAGTGAAGAGTTTTATTCAGCTGCAGAAGAATTGAGTACAGAGCATAAAGTACATCAACTAGATGACACTTTGATTTTATCAGATGGTGAATCTTTAGATAGGTTTTGTCTGGATGCTGACATGGATAGAGATAGTCAAACTGTACAGTCATGTAGGTTTAGTCATAAGACAGCTTGTCCAGATACACTGGTTTTAGACGAGAACCAGAGCGAATCCCTCACTTGTTCACAGAACAAGCCACAGAACCATGTTCTCATTGAGAATCCATCTTGTCCAGATACATTGATATTAGACGACAACCAGAGTGAATCCCTCACTGGTACAGAGAACAAGCAACAAAATCATATTCATACTGAAAATACAGGTTGCCAAGATACACTTATACTTGAAGAGAATCAAACACAGTCTTCAAATCTACAAGAATCTCAACATTTTGTGAAAGACACAGGAGTAAATACTCTTCCAGATACATTTCTTTTGGACAACAGTGATGAAACTCTTAATATATGTCATGATAGAAAACCACCACTCCATAGGTATTCCACAAGATTGGCAACTAGTAAGAGGAGAAAGAGATATAGCAATCTACATCATGTTTCTGACTTCCTTACATCTGATAACACAAGTACTGAGTCTTTGTCTGAAAACAATGATAGGTTTGCAGAGCTGACAGTCCCAGTTAGAAGTGAATCCAATCCAAGTTCTGACACTCAGACACCTGACAGCTATGACAGCTCACAAACAGTGGAGTATATATACACCGACACCGATGTAGGAGCTGCACTGATTGAGAGGCGATGTCCGTCATCGTCTTGTAATAGTAGTGTATCCGGTGGATCTGCCAACTCCTCACTGAATCATAGTACGGGTAGTGATGAGACAATTATATATGACTGGAAACAGTGTCAAACTGATGATAGTGCATGTGAGGATGCAGACACAGAATCTGTGCCTGATGTGGTTAACACTATGTCTAACAAGGAGATACAAAGTGAGTTGAATAGTCTTGGTGAGTCACCGGGTCCAGTCACAAATACTACAAGAAAAGTGTATCTTGATAGACTGAATAAACTGAAGAAAGACCCAAGTATACCAAAACTAACTACAGATGCTGATGATGCGAAATCAGGTGAGTTGTGAGTCTGTGTATTGTAAAAATGGTAAGAATGAAGAAATCATGTACTATTCTCACACCTGTAGACACATCACAATGTTTTCTTCAGTCATCCACAAGAAATATCAATGAAATAATAAACCTCATAAGGCCAAAAAAATATATATCTGGTTCTGGTCAGGGTAAACTTTCTAAAGTGGTGCGACGACGCAGATTTTTTTTTTTTCTAATATTTTTTTTTTTTTTTTTTTTGCAAATTAGTAAATATTTTTTTTGACACTTTACATACTCCGTTCTATCATATTTATCTCTCGAAAAACTTCTTTTTCTTCAAAGCAGTTTAGGCTTTGTATTTAAGCAATCTTGGCATGTAGGGTAGATTTCAGCTGCTTGTTCTCCTGATACAAATGTACCAGGAATAAATAAGGAACGGGAAAGCAAAAATTATCGGAAAAAAAGGATCGACGCAAGGGTATTCAGGGCACGCGCGCGCTGACCAGAACCAGATATATTTTTTGGGGGGCCTAAGTCAAAAGCTGTAAGGCATGCTTGTAGTTACATGCAAGATTTTTTTCTGCAGAATGTTTAAATGTTGTATAACTCATAACATACTAAAATTTATCATGAATTCAAAAAAAACCCATACAAGTCTGAAACCAGTAATTTAAAATATTTAAAACTGTTTTCTGCTGTCATCCACAAACAATATATGAATACAGCAATAAGTCTTGTCAGTCCTAAAATGATATATGTGTTTGCTGTGTTGATAATTCTGCAGAATGTGTGAGAAAAAAATGAGATTAATTTCAAGCCATCACATCATTAATCAGAGAATTTGAAACATTTGTTGGTTCTTGTATGATAGAAAATTTTAATTTTGTAAGTAAATTTGGTGTCTCTTCCTCTATAATCCTTACCTAGGTTTTACATACGAGCTACACCAATACCTGTGTCAAAACTTAACACTTGATATGCAAGAGGAAGAGATGAAAATAGCAGCTCAATTTGACCAGCCAGATCCACAGAGAAAGTGGAGAGAAGGAACACTGAAATCTTCATTTAATTATTTGCTTCTGGATCCAAGAGTGACAAGAAATCTTCCTGTCAGACATCACCATGGAATGAATGACATGGATGCATTCAAGGTGTTCGTCTCGGCTATCTTCTATGTGGGGAAAGGGAAGAGAGCTAGACCCTATGCCCATTTCTATGAGGGTTTGGAACAGATTCATAATCCCAGATTAAGGGTAAGTATTTCACTATACATAAATGAGAAAATTTGAATGCTCTTTATAAGAAATGTATGTCAAGTTGTATTTGAACAGAAAAACAGGACATATGTACTCTGGTCATTTGATGACAACGTGTGTCTATGTCATTGATTCTATGGTGCTAGAAATATGAGTTAAAACATTCAGTGACCACTATTATCCCCCCCCCCCATTATTTTTCTTACATTAAGCTTGTGCAAGGATGATTATATTTTGATATCTTATATTTTTCTTTGTTCATTCAAAGAATTCTCATAACGTGAGGCTTTTGCCACTATGAGTGAAAGGTTTGGTTTGGACAATCCTACTGACAAGGCCATTGATTCTAGTATTGTGTCAATTCTTCCTGTATTGCACATACCATAGCATACAAGGGGTAACAGTGATCTCCCCAGGCCATTTTAACATAGTATAATTATGCAAAATACAAAATATATATGTAAATTGTATGCAAATTAGCCTCTGTGTATGATAATATCCAGCCAAGAGAGAATACTACGGTAATGAGTAGGCTTACTGCTAGACCCCTCAGGCTATTCTGCTAACTGTAAAGGCAACTGAAGGTCGCTAGCAGTGTGCCCTCTAAATCTAATGATAGCCAAATTTTGTCGTTGTGAGTCAAAATGAGACAAACTGGCATTTCTTGTGAGTCACCACATAGTAAGAGATAGGGGAACACCAAATTTTGGTGCGTCACTAGAAATTGTGTGTGTCAGTGGCGCGTCAAATTTTCTTAGAGGGCACATTGGTCGATAGTGAGTGTCTCCTTTATGAATAAACATCCCAATCTCTACAAAGTTTACTCATTGAAGTTGTTATTATTTGTTGATATCTTTGTCCATCCAGCCGAGTAAAAAAGTTCAACACATTCTGGATATTTGGAATCTTGATCTAGGAGTTGTGTCCTTGCATTGTTTTCAAAGTGTTATCCCAGTAGAAGCATACACAAGGGAAGCCTGTATGGTGGAAACATTAGGTAAGCCTTTTCAGTTACTCTTTTCCCCTGTTTTCAAATTACTGTTTCACCTTTTGTTTATCTTAATAATTATTTTATATGTACTGTACATGTATTAGACTTAGTTATGGTCTGTTTTGTATATGGAAGTTACCTGTAACCGTTGCTGCATGTCATACTATTTTGCTTGGCTCATGATTGGGTAGAAGCACTGTTAGGGTGGCTCTATTCATTTCTATGTGTCTAATGACCCAACCAACTCGATATTTATGGAAAGTGGCTACAAATTAAACAGAAATAATACCCTCTGTGGCAGGATTAAAGATGGCAAAACCACAAGTAAAGATTTTTGATAAAATCAAAAGGTTCATTTTGGAACTTTAATTGGCTTTTAATCATCCAAATTGTCAATAAAGAATGATTATGAACTGAAAGCGATATCAACATGTACACACAAAGTTATACATTTTTTTCTTTTTCCTTGTTTTAACTGATCAACGAAACAATTTTTTTCATGATGTCATAATAAGAAGCAGAAAAGGGTGATCTTTATGACTACAAACACTGTTATTGTTTTGACTTTTCACAGGTCTGTCCAGACTTACCAATGCTAAGAAAGGAGACTATTATGGTATAGCCGCAACATGGACGGCATCAAAGAAGAGAAAAATGGGTGTACATATCTTGAATAAAGCATTCAAGATATTCTTAGTAGAAGGAGAAAGACAAATAAGACCTGCTGATATCAGGAAACAATAAACACTTTCTTCATTGGAAGAGATAAGACCTGATATCAGGAAACAATAAAAACTCAACCTCATGTCATGTGTCTCTTTTAGCCCATTGTATTATACCTGTGACGATGGTGATGAGACATCGGCAAAGATTTGGGATTCACTTCCAAGAAATGTTTTGACTCTGTGAGTAGAAATTTTCATTAGAGTAAATACTTACTTCAATGGAAGAGAACTGTTCTGCATTTTTGATGTGGGTACACTGAGTATATAGATGTCTACCTATTTGAAGAAAGCATTTGAAATAGTCCTTGTGGAAGGACAAAGATAAAACTGGAAATATCAGGAAGCTGGAAGATCAGGGAAACCAACAATGATTTTCCAACATCAATATTCCTCAATAATGAAAGAATAAATGATGTGTTACACTAATGTGTACATGTAGTACACAAACTAATAGCCCCAAATGAAGGTTAAGAAATGTTAGCTAGCCACACCAGTATATGATGGTCATGTACTGATCTACTTATTTACAACTATATGTTTTTTGGATAAAACATTGAGGCTGCAAGATTAATAATGTATATCCTGACGATGTGTTGGGACAAGTAGATGATTGATTTTTTTCAAGTCTGTAACAACAGGAAACCCACCAAGTATACTCCCTGTCTAAGAAATCCACTTGTCATAATAAAATGCTCCCTAATTATGTAATATCCTAGTACATGTAAGTCACTTACCCTGGGTTAACCTCACATGAAATGCAATCTTTCAACTTGAAGTTAGTGACCCATAGTGTTGAGAGAGAGGTGGTCATTGTACATTTTATAAGTGCAAATTGGTTTATGACAGTTTATTGTGGCCTACCTACCTGCCTTTAGTTAAAGACTATTGTGTGATGGCAGTACATGTAATTAAATTACAAAGGTTAAACAAAGTTTGAGGTTATGAACTATAAAAAAGAACATCTTGGATCACTGGAAGCTGCTATATTTTTAGTGCAATGAGTTTTAAGTTTTTGTTCCAAATTAAACATTGGACATTGCTACCAGTGCAAAATATTTGCTTTATTTGTTGTTTTTATCACTTCAAGATTTTGAAGTGGAGTTGCTGCTCAGATGGTGCACTGCTGTTTGACATTGTAGAATGCCTAGTCTACAGTAGAAGTTTTAATAATAGTAAGGATGAAGATTGTTGTGCCATAAAGTGGCCATGCAGATGAGGATTGGGTACTTATTTTGGATTTTAAATTTATAAAACAATTTTATCATGGCTTCAAACTTGAAAAATCAATGTTAAACAACATTGACAGAGTCTGTATTTGTAACTCAGTACATTGCAAAAAGCTAAAACAGTGTGTAAAAAAGACGTTTGTTACTGTACTTATAATAATGATCATTATTACATATGTTACCAGGGATAACTTGCACTGATGTGTGGGCATACTAGTTGTATTTTCACTTTAGTGCAATACTGAAAACATTATTGCATACCTGCATGCAAATGATATGCAAATGACATGGTCGCATGATCGTTGTATGATTTTTATGGCAATTTGCCGTTTTAGATAAACAGATGTAATAATAACAACCCCTTGCCACATGAGTTCCAGTGTGGGTACACTGGGATATTTACACTCATGCTTGCAGTGTTTTCTGCTGCACTTTCTATCACTATGCTCGTGAAAGTATGGGCACACAGAGCAAGCACTTGTGCAAATACCCTGTGTATGCCACACTTGCACTCACACATTATGGGGTTCTGTACGCTGTCATATTCTTTTGCAATTTGAGTTACAAACAAGGACTTGACCCATGTTGTTTCACACTGATTGTGTTACCATTCTAATCTTTGTTTATCCTAAAATGCATACAGGGTTACTGGGGTAAACAGTTGTTTACTTCTGATGTCAAATTTCTAGTTTCTGAATATTTTGACTTATTCACACAGCACACATTCATATGCTGTGTTAGCATAGTGCTACCATTCGATTTGCTATTGATCAGTAATATAGAAACATACATATCTTGTTAATTTCCAGTCATATTTCACATTTTGTAAGTTGTCTTTTTCTGCTATAATGGAGTACAAGTAATAGTATATTATATAACAGCTGTAATAATCTATTTTCAAATGTTTATTTGTTCAACATTTTCTGTTTGTCAGTACTCAGATTTTACTTCAACTGACAAGGCAATAAGAATATATCATGTTATGTAGACACCAGGGTTAGAAGCAGTGTGCCCTCTAATGATAGCCAAATTTTGTTGTTGTGAGTCAAAATGAGAAAAACTGGCATTTCTTGTGAGTCACCACATAGTAAGAGATAGGAGAACACCAAATTTTGGTGCATAACTAGAAATTGCGTGCATCAGTGGCACATCAAATTGGCTTCGAGGGCACACTGGTTAGAAGCTTTTGAATTAAAACAATGACTTCAAACTACTTACTGAGAGTCAAGTCTGTGTTTTTCAACCTTGTCTCTGAGAGTGATGCAATGTTAGCCTACAATGTGTGGAGAGACTGTTTACCTTGAGTAAACCATCAAGACTCCTGTAGAGGCTACAGCTTCCGTGGCTTCATATAAGACAAGAAAGGCAACGGGGGACAGATGACCACAAACTTTATTTCCAAAGCACATCTATGTCCAAAATACATTGTTAAAAACATGTATGGAAAGATAATAACTTCAATACATGTATATACTTTACATATATTTATATGAATTTAATAAAACAACAAATATTTGTTACCATTGTAAGGTTTAATAATATGAAAGAGGAGGTAGAAATTACTCTATTGCAAATATTGATATATTTCAGGGACGGACAAACAATAAAAAGACATTACACCATTCCCAAGCTAAATTGTACACATTCAAACAGAAAATATGGAATCTATACCCTGGTTGTCTTACATTGCAACAACGTGAATCTGTGTCATTGGTTCTGCATTACCCGGTACTTGAAATACAATTCAAAACATGTAGAATTGTCACTAATTAACTCACAGTATTATGCTCGAACAGGTACACTCATACTATTCTCCAACATTTTTCTTTTGAAAAATTATTGAGGAATAGTAAATAAATCATGAAATCCATATGATATCAATGTATAAACGACTTTCCAAATATACTTTTAAAATAGTTTAAATATTAAACCCTGTGTCTAATACTAATAGTGAAAATATTTTATGCAACATGTTGTACATGGTTTGTTATTCAATGTTCATAGTTGAACTGTCTAGCAGTGTTTCTCCTCATCATAGAAACCTAATGTTTGTATAATATGTTGTGATAGTGAAAAGTCTTGCACGGCTCCATATCCTTCACTGTCGACTACACAATAGTATGGCATTCTATGTTACATGTGTACTACGATTACTGTAGGCTACAGGCAAAATCTTTCCTCCCTAATGATGTGTAGATAAAAGCCAAAAAAAAATCTTTCATATTACAATCTAGCCTTAGTAGTTTGTAAGATACAACACATCATGCAACCCTATCAGCCACCCCTCACCATGAAGTGATAGATGATTGGGCTGCATGTCATATCATATCTTGCAGACTAAATGGTCCCTATGCCACACTGGGGGCTAAAACAGGAAATCAAGTTTTTACATTTGTATAATGGCTGACGATGAATGAACCATAATTAAATAATTCTCTTTGGTAGTATACATTCTAGCCTGTCAGATACAACATGCCATGGCAAACCTATCCGTCAGTAAAGAGAGGACTGAATAGGGCTGAAAATTCTACCTATATTCCTGAGCCGTTTTTATCATTTTTTGAACCTGAATGTTACATGAAATACAAAAGTAAAGTATTTACAGCAAAAAATGAGAGAAAATTAATGGTAATGCTGATAATTATGAATTAAGTTTTCTGGATGACAAACTCTTTAAAATGAATTACCAATAAATAAATAAATAAATAAATAAAATTAAAAAAACCATATATATATATATATATATATATATATATATATATATATATATATATATATATATATATATATATATATATATATATATATATATATATATATATATATATATATATATATATATATATATGATAAAACAATGCAATGTGAATTTCTGACATTTATATGTAACTATTTGCCTTGAGAATTAATATTCAGCACTTGTTTTCTTAGTAAACTGTTAAGTACTACACTAAAAGTTATTGCCTTACTGAGGTATGCGGACATAAATCTTTATTTCTGGAAAGACTTCCATTAATTGCACCTTGGCAAAAACTGTAAATCTGACAATGCGAATGATAATGTACTTTGTTGAGTTTGGAAATTGAGATAGAGTGATCACTTGTGCAGCACCCTGGTGCCCTTGTGTTAAAGCAGGAGGAAGCTGGAGAATCTACATTGTTCATTAAAGTGAATCTGAGCATCATTTTCATACATATAGACCTGTTATGTTTCTAAAATCAAACCCAGTCAATGTTACAGCAGGTTCAAAACCTGAATGCAGTAGTAAGAGGCACACAAGCTAGCCACTCAACCATCAACAACCCACAAAGACAATATGATCAATTTGACAACAAGCAGACCAAAGTCTAATGTGCATGTCATATTTTGTGAACTTCCACCTTTTAGAGTATGTGTATGACGGTAAAAAGATCATATAGATATTATGATCACTCAAAGAATTAGTGATAATTTCATGTGATAAATTAGATTGAAACTATGTTCCTTTGAAATGTATTTTGTTCAAGCAAAATCTTCCATCAATTTTGATTCAAATGACATTTCTTTTCCATTCTACATACACGAGTGCATTATTACACTGAACAATGTGAATTAGCACAGAATAATTTCATGCTACCTTCAGTTTACTGTACAATTTTTTCTCCTAACTCTGCTAAGTGTCATGATGACTGGCAGTTTACCAGAGAGAAAATGCCTTATTATACCCAGTATACATCTTAAAATATAAGAGGCCCTTGAAGACACTGGTATGAATTTCATGTATGTAGCACACCCTCACACGGCCAAAGAATGTCATTAAGGCTGATCAGAAGGGTTCCGTTCACGCCAGTCACATTGGAGAAGTCACAGTTTCACATACAAAATGTGTGGCCATCTTTGCAAGGGTGACAAACAACAACATTAGAAATATATTGTTTACTGCCATCAATCAGATTAGCCCTGTGAGGGTGCACTACACAATGATCATTCCAGCCTGTGTGTGGGTGTGGATAGAATTACTCAGTAAACTTCAAAATATATACTTGCATAACAAGCCCATAATCATAATGTCAACAAGATTATGTTGTCATAATAATCCCTTTTAATAATAATCTTTACTGTAAATTAGAATGTAAATTTGAAAGTTTGTTGAATTGTTGAGTTCCCTAGAGGTAAAGCAGATGGAAACCAGGTCCTGTGTTGTTTGATAGGCGATAGGGTCAAACTGAGCATCACCCTTCTTGTATACAGACCTTGTTAATTTTTAATTAACCCAGCCAACACTGGATGGGTTCACACCCTGCAGTGGTAAGAGGGTATGGGCTGACCACTCTATCATTGACAACTGGATGGAATCATAAAACCTTGACATTTCAAGATTACCAGTGTATTTTGGGTATCAAAGTACAACTTTTGTTTCTCTCCTCACATTGGTAGATGACCTTGCAGTGATTGGTCTGTGTGTTTGTTTCACACCTTGGTCCTTGCTGATAAACTTATGGATTAATGTATTAACAATATCTGGATGTTCTATCATCACCATGTGACCTGCATTTTCTACTTCTTCCAGTTCAGAACCATAAATTGTCTGCAAATGAGAAATAAGAATGTTAAGCTTGTGAAAGATAAACTATCCACAACTGTGTGTCTGTGTGCTACTTATTCACTATCTTTTTATAACATTTTTTAGCCAGGTATCCAGACCCATATGTTTCCAGCAGGGGTTCTATTTTGCACAAACATCAATTTTCTGTACATTTGAATTGTACGGGAAATTAACATTTGTGCAAATTTCACCAACATTTTGTTGAAGTTCACCAAATTATTAATTTATTTCACTAGTATTTTAGTACATTTCACCAATCTGATTAAAATCCGATGTAGATGTTGGCTAATCGTGCATTGCTATCTTACCATCGTTATTTAGCTTGAATTGACCTTCGTAGTACATGTTTACGTTTTTAGCCTGATCGCCATAGAGGAGGCGATCAGGCTAAAAACGTAAACATGTACTATGAAGGTCAATTCAAGCTAAATAACGATGGTAAGATAGCAATGCACGATTAGCCAACATCTACATCGGATTTTAATCAGATTGTACATTTCACCTACTTTTAAATTTGTTTCATCAACTTTTTAGTACAGCTCACTGATGTTTTGTTAATACATTTCACTAATTTATTTCACTAGCATATTTAGTACATTTCATCAACATTTTAGTACATTTCACCAATAGATTGTTATTAGACTTGACAAGATGAAACATCTACTTGGCTGGGAAAGATACTCTCTTTCTTTATTTTTTCATTTTTTAGAATTTATCTATGAATTTAGTTAGTTTATCTGTTGTTGTGTTTTGTGTGGCTCAATCCATAGGCTGTACATGCAGAAGTGTCTAGATTAATAAAACCATACACAACTCATTTGCAAACAATAATCTCTGCTAGTGAATCGTGACTTATAAGTCCTCTGTAGATATCTGTTGCTTGGAGACTCCTCTGTGCACAATTGTTACTAGGAGACTACTTACTTCCTGCATCCATTCCTCTTCATGCTTTGAGACTAAGCCATCTTTACTTCCGTAAATCAGTAAAGTTTTTGGAGTGAGGAGACTGTGGTATTCCTCGTCACCTTCTGGCCACATCTGACCTTGTATTGTTCCTCTATAGGAATACAATATAGAAATTAATGTTGTAACAATAAGTAGTGAACAGACCACAGACACCTGTGACCTGTGATTTGTTGACCTCCATAGGCCAATCATTGTGAAGAATACCACTATCGAAAGTACAGAGTAAGTTATGCATTACTATTTGAGATTATGCAAGGTTGCAAGAAAAAGTATATGCCTTCAATTAATCATGAAATTTGGTAAGTTGATAGCTGTAGCATTTAAACAAACTTTTTGTTGTAGTTTTTAGTGATGGCTGAGTCTGCATGTTGAACAGAGTGGGAACACAGTGGTACAGTGGTAGCAAAGTCTTCAGTATTACGCTCTTGAGTTGCAGACAACATTTAATTCATATGTATTCAAGATTGCTAGTAAATACTGAGTTTTGAGATGTTTATTAAATACATACCTTAAAACATATGTTGGTACATCAAATGACTTAGACTTATCTTCTTGTGTAGGATCTGAACTGTGGAAGGCTTGCCTACACAGGAATAAGAAAATTACAAAGTCACCAACTCTTGCTGTAAACAGTTACAAAACTTTAAATGGACAGACTGATTGATTATGATGCTATATAAACTTATGAGTACTATCACAAATTTTTAAAAAGTAAAAAAATATGCTGTAGAAAAGGGACAAGTATAAACAGTTCACTTTTTGCAAGTTACTGTAAATATGTACTCTACTGAGCTGCTTTAGCACCCTCTTACATGCAAGGGCCCATTGCTTTTGTTTACACAAAATAACTTACCGATGAAAATAATAATCCAAACACGGATGACAACATTTGAGTATTGCTGCTGGCAGACAAAATACTTGGCAAGTAGTTGGCTTCAAAGGTAAAGGGGCACCTCCACTTATCAATACAAGTTTCTTTATACTGGTTCTTCTTTCTGTAGCTAGCCTGGTACAAAAGGATGCCCTGTATATATATATAGAGAGAGAGTGTAATGTATAACTAAAAGTTATATGGACGGTCTATTTAGCGGATTGAACAGAACGCTTTTGGGGTAAAAGTCTTTTACCTGGGCAAGGTACATTGTATAGACAATTTTTTTTATGCACTCTTCACTGGAGAACAAGTGCACAAGTGAAAACAAAAGTGGTAGGTGTGGCAGCATGTGTTCTTATGAGTTGACTGACAATGGCATTGTAACAGTTAACAAGATTGCAGACAGTGTCATTGAAATGGTTAACAAAATAGAGGACAGTTTCATTGATGGTTAACGCGTTTGTGGACAGTTTCACTGTGTAAAAACTGTCCTGTTGACAGGAAATGTCTCCTTAACAAAATTTTCTGAAGTGTTAGCCCAGGGGCAGAAAATAATAATTGTGGTATTGCCTGAGCACTGTGAAAATTCAACTACAGTTTTAACAGCCTGAAAACTGACTCTGCAGTATTCATGTTTGTTCAGTCCTTGCCAATCAAGTAACCATTCTTGAATGAATATGTAAAATCCTTCTAATTATCAAATACCAGCAATGTAAACGTACATGCAGAATTCATTGTAAAGTGTACACATCTTGTAGAAATTAATGAAAGGACCCAAAATAAAATACTTAATTGAGTAGATGTCATTAAATGTAGTTCTGAAAAGGAGTGTGCATACATGCATTTTTATCATACAACGTATTGTACATAATTCTATCAAATTCTAAGTAATTATTGGCGGCTTGTGTCATGAACAATACAGATGAAAGGTAGCCATTGCAGTCTGGTAGCATACATTTATTATTCATGTGTAGTTCATTTTAATCAGGGTTGATAAATGTTGGGTATTATAAATTGTTTTCAAAACCATACACACATTTACTAATAAGTCTGCATTTGCAAGCATGATATTTAATTTACAGTCCATTTCATGTTAGTGGTCACTGGTTCTGTTTGGTACAACCACACAGAAACTGCAGAGGCTACACTTTAAGATAGCAACATTGGATGAATAGTTTCTTGCAACATTTGTCTAAATGAAATGAGCTAACATGCCACTGTGCAGATGTCAAAACATTGGTGTCTGCATACCTGAATCTAGTTGCAGTTTATTTCAGTTGGAAAAAAATTTAAGAAATTACGAACTTGCTATCTTCAAAGTGTAGAATGTCCAGTTTATTATTGGTTTCTGTGTGGCTGTATCAGAGCCAATGAACACGAATATAAAACAGGCTGTAAGTTATGCATCAAAAGGTTTAATACCACAAGATCATTAATTAGCCTGGCTACACAATACTTTTTGTGTCTCCCACAAAAACAGTTGTAATGACTTACATAATCGGATTCTAAACACTGGTAGAAACCAAACAAACAAATCAGTGTGCCTGAATGAAACACAGTTTTCATTTTAGGTCAAAATGATAAAAACTGGGCTTTCTTGAGTCATCACATAGTGAGGAATAATGATAGGGGAACACTGAATTCTGGTGTGTCACATTCCTGTATACTGTCAGTGATTATTGATATGTCAAAGTGGCCTTAGAGGGCATACAAAATGTACTGATGCATATGTACACCCACACAGGTTCATACTCACAAGCATGTACATTAAAACATTGTACCTCACTGTGAATCAATTTGGTAACATTTGAACTTGCTTGTTTGATCTTATTTTGATAGAAAGTGATGTTGATAAAGTGTTTGCAGTGAGGTACAATGTCTTATTAGGGTTGTCAGTGGCACATTGGTAAATTACATTACTGGCCTCGTCCCCTGTGGTGGGTTTGAGCCCTAATCTGGGCTTGCTATGGTGTATTAAAGTTATTCAGTTTGACTCTACTGAACAATACAGGTTTTCCCTTGTATTCTAATTTCCTCCTGTATTAACACTTAACTCATGAGGGTCAGTCTTCACTGGATTTCTTGGGAAACAACTATATCAAAACTTAAAAGAACTAGTCCAATCTAGTCTAAATATAACATGTCTATATACAGTATTAATACTGTTATAAGAATTTCTCCCAATTTTCAAATTTTTAGCAATTTAATGATATTTTACTTGTAACTTACCCATATGAATGGCCGACTAGAATATTCTTCTCTGTACAGTACTTATCAAACACAGCAAGTTGGTCCCTGTATAGTTCAAAGAATGAGTAGGCAGATTCTTTCCTGGGTGTGCTACTAAAACCATGACCCAGCAGGTCTGGAGCAACCACTTCATAACCGTGGTTAGAAAAATATCTCAATTGTGCCTTCCATACATCTGCTGAGCCCCCGACTCCATGAAAGAAAAATATCACAGTATTGTTATTGTTTACTCTGTTTTTTATTTCTTCTGAAATTTTGATCTCTCTGATACTCATTGGTGTTTTCTCTCGTTGGTATTCAATACGATTTTCATTACTTGTTGACCCTGAATTACTTGCTGTGTCTTCTCTTCTTTGTGTAGAATTGACTGCGTTTGTTTTTATTTCATTTGATTTTGCACTTGAGCCATTTTGGATTTCTACTGGCCTTGCTGGATCATTTTCAGCTGAAGATGCAGGTTTTTGAGAAGTTCTAGGTTTGATATGTTGTACACGTATCCTACGTTTTGGACGGATTTCTAGGATTTCATAACTGTCATATTTTCCTGGCTGTGGAGCAACACGGTGTGTTCTCCCTCCAACACATCCACAGGAGGTGTCTCCTCGGCTGTTCCGACTCATCTTCAGACAATTCTTGGCTGCTAACCTCAGCAATCATATGTATATCCAAAAAGATTTAGCACATCATTTTCATCCTGTAATTTGAATTTAAAAAAAAAAAAGCAAAAAAAAAAAAAAAAGCTGTGAGATCAACAGAGTTACTGATATCTAAAATGAAATATTGAAATCAATGTTTCCTTCTTGGGATTTTTTGGGAAGAACACGACTTCATAAATATCATTGTGGCTACATTATTATAACTTATCATACTAATTTAACTTAAATTTATAACTGACAGAAAAAAATTACTCCAAAACAGTTCACTATGAAATATTACCAAAAGATTGTATCACTATGAGATATTACCAAAAGATTGTATTCAAGCGGAAAATGAATTGTCAGATAGTTTGTATTTTATATCATTGCCTTCAGTCTGTTGTCTTGTACTGCTGCTGTCATGATGAAGTTTCCCTAATTAGATTAACCTTCACCTAACCCAACAATTTGGAGGTGTTACTGAGATCACTAAATACATCCAACTATACCTATGAAATTACAGTTGGTCCAGGTGTCAAAACTCAATTCGGCCATAAAATGTATTTGAGTCTTCTGCATGACTTGTAATGATTTACACAAACTACAGTTTAGAAAGTTTGCTTGTGCAAGTCATTACAACAAAAGTCATACTGGAAGATACAAAAAACATTGTGTAGTGACTTTGTAAACATACATACAACATGTATGCATGTAGTATAACATGTCATATGATCTGGCATTTATGTAATTATCTTTGGGCCGCTGAGTCAGACAGGGATCGATGTAAAGAAGAAAGCATGCAATTGCATCCACTAATCTATTTGACAGAAAGTAGAACCCCCAAATCAAACATCTTCACCAACTCCTAGACTGTACTGTGTGAATGAGCAAACACTCCTTGAGGTCACTTAACAGATCAATGTATACCTGACAAAGCATTTCAATTTGTTGATGTGTATAGTTTACTGTTTACATAGCTTAGACTTCAGTTGACATTACCAGCCTGGTACAATACTAACATGTTCGGAGAGCCAATCTGAATAAAATCTGATGAGGTGAATACCCAAGTAGTCTGAAAGATACCAGTTGTTGGTCTGTTTATGTAACCAATCATTACTCCAAGTTGGAGCATGTTACATTAGTGGAAACAACTATGGCATTGTCAGGCTAATACCCAAGGCACTCACTCCCAGTACAACAAAATTGAAAACAGACAGGACTAAATAAAAGAAATTGAGCCACATTCACTACATCAGTTTTTAATCAGATTGTGAAAGCTAAACATACTGATCACAAGATACAGTAAAAATGTTAAAAATGGAAATACCAGCTTAAAAAAAATGTTCAATAATCGGTGCCCAAAATGATTGTTGTTTTTGCAGTTGCTGAAACACACAAAAAAAGTTACCAATATATTTATTGACCTACAATCTACACAACTATGTCACAAATAACAATATAAATGAAACTACAAAATAAAATGGAATATCAATGTCAAAATATCGGTAGCAGTCACTCTGAAAAAGGGTAAAATGTCAACTTGAGGGATTGGGGGCACAGAGGTATGGGGTGGGGTGGGAGGGGGTCTACTCATTGACAAATTCAAAAGTGAAATACATCTGATGTATTTTTTTCTTTGTATATAGATCTTCTATGTGAATAGCCCAGATACTTGTCAAATGATTTGAAAACCAATGATGATCAAGTCTCTAGACTAATGTGTTTTACCCTCTATTAGCTCTGTACAGTTAGTATGGTTTAATACTGGAGGTGTATACATGATATACATGTCTATCTCCATGTTGTGATATTTTTACATGTAAAATAGATGTTTCCATAACAAAACATCACTTTTGAAGTTTTGTACCACCACAACAACACAAACACACTCTGATTTCTTGGATGATCAGAGAGATGCGCCTAACAGCACTGGTGATAAATGTAACTTTGTTGTTTATGTGACACCGCTCTCTACTTCGACCACGACTCGTTCAAACAATAACAATGCAACGTTACCAATTGATTGGTTTGGTTAACATCATTCGTGTGCATCCATACCCCGGGATCCATACACTCACTGATAGTTGATACTGTGAGGGTGACAGTATCATAGTATGATGAACGTTGCAATCCAGATAACTTACCTATTCTCAATATTCCACGGTCGGGTTTTAAAATCTAATGAGGACATTCAGAGGCAAATGTTGATCACACCCGTTGGGCAAGAATACCTGGCCCCAGGAAAACAACAGTCCATCACCAGGAAATATTTCTTCGAGACCATTTAGGTTTGTGGAGAATATTCTTCTTTGAAATTATGTAATCTCCCGGGTTTCGATGCATGTAAACGTTTTCAGATTTCTCAGTGTAATGTCGTTGTCATGTAAATATTACAAGCCACAGTAATTTTGACAAAGAAAATTGAAAAACAGTCTATTATATTCAAACAGATTGATGTTAATATTATAGAGGGAGATATTTTGTTTTGTACCGTATCGGTGAACACATCTCCACTAACCTAGAGGTTCCAATGTAATCTCGTGAAGTGCGAGAACGAGATACACTTGTCGACGTTGGACAACCACAGCTAGCAGCCCACAACCTCGTGGACGAGCAAAGGACCTCCTTTGCGAGCGTTTTGAAGGATGTTTTGGAGAAATCTTGCCACAGGGTTGTCCAGAATACAACCTTCACTACTTTCAAGGTAATTGCATATTCTGAAACGGGCACATTACATTGAATTTTTATCAAACGTTCGGGGAATGAGAAGTGCCAACGATACAAAATGGCGAGGGGTGAATTGGAGACCACGTGGGAACACGGGCTCGTATTAAATCTTATCTTTGTGGATGGATAATACCATTACAGATTTTGCTACCAATATAGCGAAACATGTCACATTGAGATCAACAGAGTGGAGCTTGTAGCATCATGTAGAATTGTGTTGTGTGGTTACAGAATTTGCCTTGATCGTCACATGATGATATCATTTCAATATGATAAAGAACATCTTCCTCCAACAAGGCTAGAATGAATACTTTGTACTGCTTTAATTTAACTAGTTTATACCAGTATAAGCAAGTAGTGCAAAGAACATGTTTACAATTAAGATGTGTGCTTATAACCTTGCAACACTATGGTGCAACTTTGAGCCATTTTCAGAAGGCTTATTACTATATTAGAATATGGTTCAAGTTCAAATTGAAAAGAAAGACCTGCATCTCTCTAAATCTTTTGTGGAGAATGATGGTAAACATACAAATTAGGAATGTTCAACTGTTTTGGATCTATGTATGTGCATTGATGTGTGAATTTGTAACTGAGTTTAATACTTGTGCAAAGAATTTACTATAAAAGTTCTACATATATAATAGTCAGGTGCTGATGTTTTACTTTTCCTTTGTAGGCTTCCAGGGAGCCAAAATTTGCAGCAGTGTAAATACTTCTCATCGCTTCCATGGCTACCAAGATTTACCGTATTTGGTAACAGTTCTTCCATATTTGGCAATCTCGGTCACCACCCAGGAGCTTCAATCCAACCTTGTCGTACAAACATTAGAGGTATTGAGTATCAACCAAACGTAAGGAAAAGGTTGAAAAAGCATGGTTGGAAGACAAGGGTGAAAACCAAGGGTGGCATCAAATGTATTCTGAGGCGGAAACTGAAGGGAAGGAAGTTGCTGACTCATTTATCATGATTGTGGGAGAAATTGGGAACTATTCAGGCAAGCATGTGGAAGAAATGGATTGACTGGACATTTAATACACTTTGTAACTTGGCTAAGAAGTTACGTTTGACCCCCCTTACAACAAACTCAGTTTGTAGTGTTGATTTGCGTATGCTAGCTAAACTGTTGGGGAACACTGACTTGTCATACACCTGTGCTATATTTGTGATAGAGTCCATACATCAACTGTAAATGCACCAACACATGTCAAGAATTACGAGATTCATTATTTGATTAGAAAGGAAATAAAAATTAAAGTGAAGTGTAAAAAGACAAACTATTTCAATATGATAACAGATTTATAGTCCAGACTAAAGAATGTAGTTTTGCATGAGATCCAATCCTAGTGAAAATTGATAATTCAGTGACTTGTGTTTGCTTAGTATTGCTGAGATAAACCAAGAGCTCGGTGAAATGTATAACAATTTTGTGTTGCTTTTAACCATGCCCATGAGAAGTGTTAGTGACTGAAGTACTCAAATAAGTTGTCTTTTGATAATAGAAATTCCTGAACAAATTTGAAAGACTGCATTACTGCACAATACCAGTATAACAAGGCAGATGTATCTGTACCAGAGAGGAATTTCTCCTTATAACTCTGAAAAGATGGCTGTCGAGTTATACTTTGTTGTCAGGTCAGATTTGTTAAATTATTTGCAGACTTGTAAATATGTCATAATATATGACCAGTTTTGAATAAATGTTTTATTTGTATTACCTGGTAAAGTGTGCTTATTATGTTACCATGATGCATGTTAAACAAGACAACTGTCGTCCTACCTACCTATACATGTACCTCGCTGAATGCACCATTCTTGTCATTTTCAAAGTGTGAAAGCCATTTTAGTTCTTTTGGTCATGAAAATTTTAAATAAAAAAAATACTGGTTATTTCATTGGATATCGAGGTTTCTCAATAAGTTCATGACATGCATTTCAAATATCTACATATTCCAACAATAGTCTTTATTGTCTTTAATGGTCACCTGGATTGCTTTTGGCAAGCCATTCATGGGCTGGAAGCAAGGACAAGAATAGTTGCATTGTGCAGCATAACGATGAGATACAAAGTTCCAACTCATTTCCCTGATACTGCTTTAGCTCTCTCCCACATATTCCATTCACGGATTCATGCATTACCATGCGATCGAATGCCTTACTTTACTAAATCTGGGGTGCCTTCATGCAATGCTTGCCTGTGGCTGGAATTTCGATAACTGGAACATGATGTATTTAGGAATGCAGTTTTTGACAGTTATAAGCCAAAACCAGTCAAATTCTGTTCATCATTTCAACATAAAGGCCACAAAATGTATCTTTTAGCAAAACTTGTCTTTTATTCATTAGTCATCTTGTAAGTACTGGGTACCAAATCATATTTCATAATTACAATACAAAGAAAGTGTGAATGCAACAAATGGCATTTTAATAGGTAATGCTTTGTGATATAAACAAGCTGACACTTGATGGTAGTACATCATGGCCTCTGTTCTGAACACCACATGATTTCACATAATAGCAAAAGAAAATGAGAACTTTAGAAACAGTTACTATAAGAAAGTACCAAAGACAATCCCATTACAAAATTCTGGCTTTTAGAAAATGTCCCTATTCAAGAATTTTATCAATGTTTAGTCTGTTGTCCAGATTCAGTGCTAGTGACTTCTGGTACTCCTTCCGACCATCCACGCAAAGTTTTGGGAAAATGCTGTGTAAGTTACTGAAACAAAAGTAGTGTAGATACATGGACAGGCTGACCACTGATGTGATTATGTGACCCCTATGTGAAATCACAGGATAGCAACTTTTGTTGAGAGTAAATTTTAGTTAACCTTCTGACAAAGACGATTTGCAAGGACTTCATTGCATGGTTTATCTGTGAAATATATTCAGAGTTGCTGAAAAACAAAATCAGAAATCATTTTCATCGAAATAAGAAACTGTCCTAGTCCGGTTACAGTCACGCCTACAGTTCTAACCACTTGCCAAGCATTATCCAAGATTGCCGGGGTGGCTGGAATGAGTGAGCCCTCGGTGGAGAATCTGGGTAATGACGCTTATGAATCTTAGGAAAAATATACTCCATCTTTCAATTATTTCTCTGTCCTTGGTCCTACTCATGGATTCAACACAAAATGATAAAAAAATTCTCACATATCACTAAAAAGAAACCTATGTTCTACCAACAATGCAGTACAGTATTGTTAAAATACAGCATGAAAGCCAGCTGGGCTTCCCTGGTAGTCTGCCTGGCACAGCTTTTGTTCACATTTGCATTGTATGTACTAAAAATAAAAGAAGACCTCACAATGTCCAGTACTGAAAAACAAACTAATGATTGTAAATTAGGAAAGTTGTGAATCACAATATTAATACATTCCATCCATTTCAAAATAAATCTCTGATGAAGAAAACTGGACAAAATTTTGTCCAACTTTTTCAACTCCCCATGGTCATCTTTGATGTAAAAAAAAAAATGTAAATTCATTATTGATATACCAATTCCACTCTATTTAATATAGTTATACATTCTAGAAATTATACACAAATACTAGACAAATAATTTTAGTTCTTTAGTAACCTACCATGTGTACAAAGAATACTTCAACAAAAACAAAATGCATGCACGTTTCCATGACGATAAAAATTACAAAAAGCATATATATATCAAAAGCCTTGGGCTCGTAAAACAACATATGAACTACTGATGAATAATTATGCTATATTTTGAATAAGAAAACAAATATCCCCCTCTCCTTGTATTTTTAAAGTAAAGGGTATTACTGTGGGAAGATCACTTTCAACATACTGAGACAGAAATAAACTAAGATTACCGTTAGCATGGTGATGGATGTTGATGTGATTACATTCACAAAAGAAAAGGTTAGACTATACAAGTGGAACTTGTTGCAAAACAGGGAAAGTAAAGAAGTGAATTGGATCTGCAAAGTACTGATATTCCAAATTCTACCTTCCTCAGTCTTAAAATTTAGGGGGGGGGGGTACAGGTGGGGGTAATTTGAAATTGGTAGACTGTCATAAAATTTATAAACTTTGTTAGGGCTGACTTGTCCTAGGTACTTTGTATTATTTTTAATTAAAAAAAAATAACCATACTACAAATCACAAAATGTCAAAGTTTATGAGTATTTTTTCACTGAAAAAGACAGCTTTTTTAAAAAAATTTCTGGAGGTATTATGGGATCAAAGTAATTTGATGTGAGAAAATTCCAAAATGTAAGTGAAACAACTTTAATACTGTATGACTACGTCATGTTATACTGGTATATGCATTGTTATAGTTTTTATAGTATGGTAGTGTTTTTAAAAATAGTGCCAATGGTGTAGCACAACTGCATACTTTATTTGTAAAATGTTTATCAACATGCCAATCCATCATTGCTGTTACCTATGCAATATACACACACCGTGTTACTTTTGATATGTTTAGTTTCTCAGTTGCTGGGTGACCATGTCTGTTTTTTGAATATTTATCAACTTGTGTTACTACCCCTAAACTATTTAACCTCCCATCTGTTATCTTTACAACACATCTGCACACACAAAGACATACATACATACATACAGACAGACAGACATTTTGCCATGCCTATAGCACTACTGAACTACCTCTCAGTGTTCTGTTGTGCACACAACTACTAGACACTATAAATGTTAAGTTATCAAATCTTTGTGTGACTGAGAAATTCTTTTTTTTTTTTGACAAATCCACTTAAAAACTACATAAATCTTTTCACTGACTGAAAGTGTGTAGAAAATTTCAGATTATAGGCAAATATCTTAAACTCTCATGTTTGAATCTGACGGTTTTGCATTTGTCAGTGGAGCCATAGCGATTAAATACGATCATTCATTTCTTAAAGGCCCATGACTCAATCCCAGGTTCTCAAATTATTGTTATCTTATCACTGGAGCCTTGTGGATTTAAAAAGGATCATTCTTTTGACAACTTTTTATATAGATCTGCCATGCAACTGTTTCTGAAATTCAAGTACAACCATAGACTATGGTACAACATATGCCCAAAAGCAGCTATCTCATTGTGTATGAAGCTGCAATGGATTGTATGCTCCCCAGGGAGTTGAGGAAGTATAAAGGGCAGTTGTGCTACCATTGACTCGTGCCCGGGGTAACTGTCAGAACCTTGAGGTCTCAGGAGGAAAAGTGCATGCATTATAATTTTCATTATCATTAACATTATTAAAACTGTAAATTCATGACATCTTGCATTGTGTTGGCATTGTCAAAAGAAATGACAAAAGTGTCAATGATTTCAAAAATGTCAACTCTACATTTGATAATTACTGTATTTACCTAAGCAAAACAAATGACATCATTTTGTCTTTCCCTTCTTCTTTAGACAGTATTCAACACATACAAAATTCCTGATTTTCAGTTCTAAATGTAAGAAGCAGAGGCATTAAAACATAAGTGCTTTCTTGTTGTTTTTTTAACTACATTGCATTTTGATTTCATAATTTTGATATGAATAACTCAGTTCTTCTGAAAGGGGCAGGATGCCTTGTCTTTTAACGATGTTTAATAAAAACTTGGATATTAAATTGAGATAAAATGCACTTTCACTAATCAGTATCATTGGTATCAATCTGAACATTCAATCTTGCAAGACTTTCATCCCACTCCATCTATACTCTCATCAGAACCTTCCAGTTATAGTCCCTGGTGGACCAATTGTGCAATTGAAGACTACAATGTACAAGGAACTTAGGCAGAAGTGACACATGAGACTTGCTTAGTAACTTCTGTTGCATTGACAACTTTAACAGCCCATGCAATTACAATAGCATTAACAATAGAGGCAGTTGACAATACATTTAGCTGAAGTAGTCTAGAATATCTCATACTAGTTTGTCACTTCCACCTATAAAACTTCAGATCAATGCCAACTCAATACCGCTTGATAAAAAGTGAATAAAACAATGGCATTTTATCTCATCCAAGTTTTTATTAAACAACTTCAACTGACTGGGTATCATTCCCTTTAATATTTCTTTGAACCAGGTTGTTCCTAGGTTAGGAAGATCCTGGTCATGGCTCATCGCAATGTCAAAACGATCACTGAAGATTTGAATTGATATCCACAATTCAAGTCAATATGCTTCACATAGTTCACTTTCGCAGGACATATGACAGATCATAGACCCTCCACTAACGGAGGGTCTATGGATAGATTTGGTAATTTCTAGTCTTTGCTTTGTGTTTGCGATAACTGAAAGTGAAAATGAACAAAGTCATCACCATACCATGATATTTACTAAAATGTGGTATACATAAATTTATATAAATACATTGTAATTTATTCAAATAGTCATGAATATTCATAGGTGGTGTGATGAAATAATACTTAAATACAATTGTTAACATCAGGATACCATTTCATGAATATTTATCAAATTATGTTGTGAATATTTATCAAAGTGTGCCACGAATATTCAAATTTCTGACACATGAATATGACAAATTGTTAGATTACCATAAAACAATAAATCATTTTACAGTCAGTCTAGAGTTCATCTTCATCTTTACTCTCCGTCTTCTTCTGCTCTTCTTCCTCTGCCTCCTCCCCCTCATCCTCATCACTATCGGTTTCCATCTGAGCAGCAGCAGCAGCAGCATGATGAGAGCTTTTTCCTCCGCTTGGTTGTTGTGGTGGTGGAGAGTCTACGATAGTGGGGTCTCTGGCACTATGATTGGTTCCAAGGTATTGTCGGAGATGTATCTAAGGATGGAATGACAAGAGAATATTATCTGATGTTGCTTCACTGTCTCACTAACTGCTTGTAATGCTATCAATGGCAACCGATAATGTGGTTTGAATAACTTATTAAACTAAATGTTCACAATAAATATGTTGGCCTAATATTGCTACATGTTTTTAATACTACTTCATTTTATCATCTGGCCCAACAGAAATCTTACCAACATTGCTACATTTTATCATCCAGCTAATCTTACCACTGGACAGTGCTACATTTTATCATCTGGTTCAACAGAAATCTTACCAACATTGCTACATTTTATCATCTGGCTCAACAGAAATCTTACCAACATTGCTACATTTTATCTTCTGGCTCAACAGAAATCACAGTGCTACATTTTATCATCTGGCTCAATAAAAATCTTACCAACAGTGCTACATTTTATCATCTGGCTCAATAAAAATCTTACCAACAGTGCTACATTTTATTGCCTGGCTCAATAAAAATCTTCCCAACAGAGATATCTGTTGAGCAAGACAATAGAATGTAGTAATGTTAGTATGATTTTTGTTGAGCCAGACACTTTCTTTCAGGTATTGTGATTTTAACTGTTATAAAAAGTAGTTGGTAAAATGTTGAATAACAAAGTAATTGGATGGCTGAAGATTTTGTAGACTAACAACGCCTCATCTAAAACATTGCTTCCTGAACAACTTGTGAAAATTTACACTTGGAGAATCAGTATATCATAATGATATAAACTTAGAAACATGTATAAACCAGTGATGCTCCATCACATGACTTTGATCCAAGATATACTGGTCAACATATTTTGTTATTTCATTCTTACCTGTATATGAAGTGTCACTTCGTCACTTCTGCTGAGGTATGGAAAGTTGCCACCTGACTTCAGATGTGCTCTTTTCGCACTTGGAAAACATTTGTACATTTCTTCTTTGACTGACATCGACAAAGCACTCTCATCAAATACATCCATAATGGTTATATCAATATTTGTAAGTTTCTGAGGTTCCACATATGAGTCTTTGCAGTTTAATGTCAGTCTTGAAGCAAGCTGTGATTGGCTGAGGCTGTCAAGCTGGAATAAGAATCAGATTCAGATTACACTGTTGTATTCAATTTCCTGAATTGGGCCTGTGTACGTGCATAGACCCCTTCACCAACTATGGTACGTGTTATGGTACCTGTGAAAATACTCAGAAACTGGTTATTTTTGTCGTCAAATGCTGTAACATATATATAGTACTGGAACTATATCCCCATCTGTTTTTTTGAGTTGCAATGTTTTCATTACAGTGTACATTGTACATTCATAAAGAGTTTCAAAAAACAATATGGCGAACACAGCAATATCCCTGTAATGATCCAGAAGAACCAGAAACAGATTTTCATGTGGTAAAGCATAGACCCTCCACAGTAATTTGGTTGATTCAAGCTGCATCATTTTCAACAAATTGGTCCCCACATTCTATTTTATTCCAGGGATTCTTTGGCTCTATGTCAATCAGATTTATTCCACTGAAGACATCAAAAAAGTGAGTCTCTTACCCTCTCTACCATGAAATCTATTGAGTCTGCCATGTCCCCATCTGTCAGTTTGGTGTTGAAATTTCCCATGACCATTCTTTTCAATACAAATGCAGGCACCAACCAATACCTGAAAGAATTTCAAAATTGCATAAAATTGCCAATTAAAGTCAATCTGTGATATAACTTCTGGGATACTATTCAGAATTTCTGCTTCTAAGGATTTGTAACCTTGGTAACAGAATAGGGAAATGTGGTAAAATTTTAATAGATTTTCATACCATTTACAATAATTTTGGTAGATAACCTTGATACATGGAAATCTGGTAAAACTTGAACAGATTTCCATTCCTGGAACCATAATGTTTTGTGTGGATCCTGGTAAAGTACATGGGAAAATTAGTATTGCTATTCAACTTTGCAGACACAGCACAGCCTATAAAATCAAGGTCTGACATTTCTGACAAATTTGACTAACAACTTTTATTTCAAGTGACTACATGGGACATTTTTGTGATTTCTAATTTGACAACACAAGATGCACTGCTAGGTACTACTCTGGCAATTGAGGTTTCAACTTACTGAGATAGACACAAAACTATAACTATTGTTGTTTGATGGGATAGATTACAACAACTGTGGGTGATAGCAGTGCCTTTGTTGTGCAGATATAATCACCCTGTAATCAAGATATTGTAAACACTGGACATTAGTCCCCAAAATTGTACTTTGCAAGATGATGGAAGTCATCAGAGATACCACCCTAATGTGAGTATAAAAACCGGATAAAGTAATGTCTATTCAACAGCTTATATTGACATGTCACAACAATAGTTTTAGTGTGTGATTATCTTAAGTAAGCCAAAACCTTGGTCGCCACTGTTGTAGTTGTGAACGTGTTGTGTTGTCTATCCATATATGTGCAAGGGATTTACTTACGTTGATGCAGTAATAGTCTGCTGAAAAACACCGGTATCAATAAATGCATTGCAAACCACTAAGGATTGAACCCTAGGACTCTTAAATGTATGTTCAGCAAATTTTAGAGCCATATAACCACCTAAAGAAGCACCATAGACATGGACCTGAAAGGTGCAAAAAAAGATACACTGGATCAAAACAAACACACATCTAAATAAATGCTGAATTGTGTCCACACTGGTTGATCAATTCAGATGAAGATATACATCTCATTTTAGAGTTAATATATCTGTACTGTCCTTGTTAAGAATTTCATGTAAATGGAGATCTCTGGACACCATCGCTTACCTTGTCCAATTGTAAATGGTCTAACAGTTTCCTAAATCCTTCACAGAATTCTGTAATAGACCAATAAACAGGGAATTCCATCTAGAAATAAACCAAAGAAAAGTATGAATCTACCAAAATGTGTGTTTTGATCTGACAACAGTCTCTTTATCACCAGATTAGATTATAATGAAAATAGTGAATTTGAGTCTTATTCTGCCATCATCAAACTTGGCATCAGATACGGGATTGGTATGTGTTCTGTTTCGGGACAAAAATTTTTGTTGACGAGTTCATACAAGCAAATACACAATCAATGCTGTGGTGTGCTTACTCAAATGACTTGATAATTCTGTGTGACAAGGCCGTACAATCAAACACTAAATTCTCTACTTACTGAAATGACTCAATGATCCTGTGATAAGTCCATACAATCAAACACTAAATGATGTACTGTACTTACTGAAATGACTCCATAACTCTATGCTACAAGTCTGTACCTTCAAACACTAAATGATGTACTTACTGAAATGACTCGATAACTCTATGTGACAAGTCTGTACAATCAAACGCTAAATGATGTACTTACTGAGATGACTCGATAACTATGGGACAAGTCTGTACAATCAAACACTAAATGATGTACTTACTGAAATGACTTGATAACTCTATGCTACAAGTCTGTACAATCAAACACTAAATGATGTACTTACTGAAATGACTCGATAACCCTGTGCACTAAGTGACAACATCTGTTGGTAGTAGACATCAGCTGTGCCGCTAACAGGCGGAAAACAGATCAATGGACATTTTACATTTCTTGGTCCAGCATCATACATTATCCATTCTTTGCTGTCATCATCGTCTACAACAATCTACAATGACATCATATGAAAGTTAAGCTAGGGAGTCTAACTATTCCTATGGTCCTACTAACCTAACCCAGGCCCTAACTCCCTAGCTTGAATATAAATCATATCATGTAAATGTGTATCTATTGTACAGGCTGTCCACTGTTCTACATACTCACTGATACAAATCAATTATATGCTAGGGGGTCTAACTATTCTTATCCATAACCTACCCCAGGCCCTGACTTCCCAACTTGAATATAACTGTGTATCTATTGTACTACTACTCATCTACATACTCACTGATACAAATCAATTATATGCTAGGGAGTCTAACTATTCCTATTCCTAACCTACTCCAGGTCCTAACTCCCCAGCTTGAATATAAATGTATCTATTGTTCACTGTTCTACATACTTACAGATTTGAGTGTCAAAAAATCAGTTTACTTTCAACATAACTTATATTACATCTCTGTGAATTACCAATTGTTTTCTTATAACCAGGTGCTTTTATTAATTGCCTGCCAGAATCATGATACTATCAGATCTCAGAGTGACTTTAAATCAACACACTACTGCCTACTTCAAAATTGGACTGTAAATGAGTAATACCCTAATTGCCGGAAGTAATCATTCATTGTTTCACTACGTTCAACTGTTAACATCCTGTGATCATGACTGAAAAATTAACATGTAAGAAATGCTGCCCGATTCTCTAGATCAAGGATAAATATTACAAAATGACCTGTTCATTGAGATACATAATGTATCTGTGTGTGTGTGTGAATGTATGTACATACATACATATGTAAACATATATATATAAAATTATATATACATGTATGTATATATATACATACATATAGATATTATATATACATACATATAGATATTATATATCTATATGTATGTAAAACTATTACGCTCTGCCACTGCGGTATAGAGCACTGTCTTAGCAGATTGATACTCACCGAGTTATATATATATATATATATATATATATATATATATATATATATATATATATATATATATATATATATATATATATATATATATATATATATATATATATATATATATATATATATATAGGAAGTCAGTGGTAAGATTTGTCCGTAGTACAGTGTTCGATACGTCTGCACGCAGAGCGGAGTATATGTTGAGGGTAGAAGAAAATCAAGTCGGGTTTTTCGTCTCTACAAGCCTGTTTATATATATGTATATATACACACACATATAATCTAGTTCTGAATGTATGAATATGTCTGTTTTATAAATCATCCTATGTCCAGAAATAACGATGCTGACTATGTAGTTATTAGTTATATTTTGTTAATATTCAACCCCTCACCTGTTGAAAGAATGGCTCATTGTGCACTAAAAGCCATGTTCGTTGTTCTTACCTTTTTTTGTGATACGGTTGCCCTGAAGCTTTGGTACTCTGCCGATTGAGACAAAACAGACATTTTTGAAATACAAACCACGTGTTAGTCTTCTTGAGAGTTAATTATTATTGTTCTGATCCGTCAGGTGTAAAGTAGATGTAAATTTCCCCCAAATAAATTTACAGTTCAACTCAATCACTTCAGGTGTATTACAATACTTCCGGGTTATGATTCCACGTACGTACGTAGTAGTACGCCCCGAGTGCGTTCTCCTGTGATATTTCAACCGATAGTCATACTTCTGTCGAAGTGAGCTAGAAAATTTATGACAGCTTTTAAAGTATACAGCGTGACAGCTCCCGCTTGTCCATGTAAGACCCGAATCGTTTTTCTCTGCTGTGAGAAGTTGTTGTAACTTCGTCGGATTTTCGAAACTGTCACCCTCAAGTCACAAGATTTATCAAGTCTATGGCAGCCTTTGTGAGTGAGCTCAAAGTGTGATAGTGAAAAGATTTTAAAAGCCCAAATACATTTTCTATATCTTGAAAATCGTGAATAAGTCAATAAAAATCGGAGTCAGATATTTTATATCAAAACAGACATCACTGAATTTCTTGGGGAAACACTTTCCTGCTTTCCCAGGGTTCCAGCAGGGAGTGACGTCACGCTACAAACAAGTCTACCAAAATGGTGGGTGTGCGATGTAATGTCACTCGAATATTGTGAAGATAGCTCAGTATCTTGATGTTTTTGATCAGGAATTATTTATTTTTGAAAACTTCAAGCCCCCTTTGACGTTTCTGTTGAGTTTTATTTATTTTTCTTGGTGCTGTCTTCTCTTTTGCAGAGCGAATTTTTGAGAGGTCTCCCGTCGTACAACGAAACCAACTTCACCCGTTTTCATTGTGATTCTAGCAAAACATCCGTAAGTTACAATATTTTTACGCATCGGTCATTCGTGCTTGTCGCAAAACTTTAAAATCAGATGTAAGACCTAACGCCATATTCCATGTATATATATTTCAGAGCCGGAGACCGACCGTATATCTTCCAACAACAGAATATCCATCGGACCAAGGTAAGGCAAATAAACACATGATTCAATGATTGCACAAGTCTGAACACGAGAGCTTGTAACATGATGCACCCCCCCCCCCACCCATCATACACACACACACAAGGTGTATTGACTGGTAATATGAACTATACCCACAAAACTATTGGTGGACAATTCTTTGTCATTGAAAGTGTCGCCATTTGCCATAAAATAACTTGTTCATCGTGTATCTCGAAAATTATTATTCCATATGTGTTACAAGTTCCTGTGGTAGGATGTCCCCTATCATCATAAATAGCCACTTTCATTGGCGAGACAGCACCTGCGTTCCCTTAAAAACGTCACATGTGTTGTTAATAGAAAGATGGGTATGTCTGTCCATTTTTATTCCCAGCTCTAGTGTGTATTGGAATAAATAGTGATTTCACAAATGGTGAATTCAGTATAATAGTAAACTGCATGTAAATGAAATATTTGTGTGTATGGAATTCAGGTGATCAACATATGTCTCTTTCATGTGATTTAGTTAAATTTGATACAGTAGGTGATTTGGTAATGATCTTGAACTTTATCACACAACTATACCTTCTGTGGATATACCAAGGTAAACAACAACATAATTGTTACTGCGTTGATATCATGTGAGAAGATTCTGTTATGATATATGCAGTGATCATAATGTTATAACTACAAACAAATTTTCAATATTTACCAAGTGGAAGGTGCTCTAGCTTTCATATTTCAATGACAGAAGAGTCTGATTATTTAAAATCTAAGAATGTACCAATGTATTGTGATTGTGGTAGGTGATGAATGGAGATGTATTTTAATATGGATTTTTGAAAAATAGGAGAAACATTGCATAATAATCTTTATGGCCCAGATATGGGTTTTGTGGACTAAGGTTATACAGCTAAAAAGCACATACGCTGTAATACAATGGTCCACAAAACCAATATCTTGGCCATAAAGTTTTATCATATCATATTTATGAAAACATAAATTGATAGTGAAATATTATGTTATTTGCAAAAACAAAGAGTGAAAAAAAAGAAAGCCAATTGAACAAACCAATATCAATGAGTGCGCAAATTATCAAAGTGTACCAAGGCATGATACGGAAAATTATTGCATATCTTAAAGGTTTTACTAGAATAGTTAACTGGAATTGATATCAGCTCAATTTAAAGTCTTAGTTCTAACCTTTCAGTTGAATTCCCTAAAGTCTGTCTGACTATGAATCAATGAAGTGTACGCACAAATCTGCATATATACAGAATTTCATTACAATGATCAAACAATCAGCAAAAAGTTGTGAAATTGACCTCAGCCAGTTAGGAATTCATGTAGAATATGCTGTAGACTGAGAGTTACACCACATTGCAGTGTGTTAGTCACAATATTTTGAAACTAGACAGTACGAGAGATATGCTTCAAAGCATTGCATTCCATCACATATAATGAGAGAAAGCTTATATTTCATCCAATGTTATTTTGAGACAGTAATGGATGGCTGAAGTTAGATTTAAAATAATCTGTTGATGGCAATTTTTCTGTCGCAACAGAGAAAAAAATCCATTAAGATTTGTTATTCATTTCACTAATGCACTGAAAATAGATGACGAATCATTGTGCCTTTGTGCCTTCTTTTCTTTTCTGTTTTTGATGAGAGTTCCTTCTTGCCATTTTATTGAAACACAAACACACTGTGACACAGAGGTGTGTGAATCATGGGCTTATTTGATCTTTTTTCCCATTTTCTTGTCTACATGGCTTTCTCATATTGTTAGATTTACTACATGAAACTTATTTCTCCTTCTCTAGGTGTGAGTTATTATAAGTCTGAGAAAAGCATTTTCTTTGAGGGTAGGTTTCTGCTTAGATTTAGGAGCTTTAGGGATCAAAAAAAAATTTGATTAGGGTAACATAGTTGAATAGGAATGCCATAAGTATTACAAAGATTAGAATATCAAATGTATAAAATGGATGTCTCAAGAAAGAACATTCATTGCATATGCAGATCATAAAAACATATTATGGGTGTACACTGCCATTTGGTAAAATTTAAATGGGGCTGTGTTATACCACAATATTGAACTGTGGGACCCAATGGACAGTAGCCCATTTTTAACATTTGTAATGCATATAGCGTACTTATGGACTTGAAGAACTAACACTACTACACCATTTCTTCTATCCTAACTGACATTTTGATTTTTTTAATTTTCACTCGTCCATATCATCTACTGATGGTTTTTACAACTGCCAGTATTTCCCTGGCATTCCTCCAGAGGACCTGATTGGTCAAATACATAATTAGACTTTTAAAGGCAATGAGGTCACATGATGAATCCATAATTAGGTGTTTTCATGAGAGGTTATATGGGAAACGGATTCCATTCTATTCTATGTTAATTTTTGAACATGTTATGTGTGGCGGGGTGTAGCTTTATGACAACAGATGTAATTTTTTGAATTTTCGCTCGTCGAAATTGACAGGCGAAAATTAAAAAAATCAAAATGTCAGTTACGATAGCAGAAAGAGTAGCGTTTTACTAATGCTGCGTTAGTCCTTCAAGTCTATAGGTAGGCTATATTAAATGCATATACAAAATGAAGGAGACAAGTAACATTAAGGTTAGGGGTGTTGAGTACAGACTATGTTGATACTTTCATCCATAGATACTATATCCTGTGAAATATTGTTATTGCATGCCAGACCACATAGCCTTCAGTTGTGCCAATTTTTGTCATAACATCTGATGCAATATTCAATCACATGGAAAGCTTGGTTCCGTGACCTTTGGTGTGCCCTTGATTTTGTTTGTTTGTTTGTTTGTTTGTTTGTTTTTGTGTGATGTTCAGATATCTCTCTACAATCATAGTGTATTTCCTGTGAAAGCTGCACTAGCTGCAACTGGAATCTTTTTTTTTTGAAAACTGTTTTGTCAGATATAATTTTGTATTACCTATGTATTGAATCACCAGCTGATAGGCCTATTTGTGTAGCAGTACACATGGCATGGTGCAATAGATCCTATCAATGTGAGTTTTGGGTCTGCACCCAACAATCAGCACCTAGTCTAGTGTTGTCCTTCATCACTCTTTCATCGGTTGGAGACTTCACGTTGGCATCTAGACTAATCAGCACCCCAATGCCATCATGAGTTCAATCTATCACTCTACTACTTTATGTACACAGTCATCTACCAATTAGCATGTACAATGTTAGTCTGTAAGGTACCCGTACCCTGTGATGGGTGTCCTCACACATCGGTCAATCCCTCCCACAGGTGAGGCCGGTAAGGGCAGAATGGAAAGACATATCTTACAGTCTAGTAAAATGTCTAATAGTTGGTATTGTAGTAATTTTCAGTGAATATATTGTTGGATTTGTGATTGAAAAAAATACCATTCCAGTTACAGTGCAGCTTTTTAAGTTTGCCTTGATGAACAATTCTTATTCAGAAGTCAGCAGAATTTTTGTTATTTCATCAGATTAAAATAAAATGTATATTATGTAAATATTTCAAAATGTTAACTTGTGGACTTTACGTTTTACACAATATTAAATACCTGATTGTTATCTTAATACTAGTGCTAGCAGATTATGAAGAGATGAACAGATGTTGAAAAATAAAAAAGTTAGTTTTATGTGTGTGTGGGAATGACATACTGTCAGTGTGTCATTGCTGGGTTTGAATTAATGAGGTTTCATTTGATTTCTTCAGAGAAGTGTATTAGTTTTTTAGGACATAAAGGAAGGTTTAATGGGTGTCTTGGGACTTTAGTTTCACTGCATTGAATGCATAATGTGTGTGTGCTGTCTGTGGAGTGATCTCAGACAGCCAGGATTGTCTTTTGAGGTGTTATAGCTATATGGAGAAATGAAGATTGACGATTTACAAGCCATAAATACTTAAAAGTGAATAAGTCCCAAGCCCACAGCATATTAGTTGGTTTTCAAAAAATTACAATTGAAGGCTAGTTCACATAAAACAGAATATCATTTGGTGAAACAAAAGTTTTACTATCACTGCTACATTTTATTGTCTAGTGTAACTAAAAATGTAAAATCTTACGAACATTGCCACATTTTATCGCCTTGTGCAACAACAATTTTACTAACACTGCTACATTATTTCATTGCCTGGGATGGCAAAATTTTACCAACATTGCTACATTTTATCAGCAATTTTACTAACACTGCTACATTATTTCAAAATCTTACCAACATTGCTACATTTTATTATCAATTTTACTAACACTGCTACATTATTTCATTGCCTGGGATGGCAAAATTTTACCAACATTGCTACATTTTATCAGCAATTTTACTAACACTGCTACATTATTTCAAAATCTTACCAACATTGCTACATTTTATTAGCAATTTTACTTCCACTGCTACATTATTTCATTGCCAGGGATGATAGAATCTTACAAACATTGCTACATTTTCTGTGTGTGAACTACCTTTGGTGATCTGCCTCCCTTGAAAGGATTAAAATCATAATGTGTAACAACTGTACTTCAATATTTGTCAAGCCAGACAATCAATTCCATTCTCACACTAAAGCACATATTTCTGGTGAAGTAATAAAATATGAAGTTCTGGCGGTATGTTTCAGACAGTGCCGCAAGAGGCCTGTGGTTCATGATGTTGATTAATTATAGCAATATTAGAAAGAATTTTGTCAAGCCAGACAATGTTGTGGTTCATGGTTTGGTTTCTATAGTATCAACTACATTAACACATTGGTATAATGTTTTCTGTATAAATATTTAAATTGTACATGAACCTTCCAAGCATGAGTTTTCATAAATATATTGTCAACGAATTAGGTATTTATGGTCACAGGGAAGTTATTCATTTTGGTTTGAGAAATTATAAATTTGTATGATTAAAATGAAGGCCGGCAGGTTTTAGTTGAATGATTATAACCACATTCTTGAAATCATGCCAATGTTAAATGATGAGATTTATCATTGCAGTGTGTAATTTATACTGCTATTAGCAAATCACATCTTGAAAATTCATACAGCCATGCACTATTTTCTCTACTACTGATTGTAAGCTGTGACAGTACAGGTATTTGAATAACAGTGAAACGATATCAGAGGAAAATAAAGTGTACATTTGTACTGGTAGACAGGGAAGAATCAAAATACTGAGACTCATAATGATTGAGTTTGACTCAGTTATATTAGATATGACTCCCAAATGTTTGTTTTTTTGTTCAGCCAAGAAAAATACAAATTAAAGTTAGCATATGATATTGAGTTGAATCATATCATATAAACAAAGAACTATGTGCATCTGTTGAAAGGTGACTAAATGCAGAACAAAATGACATATCCTGAAACATGGGTTGGGCTGTTGGGCTGGCCCTTGTGCTGGGCTCTTGACAGGTTTTAGGGTATTCCAGTAAAAACCAGCTGTCGAGACTGGAATGGAAAAAACAACAACCAGCCATCGATTGCTCTCTAATTTGTTACATGTAGATTGTCAGAACACTACCATTGAATGTGTCTCATATAACATTTTGATATTACTGTTTTTTTTTCAACAGTGATAACAACAGAGAAGACAAATATACTTTTAAGATATCTCCATCAACAGTGGGACAAAAAGGTAATGAAAAAGTCATTCATTTCTTGTAGCTTGAATTGATTGCTGACAGAGACAGTGAACAAATAAGACTGATTACCTATCGTTTTACAATCTTTATTTTGAAATTTTGCAGGTTATGACAAAAAAAAGAGACCATTATAAAAATACCTATTGCCCACCCATCATGTATTACTGCAAACTTTTTCTCTGTTCTTTATTTGACAGAATTTACACAAGAAAAGAGACACATCAAACGCTAATCTAGATACTGAAATGCCACCACCAAGGAAAGCACCAAGGTTAGAAGTCAACACGTCAACCCATGATACATAGCGACAAGAATGAACACATTTAGAATTAGACAAATACCATCTATTTCCTATGATTGCTGTAACAGTGTTGTACAAGTACAGTGACGTTGTTGCAGTTACACAAAGTAATCGTAGGACATATCATGACCACAAGCACTGGCTATATGAATGTAAGCTTTTATCAACTTCATACGTAAACCTGCAATTTGGCATTTCTTGATTTTTTTATCACAACTGTTCCATGCCAAGAAGTCCAGTCTGTGTCAGAAACATCATGGTTTTTTTGGAAAATAAGAACAGAGGAGAACACTCAGCTAAACTCAAGTGTTGCTGAGGTTGATTTATACTTTTTATTTACAGAAAAAAAAGTGAAAATACAAAATGTAATTTGTGTAAATGTAGCTAGAGTTCACATTAGAAGTAGTGTTGTATTGGGACTTTTCAGAAAAGTCATTTAGTATGTAACATTAAATTATCAAGCATTTTTGATACATTACCTCCATTGGTAAAGCCTTGGATCAGTCCTCTGTTTTGTTGTGTATTGCACAACACACACACACACACACACACACACACACACACACACACACACACACACACACACACACACACACACACACTCACACACACACACACCAAGGCCAGAAATTGCCAACATCCTTCATTTTCATGACCATTCAGAAAGGTCCCTTTAAGCCTGTTTCATTTGGATATAATTTATCAACACCGTACAACTTACTAGCCAATGACACTGCCATTTGGAGAAGTTGTAGTTTTGCATATCAATAAATGGAACTACCCATTTATGAACCTATTCTCATGTAACCCTATTTGGCCATGCAATGTCAATTGCCACTAATCATGTTGCAGCTATGTGGTGGTGTGTTACCAAAGCCTTAAGTTACAAATCACCCTATTGGGCAATACAGTGTCAATTACCACCAATCATATTAGTCAAGTGGTGGTGTTTTATCCAAGCCTATGTTATGAATCACTCTATTGGGCAATACAGTATCAATTGCCACCAATCATATGATGGCATGCTACATACATGAACAGGTTGGGAATTGATTCAAGGGTTTGCCAGTGGAGGTTATGAGATTAAGAAACACTTTATAATTTAAGACAATGTAATATTGAAATAGAGGTAGAAACAGTCCATGGTATATAGTAACTAACTGATATAGGCCTGTAGAGTCAGAAACCATTGTAGTTTGGTAAGGAGGTAGATATCATCAGAGAAAATGTGGGGAATTTTAAAAGTTTTTCTTAGCTTATATTAATATGAGGCAATAAAGGGATGCATTGTCAGTATGTGTATGTCTGTGTACATTTTTGAAATTGTTCCAAACAGTTTTAATTATTCTTTATTGTTTTGTCTTTATTGTTAATGCTAGAATAAGGATCTTGTGAAGTATGTTTGTACAGCATATGTGATTGATCTTTGGAGGGCACAGGAGCTCTACAACAAAAGTGTACTCACAGACCATGATTGGATTTACAATGTCCATATTTGGGCATGCAAATTCCATTTTTGGGTATGCGAGTTCCATATTTGGGTGTACAAAAACTATATGTGGACATGGGTGTACAAAGGCCATACTAGTATTTGGATGTACATATTTAAATTAAACCACCAATTTTTCCAAACAGGTTTTGTTATATACTTTGTTGGATACTAAGATAACAAGAAAAACTATAACTTGCATCATACAGCAACTAAACTCAAAAAACAGAACAGAGACCATAGAATACAGTTGCTGGCAGTGCTCCACTCAATCTGCATGGCAGACTTCGACTGCTTAGAGCACCCTCAACAATTGTATTGCACTGTTTAATCATGGTAACTAATATTATAAGTACAGCATAATCCCAGGGGTTACACATGCTTGGAAAGTTTGTGTAATTTCAAACCATGCCTAGAAAGTCTGTAAAAAAAATTACTCCTTGAAATTCCTGGAAGTGAAATTTATTAAATAACCAGCCATAAGATGTAGAAAATTTCCAGTGTCTGACAAGTCAACAAATCTGTGGTTGAAATATACTGGAAACTACTCTGAAAAGTTACATTTGTTGGCTCTGAATACTACTTCAAAATGAAGACAAATAACCCAGATATATCTTGAAATTTGAAAATAATAGTTCCATGTATTTCTAAGTAAGACATTGCGTGCCAGTTGTCATCATGATATTGACAAATAACTACATGTTGTTCAAAGAAATCATATACTGATTTTCATCAAGTCTACCCATTCTGTACATGCACTGTTTATACACCCTTTGATGTAGACTGTAAAACACATAGCAGGGAGCATCCTTATCATCCCTCCACTTATGACTATAGACACGCTGTAGGATAGCTTGGGGGGAGGGGGGGGGGGGGAATCAAAGCAAAAGAATCTTTACTGTTGCCAACAGATGTCTGATATATGTAAACTTGTTACTGATATATGTTACATATTCTATGTTTGGGGCCAAATATAAATATTCACACATGTCTGAGAGCTATCTGCCCTATCTGAATTTGATAATGCACACCATGTCCAGTGTGGGTGTGAACATGCAGGATGTGTAACTGTCAATAATCTGAAAGGTGTGATATGATTGGATGCAACATTATTTTGTTGCAAAACAGTAATCACACAGTTCCCCTGTAAGTTGTTTGTGGAAAGGGGTGAGAAGATCTTTCAGTTTACCTCTGAATGGTCAGTTCTGTGTATCAAGCTCTCTAAATGCTAAACATTTCTGATGCATGTGTGTGTTTGTGTAACAAAACAGTGAAGGGAAAATTTTCCAGTTACAGCTATTATAGTATTAAAGCTCATTATAACTTATAAGGAATCAGTTAAAACATAATAATGTAAATATGCATATATACCCATTCCAGTCATTGTCTGTCATTGCAATGGAATGAACTTACACCCTCTAAGGGGAGAACCATTTGATTTTTTCTTTGAGAGGAGGAGGCTTTTGGGGGAAAAAATTTGTTGGCAGATGAAGGAAAAAAAATAATTTGATCCCGTACTGGCTTGAGAAAAAAAAAAAGTGTTTCAACAGACAAAAGTAAAAAAATATTTCTTGCAATGTGCTACAAAATTGGTAACCAAGAAAAAAAAATTGCATTGCTCCTGCATATGGAAAAAATAATTTGATGCAGGATTGACAATAGAAAAAAAAAATTGCTGTCACAGTGATGGGGGGAAAATTTGCTGCCATACCCACTTCCTTCTCCCCCGAACTCAAATGGTTCTCCCCTAATTACTGTATGAGCTAATATTAGTAGTAATAAGTACTGCTGTTCTGTTACTTGGGTTCCTAACTGCTTCTCAGATGTGAGAGCAGGTAAATGCACCCTCAAGAGCACCATTTGAACTTCACAGATCTGCTCAAGAGTCTGGCACTGATATTGTTGCATATCACACTCTTATTTATTTAAACAGTGCCTTTTCTGTGTCAATTCTGTAACATTTATTAGCCCCCGAAATATGTAAACATGTATACATTTTCATGAAATTTTCTGCTTTGAATATGTAATAATAGTAGAACCTCATAACAGTTTAGTGCCAGGTTGGGTCACGGTCTTTGCATTCGTGTGGAGTGTATGTTTTCTACTGCATTTTCTGCCAAGAACATGGCAACCACAAATACGCCACACCGGTACTTGTGCATCACAGGACTCCTGTTACAGTATCACCCACAGGACTACAAAATCTGAACCATTACATGTAAAAGTATAGATAGATAGTTATGTTGCATGTCAAGTACAAGACATACACACACCTTCCAATCTGAAATGTGCTATGATTATCACACTACACTTGTATAAATACCAAATGGCAAATTTTCTCTTCAGCATGATTCCGAAGAATTTACAGAGATTTTACTCTCTGTGACAACTATTTCAAAGTACATAATACTGTAGACTAGAAACAAGTTATTCACTGGGAATATCAAACAGAGAATTATGTAAGGTGAAACTTCAACCAAGGGCAATATTATGTTAGACATGTTTCTAACTTGAATTTATGAAAGTGGTGTTATTTGTCAGACCAATGATCAATGTTCAGTGTGTCCTGAGTTTTTAACAACTTATGATTTCATGATGTGGTGCCAGATACTACAAATTTCTCTGGCACCTATGTAGGTGTAAGTTTGGTGTGACGGGAAGATTTTGTATGCTAGTTAACTATTAAAACATGTACATTGCAGTGTTAAGTAGCAGTGTCTAGCCGAGAGGGGGGAGGGGGGTATGTATGGTGAACCTGGGTAAGGGTGTGCCTAGGCTTGAAAGATCAATCAATCAATCAATCAATCAATCAATCAATTAATCAGTCAACCAAGTCATTTATAAAGCGCCAGTATCCAATACTAAGTAAAGTTCAGAGGTGCTGTACAATTACATCGTGAAAGCTCTGCTGAAAAGAGCAAGCTGCAGGCTTTTGATGTATTTCCAGTGAAAGATTCATTATTATGGCCACTCCACTAAAAACTGTCATTTATAATGGTATGAGTGTAGAACCAATGATAAACCATTTAATCTTCCCTGTGTGACAAACCACACACCCTACTGTAGACCTATATCATATTCCATTGTGGACCCATGTATTTTTTGGTAGAGCCCATCTGGCTAGAGCGACTGCCATTAGTAGTTGAACAGTCAAAGTTTAGACTTTCACACTAGTATATTTTCCCTAATTTTATTTCAGCTCAGGATTTATTTTCTATTTTTCTCCATAAAAGTAAATGTATTAAATGACTTATTTAATGAAGCGTTCTCATTTTGAGTTTATAGTAATGGAGTTTACATTCACAGAACTGTTTTCATGTTGGCATAAATATTCCATGCAAGGTGTAGCAATTAACTGAACTTGTAAATTTTTAAGGACCAGAAAGCATCATTGATGAAAACAAAAAGTTAGAGTTGTCCAGTTCATGATAGTGTATTCCTGTTAGTTTACATAATAAGATAGGCTAAAAGAACATATGGGGGAAAATGTTTAGCAGAGCATCTACAACCCGTAACACCCAAATAAGACATTTTCTGTATGCACCACAATTGTTTATAGCATCCATATCAAGTGTAAAAGTACACTGTTTCATTTGCTAATTGATCACATTAGAAAGGCCACATGCTAGGCTTGTAAATGAACCAATTGAAACAGTATACTTTTACACTTGATATGAATGCTATGAGTGAGTGTAGCACATAGAGAAACTGGTTTACTTCAGTGTTATCCATTGTAAAGATCTTTTGCTCTACTAACATTTCCTATTTTTAGGTTTATAAACACCATTATGAATCCCATATGGTCTTGAGTTATTAGCAATTTGATCAGTGGAGCCATACAATCATTCTTTACTTCAGAACTAACTTTTTTTCTATATCTCTGTCAGACAACTGTTTTTCTATACCCAAATTTTGATCCAAATCTGACATTGGCTTTCAATTCTTATATACTGCCGAGGTGTGGATTTGGTGGCCAAGGTTGTTGGTGAACAAGTGTACAGTGTTTGGGGAGAGCCATCCTGAGGGGTGAGACTAAATTTTGATATACCATTCAACAGAATTTGGTGTAAACAAGAGTTTTTGCTTTTTATATGTCAGTACATCTGGTTATCTTTCCTAAGCTAAATAACTACCACATCTAGACTACCCCACACCCTGATCACATCTCCCTAGTCTGACCAAAGGGCAGAGTGCACATACTAGTATTTAAGTCTGAGCAAACTCTGCAATATCTGGACTTCAGTGGTTTATCTTTTTGTATCTGACAAGTCATTCTATTGATCAAAATATTATCTTTCAACTTATTTTTGAAAAATGAAATGTTTCATATCTATGATTTGTGTACATTAACAGTATGCTGTTTTTTTGTAATTTTGGACAGAGTAATGGCAGCAAATAATTGAATAACAGTGGTACACATCTTTAAGGTGTGTGGTGTAATAGAATTACACAAAGCAATTGTTTGTACAGTTTATTACCATGCCCTGTACTGTCATTGGTGATATATTATTAGTTATTTTATATTATGATAACAATTTTGCAAAAAATATTACCAAGAATCACATATAAGCAGCTGTCACAAAATATGCATGAATAATATGTCTCTGCAATTGGCATTTCCATGTACAAAACAATAAAAATCAGAGAAATAGAATTGTGTCTGTGCTTGTATGTGTATGTATATGTATATGTATATGTATATGTATATGTATATGTATATGTATATGTATATGTGCATTTTTAGCTCCGCTGTCAGCGAAAGCTGAAAGCGTAGCTTTAGGTATAGGTGGGTATTGAGGTATAGAGAGTAGAGTGAATCATAGGTGTCCGTCAAACTTTTATATTTTTACTATCTACTCCGGAAGTGACAGTCGGAATTCTTCGATATTTGGTGTGCATGTTCCCTGGGGGGAGGCTATTCAGATTTGTTCATGCCAAGTTGATCTGTGCCATTTTCAATTTTTTATGATTTTTTTTCATAAAATGTCATTTTCATCAACTCCTTGAAAACCTCTTATTAGATTGCTTTGATATCTGGCGTGTTGATGCGCAGGGGGTAGCTTACTCAGATTTGTTAATTTCAAGTCAGCACATCCTCATTTTTATTTTTTATGATTTTTTTTTTGTAATTTGAAAAAAAAATGAATATGTTAATGAGCATAATGACCGACGCCATATTGGAAATCAGTCGACGAGACTTTAAGTAAACTGCCACTTTTCAAAAGACACTATTGACGTCAAACAAGCAATGTAATATGTGCTATAGTCATAATTCTACGCATTGGGCGCCCAAATGACAAGCGTTTGTTCGAAACAGGGTTGTAAACTCCAAATCAGTCCGCAACATCCTCATTTGCATACTCTATCCTGATTCGACCAGAAGCTGAAGGTGACCTCATTTGACCGAGCGATTTTCCACAGCAAGTATCTTGAGTATCAACACAGGACGTTCTTGGTACTCACTAAAATCACACTTCAGACCCACTATAAAAGTGTGATGTTTTCAGATAACATGTAACTTGTGGTTAATTCTATATTGTCGTGCAATTTGGAATGACAGTGAACCAGAATTCAGACAACTTGCGTAAGGAAGGGCATGGCAGACATGCGGTTGAAGTTATGGCCGACAGTTCACATGTAAAGTTAAACGACATGAACGTGTCTTGCCTTTCCAAAATGCAAATATTTGGCAAGTAAAAATAATTAAAATAATTACAACTTTAATTTGGCTTCAGACTTTGCATTATGTTTTGCGTATCTTTCCCCGTTTTACATGTAAATCCGAAAAGGTTCTCTCTCATCATGTCATCAGTGTCAGTGATCATACCGCGCGGGGCTGCTTTGAGTACGAGCGAAGTGAGGCATGTTGAGGTATTTTGTTGAGAATTATAAATATTGCGAAATGTCAAGTACAAGGTTTAAATACAATGGAATGATGAAAAAAATGGCAGAGTCTGCTGACAGGCGCCGGTCACAAGAAACACTGTGAATTAAAATATCAGACGATGTATGTATTAATCGCCGACAATCCACCCGTATGCACGAGGGACTAACCCGGAAGCAAGTCGTTGTCAGCCATACGTTACAGTGGTAACATCGTCCGAGAAATCGCTGCGTTCAGAGTGTCATTATTCACAGAATTGTTGTTTTCGAGTGAAAACCCGTCTTGAATTGTATAACTCTAACAAATGAAGACATGTCAAGTTATATTTTGAAAGTTGTATCGCTAGTTTGAGACGATTTTCTCACGTACTATAGTACTGTCGAGGCTTACTTGGAAGTAGTAGGACCTTACTCCAGTTCATCGGGAAGTTTAGCCAGTCCGATAATTCTATTTCTGGTTTAGTTTACAACACTTTTGATCAATCACGCAGATTTTGTTGTTGTGATGAAAAGAAATAAAAAAAGAGATCATTTCAACCATTTCGTTGTGTTTTCTTTGTGAAAGGTAACCGAACATGAACGAGTGTTACCACTGTAACGTATGGCTGAGAATGACTCTCTTCCGGGTACTTGAGATTGTCGCCGTACGGAAACTAAGATGGTGATTAATACATTTCTTCCCTATATATATCTACCACAACTAGTACAAGTTGAATGTTGTTGACTTTGTAAATTTGTTAGAAAATTGAAATTCAAATTGCCTCAAAATTATTTTAGATCCCTAGTTTATTTCATTCATCATTAAAATTTTCCAGGGTTACAGCTGTAAGACACTGGAATTATTTATAGCCAACCTCAAAATCCTCTTTTTTTCTTTTTCTTGTGTGCATTTCCCAGTCATTTTTTTCTGAGATTTTGTGCAATTTTTCATAACAGTAGATTTTTGTTATAAAATGGTGACTATGGTATAAAAGTACAATACATTACCAACTTCTGTGTAAAATGTGTTTTATAGTGAGACATCATATGAAACCACTAACCACTTTATTGCATCGCTAAAACAAAACTGCATAGTGAAGACCTGAACCACTTCTACATGTCACCAAAATAAAAAATTAAATTTAAAAAAAAACAGCGGAGCTATTCTGACCGATAGGTCGCTTGTTGTTTTTGTTTTTGTATGTCAGTGTGATTTTGGATAGTGACAGGTAAAGATAAAGCAAACTTGTACCCACAGTTTTGGCGAAAAGGTCGACTTTTTTGCTTTTCTAACACAAACAAAATAACACTGCAAAATCAACACTGAGGGCACTCTCCAACATCAATACAGTCAATATGGTGTGAGCAGTTCTATGAAACATGAGGCAAAATGAAAAAAAAAATGTCGGATTCTGACATCAGAAAATAGGGTAGGTAGGTCAGAATTTTATTTTTACTGTAGATTTTTTTAAATTACTTCAACCCCAAGATAAGAGTTGGTCACATTACTTCGTGAGCGTTTGATGAGGTATAAAAAAGGTAAAAATGAAGACAAAGTGACCATAGTTGCAATATTCTTTTAAAAAACTATTTTCTTGTTGTATAACTTCCATTCATGTTCCATAGACCTATTTTCTTTCTGTAAAACGTACATTTTTGTTGTTCAAATCCAAGTTTGCCTTGGTCAAATCTACGTTCTTTTTACTAAAACACATGTTTTCCAATACTCGTATTAAAATACATATTATTTCATATTATGACCATCCTTGAATAGAATATTAGCTCCTTGAATATTGTATTACTTAGCTCACAAGTGACTGTGATTTGGCCTTCATGTATTCAACCAGGGGTGTACATGTATAAACAGTTTAAAAACTATGCAAACTATTGTTAACGCGTTCAGATTCGGAAGGGGTTGAAGCCCTCAACGGCAATAGTCTGGATGACTAAATTTGGATGATGATGATGATGATGATGATGATGGTGATGTACTGCCATCTACAGTTGACCTTATATTTAGGCTGGGGCAAAACGTTCACTTTTGAGCCAATAACTTTTGCATGCATGCGCATCGAGGTGGCGCGCGTAACCGAGACGAGTGTTGACAACACAACGTGTGGGACGTGTGGGGTTTTTTTTCTGAGCTCTGCTGACCTCCACGACTAACCTTTTTTATCCGGTATTTTGCGTTACCTGTTTCCCGAATTGTACTGAACCTGTTGCCAGTATTATATTTTGCTGGTGCTTTTCGTTTGCAGTTCTTTTTGTGTTGTACTGGGCTGTGCTGTGCAGTGCTGTTTGTTTGTAACCAGCCAAAAACGAGAACACGCGTTTTCTGAAGAAGAACTTCCGACTAGTCTGTGTATCGTGTGCTTCTTTTCTACTGGTTTTGAAAGGTGCGTTCTATTCTGCTCAACTCAAGAATACGTCCCCATATTCCAGTGAAGACATTCTTGTTTGTGTGCAGGTCGTTTTTCTTCTTCTTGTCGTTCTCTGTTTTTATTGCCTACGGCGGCATTAAAAACCGTATCGACCTGTCTGTATTTTCCACCACGCCTAGCCAGACTTAGTCTTGCTGCTAGACGTTCGGGCTTTCTTTCGATGCTATAACAATAAGCGAACGAAGTTCGCATGTGAGGGCTTGCCCGAACAGTCTAGCGAATATCTTTTCAGACCGGACATTCCATTGAGATTACGATAAGCGGTGGGTTTGGCCATATATGCATATATATACTTTAATATCTTCAATCTCTGCATGCAGGTGTTGACAAACACATTTATGTCATTACTATGTCTTATCAGTTTATGGTAATTGTGTTTGATGAGTGTGTAGACGTTGTCATTCACACATTTTAGTTAACGCATTGGTGGTTATTTTTACAAGCCCCTCCTTAAGATGAATATGCATGAAAATTTAGCTATTGTCCTCTGTTTGTGCTTGTCGCTAATACGGTTCTCTGATTGGCAGTTATTTATATCCTGATGACATTCGCTAGACCTAGGATGTTCCATCCTCGATAGCGTTGTTCGGCTGTGTGTCGTATTTTATCGGAAGAACATCTGAGGGCTAGCTGATAGACTAAGGGACCGGACAGAATTTACGGCAGAGGGGGGGCCTGGGGAGAAATTGGGGGGGCCATGAAAAAAATGGGAGGCTTGAAGGGGGGGCCATGAAAATTCTCATGGTTTGAAAGGGGGGGCCGCGAAATATTTTGTCATTGAAAAAATTTAATATGTTAGAAAATTTAGCATTGCATGAGATAGCACTTGATATCGCCTTTAATATTGAATGTCTACACTTTCATTTATGTATTAAAATGGAAGTGTGTACGTTTGTATTTAGTGACGCATAAACACACTACTCAAGATTAATTTGATACACCCTTAATTACTCTTATATACTCCAAGTTGTTCACACACACACACACACACACACACATATGTATACATACATACATACATACATACATACATACATACATACATACATACATACATACATACATACATACATTTTAGCACTGTGGAAACAGGTTCAGTGTGTAATTACCATCAAGGATACATTACAGGTCCTAATATATATATATACGGTAATATTCTAGCATAGTTCCTGTAATTTATGTGTTTAAAAAGTGACCTTTTGGTGAAAAATGTAAATACAAAAACGTCTGGCCAGATTAATTTAGATAGGTGTTTTATTTCTTTCCTTGACACTATTCTTGAGTTTCACTCTCAGACTCACTAGAGTCTGAAGATATGAGGCAAGACTTGTCTTTCTTTCTATCTAAAACCAGTGAAATTAAACTATTTCCCTCCTCAGCATCATCAAATGCATCTATCTGTACTAAATATTGTAAAGCATTTAGATGTCTGCGTGGTGTTAAGTGTTTTTTCATCAGTGACATGAAGTCACAAATGTCTTACATTTACAGGTGTATTGGTAATGCATTTGGTGTAGGAAACTGAAAGCTGCATAAAATCCTTAGTTTGCTAGCACTTCATGACATCACAAATGTCTGACATTAGATAGTTATTGTGTTATGAGTATAAATAGATATTTGAATACACTATGTAGGTGATGTGATGTTCTTTATACTCCCCACAAATGTCCCCACTACAGTTTTTCACAAATCACGCATGTGAATGTGTGTTTAACTCTGTGTCTGTGTTTCTGTGTATGTATCAGTGAATGACAGTTAAAACCACCACATCAAATGCCTTGGTATTTATTAGTGATGACTACTTATGGTGTCTAGTTGGGAAATACACAAGATTATACCACATGTGTATGATTACATGTATGGTCAAAATGTTTTATTTTGTTTTGTTTTCTAAAAAACTTCCTCTACAACTACTAAGTTGTTTGGGCTGAAATAGTAACATAATAGTAGTACCAAAAGAAATATTACAGTTGTGCTACAGTAACAAAAAAAATTGTACTCTTTTTAGTTATTGTAGGGGGCAGGATATTGTGCACTTTTTTCTTTTCTTTTTTTTTTTGGGGGGGGGGCCATGAAATTTTTATACTTTTGAAAGGGGGGGCTGTGAAATTTTGGTCACAGTGGATGGGGGGGCCAGGAAAAAAAACAAGTCAGAGATAATTTCTCCCCAGGCCCCCCCCCTGCCGTAAATTCTGTCCGGTCCCTAAGCCAGACTCCACTGTACCAACTTACCTTGTCAAACGTCTTGCTCTTGATCTCGGTTAGTCGAGTCCTGCTTGCGTACGGAGTATGAGTAAGTCATCCCTTCCTTCTCGAAACGCGTCCACCATCGTCTGCAAGCAGGACCAGCCCTTGGACGCGAGTGACTTTAGTCACTACGGTTCGTACTGCTGCTACTTCTATATCGAAAATACAGTGTGCCACAGCATTTTAACTCTTTTCAATCTGGTTTGGTGTGTTGTTTGTCCAATTCTTTTTCGCTGTATGTTGCTCGTAGTTTTTATCCATTATCCATTTTCTTTAATTTCAACATTTCGAACACTATTTATTACTGACAACACTCTACAAACTCTGTATTGTGCCATTAATTTCAAACAACTTAAACACTCATCAGACAAGATTATTTCAGACAACTGTGTTAAACTTCTCAATAATAGACAAGATATTACACTTAACGCACTCTGCAAACACTATATGGTACCATTAATTTCAAACAACTGTTAATCTTCTCGTCAGACAAGATATTACAGCATTCTACAAACTGGAATTTCAAACAACTTTTCCTCATTAGACAAGATATTGCTGTGTTCTACACATAATTGCAAAGAACTGTGTTAATCTTCTCAGACGATATTTTACAGCATTCTACAAGCTGTAATTTCAAACAACTGTTAATCTCAGACAAGATATTGCAGCATTTTACAAACTGCATTTTTCAGAGATCTGTGTTAATCTTCTCAGACAAGATATTACAGCATTCTACAAACTTTTCAAACAGGTGTTAATCTTCTCATCAGACTAAACTGTTAAACTTCTCGTTAGACAAGATATTACAGCTTTCTACAAACACTATATGGTACCATTAATTTCAAAGTACTGTTAATCTTCTCGTCGATCAGACAAGATATTACAGCATTCTACAAACTGTAATTTCAAACAACTTTTCCTCTTGTTAGACAAGATGTTGCTCTGTTCTACAAACTGTAATTTCAAACAACTGTGTTAATCTTCTCAGACAAGATATTTTACAGCATTCTACAAACTGCAGTTTCAGAGGTCTGTGTTAATCTCAGACAAGATATTACAGCATTCTACAAACTTTTCAAACAGGAATCTTCTCATCAGACTAAACTGTTAAGCTCTCATTAGTCAAGATATTACAGCATTCTACAAACTCCAATTTCAGACAACTTTGTTAATCTCGTCAGTCAAGATATTACAGCATTCTACAAACTGTAATTTCAAACAACTTTTTTTTCCTGTTAGACAAGATATTGCTGTGTTCTACAAACTCTGTAATTTCAAACAACTGTGTTAATCAAGGACAAGATATTACAGCATTCTACAAACTTTTCAAACAGGTGTTAATCTTCTCATCAGACTAAACTGTTAAGCTCTCATTAGACAAGATATTACTGCATTCTACAAACTGCAGTTTCAGAGGTCTGTGTTAATCTTCTCGTCAGACAACATATTACAGCATTCTAAACACTGTCGTACCATAATTACAAACAACTGTGTAAATCTTCTCAAAAGTCAATGATATTACAGCATTTACAAACACTATATAGTACCATTAATTTCGAATAACTTGATCTTGTTGCCAGACAATATATTAAAGCATTCTACAAACTCTAATTTCAGACAACTGTGTTAATCTTCCCATCCAACAAGATGTTACAGCATTCGACAAACTCTGTAATTTCAGACAACTTTGTTAATTTCGTCAGACAACATTCTACAAGCTGTAATGTTGTACCATTAATTACAAACAACTGTGTTAATCTTCTCGATAGTCAAAGATATTACAGCATTCTACAAACATATCCTACCATTAATTACAAACAACTGCTAATCTTCTCTACAAACTGCAATTTCAGAGATCTGTGTTAATCTTCTCACTACACACTCTACAAACACTATATAGTACCATTAAATAAAACAACTGTTAATCTTCTCGTCACTGAGACAAGATATTGCTGCATTCTACAAGCTCTAATTTCAAACAACTGTTAATCTTCTCAGACAAGATATTACAGCATTCTACAAACACTTCATAGTACCATTAATTTCAAATAACTTAATCCTCTTGTCAGACAAGATATTACAGCAGTCAACAAACTCTGTAATTGCAAACAACTGTGTTATTCTTCTCGTCAGACAAGATATTAGAGAATTCTACAAACTAATTTCAGACAGCTGTGTTACTCTTCTTGTCAGACAAGGTATTACAGCATTCTACAATCTGTAATTTCAGACAACTGTGTTAACCTCAGACAAGGTATTACAGCACTCTACAACCTCTGTAATTTCAAACAACTGTTTACCTTGTTAGACAGGATATTACAGCATTCTACAACCTCAGTAATTTCAAACAACTGTTTACCTTGTTAGACAGGATATTACAGCATTCTACAACCTCTGTAATTTCAAACAACTGTGTTTACCTCGGTAGACAAGGTATTACAGCATTCTACAACCTCTGTAATTTCAAACAACTGTGTTTACCTCAGACAAGGTATTACAGCACTCTACAAACTGTAATTTCAAAATGAGAATCTAAGTTTCATACAGTGCTTCCAGTATTTTTTCTAAACTGTATATTTTGTGTTGTAGAAGCTCTTTGGGCCTGTGACCTCTATTGCAAATAAACTATCTATATATACTATATACATAATTTTTTAAATAACTGTTAATCTTGTTGGACAAGGTATTACATTACAGTATATGAGTATTCTACAAACTGTGATTTCAAACAACTGTTAATCTTCTCGTCAGACAAGATATTGCACCATTCTGCAAACTCTGTAATTTCAGAGAACTGTGTTACTAGTAATCTTCTTGTCAGACAAGATATTACAGCATTCTATAAAATTCTGTATGGTACCATTAATTTGAAACTACTGTGTTAATCTTCTCACCAGACAAGATATTGCACCATTCTACAAACTCTATTATACCATTAATTTCAACAACTGTGAATCTTCTCGTCAGACAAGATATTGCTATGTTCTACAAATTGTGTAATTTCAAACAACTGTGTTAATCATCTCAGACGAGATATTACAGCATTCTACAAACACTATATAGTACCATTAATTTCAAACAACTATATTAATCTTGTCGTCAGATAAGATATTGTTGCATGCTACAAACTCTTCAAATGTGTTAATCTTCTCGTCAGACAAAATATTACAGCATTCCACAAACTGTAATTTCAAACAACTGTGCTAATCTCATCAGACAAGATATAACAGCATTCTACAATATGTTGATCTCATCAGACAAGATATTGCTGTATTCTACAAACTCTAATTTCAGACAACTGTGTTAGTTTTCTCGTCAGACAAGATATTGCAGCATTCTACAAACTGTAATTTCAAACAACTGTGTTAATCTTGTCAGACAATCTTCTGGTCATGTTGCTAGACATATTTGCACACATTTCTTGAATGGTCGAATCTCTGACATTATCTTTGTGATATACATCATCATGTGGCTGTTGCTATGGGTGTGGTTTTGTTGCTAGGTATATTTGCAAACATATTTTGAATGATTATTCATTTGTCTTAATCCCTGGTGTCTGCAATATATGCAATTATTTGGCTGTTGCCATGGGCGTGGTCTTGTTGCTGGTCATATGTGCATACACTTTTTGAATGTTCACTTGTCTAAGAGTTATTTTTGTGAAAGACAATCCCATTTGGCTGTTGCTATGGGTGTGGTCATGGTTGCTAGGGATATTTGCATACATTTTTTGAATGTTTACTCACCTGCCTACCAGATAATGTGCTTTTACCACTGGCATTTGGTTGTTGCTAAGGTCATGGTTGCTGGGGCCAATTGTGTCATAATGTTTTGAAGGAAATCTGCAGAATAACACTTCTAGAAACAACTCACCAAGTTTCAGTCTTACTAACCAAGTACTATTTGAAATACAAGTTTTGACTAAAATTAACATTTTTTGACCTAATTTGCATATCACTGATGAGATCATTATATGCTTAATATTTCTTAATCTATATATCCCCAGATGCATCCCCATTAAATTTCAGCCCAATCTGCCCTGTAGTTTTGGAGTGAAAGATTTTCGACCAAAACGACACATTTTAACCCTAATTTGCATATTACTGGTGGAATCATCATGTTATGAACAAATCTTAATTTACACACCCCAAAGAATGTTCCCACCACATTTCAGACCTATCTGCCCAGTAGTTTTGGATTTTATGTTTTTTGATCAAAAAATGACATTTTTGACCCAAATCACATACCTGTAATGTGATCATTTTGCTTTGAACAATTTCCCAACTAGACACCAAAAGTAATGTCCCCTCGAAATACCAAGACAATCGGTCTGGCAGTTTTTGAGTTTAAGTCGTCCACACACACACACACACACAGATACCACACCATGCCTATAGCACTACTGAACCTTATTAGTTCAGTTGTGCTAAAAAGAGGAAAGGGAGAGAGCGAGAATGAGAGTGTGAGAGAGAAAGAGCGAGAGAGCTAAAGACACAGACAAAGGGAAACAGTAGAAACACCCATCTATCCACAAAGTCAATATTGTGATGAAACTACACACATGAATATATAAGAAGAAAGGTACAAGAAATCTAGTCAACAATCTTGTGGCAATGTTATGATATTTATTAGATTTTGTACAAATCAAACAAAAAATAAAATAACTGTCATCCAAAGTGAAAAATGGAACCCCTCAAATTCTAATCCCAAAATAATGAAATACAGATCGGGACACCTACATGATACAATATACCTAATACATATATTGAATTTCGTACTAACTATAGGCTAAGAAGTATGAATTATTGGAAATAAATATCACTTTTTAGTTATGTAGTGATTCACCACTGACAAATATTAAATGTACAAAAGATTTGTTGTTTTTTTGTTTTTGATCAAAATTTATTATTGACTGCATGAGAAGTTCAGTTCTGGCATCGAACACCAGGATAGCATAAATATGAAATGAGTATGCTTGCCATAACTGAACTTTTCATGTATGGTGAGAAGTACAGGACTACGTACAGTATCAAACTTGAAAAAAATCTAGATTTGACTCTACACTGACTGTGCTATTTATTTACAATGTTATGCCAAAAGGAACAGAAATTGTTGTACGCATTAAGTTTGGATATTAAAAATTGTCTGTTGGCACTAAGGATGTTCAAATCCTCGGAAATGTTTTTTATAGGTGCTTGCATGGACACGAGATATTTCATTTTAAGTGTTTGATGGTTTGTTACAATGTGTGAATGGTAGAGAAACTCAGCTGTCTTTTGGATTTTGAATGCTGTCTTTAATTTCATTTGAAAATAAAGAAATAAGTACATCCAATTATACATATAAGTAACATTTTTTTTTTGTTTCAAGTCAGATTGTGATAAATTTTGGCAATGGTTTTTCAGTACCTGAAAAGTTAATGTGACCATCAAAGTGGAAATTGTGTAAACCTAGATTAAAAATGACTAGAAGACTCACAACATTTTTGCCTCGTCCATCAATTTCTGTTCCACATGGCAGATCAGTTTTGAGAGGAGGAATTGAGAAAGCTAATATGTAGCGTACCACTGAATACATATAGAAATATGAAAAGAGGGTTGAGAAGGTTTTCATTTCGGACATTTTGAAAAAAAGGCACATGTATTTATCCCTGCTAAAATGACATGGACCACTGGCTACGATATATTGCCATGGAGATGACCTCATGTTTGATGACCTTTGACTCTTATGTGGCTGAGATCAAAGGTCAACACATCAGGGTTCAAAAATGGCTGCTTACACTGACTTTAAACTACACCATCACATAATGAAAATCATCACGATTCAAAATAACAAACATTTAAAGCAGAAATCGAGTATTGCTCTGTACTTAAGAATATTTAAGAATTTTTCCAAAGTAATGTGCAAATGTGTCCACTGGTAGTGAAATATTCTTTCCAACTGATGAAAATTATTACTTGGATTTATTTTATAACTGAATTATGGTGCTATTAGTATAAATACTATGGCAATAAACAATTAGATAATAATTTGAAAAGCACAGCTTTTGGTTTGGTGGATATTGTCTGTCATCAATTAACACCCGTAATGTCAGACTGGCTGAACGCTGTGTGACTGCAGTATACTCTAATACCAATAAATGACCACGATGTCGGTTAACGTACCTACGTACTAAAATTAATTCACTTGTCAACAATGGTAAGTACATATAGATATGACTGTGTAGATCACAGTAACTCTATTTGAAATTGAAAATGTAGAACATTTGTATCATAAAACTCTACTAGCAACTTTTATGCATAAAAGTAAGGTTTAGACTGTTTCTAAACCATGACTGTACTAAACTGCCCAGTATCCTGCCCAGTGCAACCTAATTTGGTTGCAGCCAATCTATGCTACATCAACAGTAAACATTAGTTTCTGCCAGTCCAAACAACTGACAAGTATCATCATAATAACAATCATACTTGTCATCAGAAGCGGAAACTTTTCTGTCTGTTTGATTTTAATCTACATAATGATGTGTTTTACCTTCTAATCAGAAGTCCAAGCCGTGGACTAAATCTTTTGATCCTGCAGGCACAGACCCACAGTTTAGTACAGATGTAAGTGGTAGCTGATAACATGGTACAAATGTCAAATCTTACAGACTAAGTAAGGATTAGATTATCTGCCAGTGCGGCTCACAATTTTGCACATTGTATGATATTTAATTACAACAACCTGTTGTTAACATGATCGCTTTTATAAACTGAGACTGGTGAATAAGCATGATGGCCATCTTGTATCATGTGATTACCATATATGGAGTGATATGGGTTTTGCATTGTTGGCTGTGATGACCATATATGGAGATGACAGGAGAAAATCGGCCGTGAACTTGAGCTACCAGACTGTACACTTTCAGCAGATGTGACCTTAGAACTCCACAGAGTTTTGTCAAAATATTCAAGTTTTGGAAATTGTCATGTCTGGTAGTCTGTGACATTGCTCCTCATTGGTTTCATTATTCTACAGGGGTGCAGAAGGGAAGAGTACAGAGTGTGCTGCTCTCTGGCTACGGTATCTCCATCTGCCTTCATGTCAACTCTCATCTCTGCTACTGAACTATCAATCTTTTAGATTGCTTGTTCATAATGCATATACTTGTTTATGACATACATGTTTCTGACAGTCTGAAAAGCTTACTAAATATTCCAAATGAATTGGATTCTGATTCATGACTTTCAGAAGAAAAATTGTTTGTAATTCATCCGACTCAGAAGTTCAAAATGACATTATAGTGCTCCGGGACATGAATATTTAAAAAAACTTTCAAAAATTAAAGCTATATGACCGTTACTGGTGCCATGCTCAGAGATGAGAGTGCACACAGCCCACTCTGAACCTTAAACTGAGTGCACAACTATAAATTGCACATTCGAGGGAACCTTAAATATTGTGCAGATCAGATTTTTACTTCATCAGGTTGTAAATCTATTGGGCAAGGGACCCTTAAACTGACTGCATGACTATAAATTGTGCAGGTCAGATTTTGTCGGCTACTCAATTTACTTCACGTTGTAAATCTAACTACCAGAGTTTATTTTTAACGATATGTGTAACTTGATGTGATAACTGTAAATGATATACATACAGCCTAGTTGACAAGTGAGTTAATCTAAATTTTTCATATGTATATATACTTCCAAAAAATTACCAATGTACAATTAATTATTTGTAAAATTACTTACACGTGAATTTATAGCAAATTTTGTTGATGAAATGTAAATGAAAAATTTAAAAAGTGATGAATGCTTTAATTCTAAACATAACTTTGTAAATAACTATCATCAAAAATCTTGCTTGTTCATCTACCCTTTTCTGACACATTTCTCCTAGGATTCAGTATTATCTGAAACAGACTTTAACACAGACCACCTATTTTTATACTCAAAAAATATAACAAACCCAAAAAATTGTAAGTAACTTAGTAAAGCTATGGTACTAATGCCGACTGAAACTACTGAAAATACCCAATTCTTAAGTAACGGTATTGTGTGACCTTTGACCTGTGATCTTGACATTTGAATACATACTTTTCAACAAAATATTCTATTCTTCTGGCTAGGGTAACTTTAAGTTTATAAATTAAATATATATGTATGTATACTATAATTCTACATATCGGACACTAAGTATCAGACCCTTGAGTACTCATGACCAAAAGGATGGCGGAAGAATATAAATAAAGAATAACTACACTCTGTAATTCAAATAAATAAATTGCACGAACTAGAATAATATAATATAAATTTTCAGACATACTAAACTTATCTAAGTACAAAGTATTCAAGTCAAAATATTGCAAGTTGAAAGTTCTCATCACTTTGATTTTCAAAAAAGAAACGAAATATGTGAGAGAAATGCAAACAAGAGGACAAAATACACTTCTGAACTACTGTTGTGGTGAAAAGATACCAAGAGACTGAGAAATAAGGCAAGGTACAGTATCAATCTTTGAAATATCTCATATACAAGGTCTTTTGTGTATGACTGTCTCTTCACATTTTACAGAGACAGAAATTTCGTTTCCTAATTTGTACTCGGAAGAGGAAAATCAATCACGAGAACATAATTCATAAACTTAGTTATTTTGAATGATGGTGTGAGAATTTATCTTTTCATTGTTTTAACATTCTTTATCAAACTGAAAGGTTCATCGTTGAGGACGCTACACACTGCTGTCACTGTCCATTTTTGTGTATGATTTGTGATGACACATCTGTATGGGTCTTAACCCTACAAAAATGAGCACAGCACCCTTACATGATTTGTGGATTGGTTTCTATTTGCATATGAATCAGATGAAATTATTGCAGTTAAATTTAAAACAATCACAAACTTAAAGATAGTCATGGCGATATCCTTCCGTTTACAATACAACAAACTAAGTCAACTTCTAGTAAATATTTTGTACTTTTAAGAAGACCACAAGTAGAAAGCTAAGCAACTGAAGAGCTGCACCCTAGTGAAACTTGGGTATGTTGTAAGGGCAGTGACTGGAAAAAAAGGAGGAAAAAGAATTCTTTTTCAAAAGAAAGAGAAAACTTGAAGTTGACTGGCAGACTAGGAAATGCTCTTGGCATTTCGTAAATGCACCATGTTGGAAAAAAATTGAAAAAAGTGCAAAAAATGTTGGTTTTTTTTAAAGAATAATATTTCTGAGATACCATATATTTACAAATAGCTTCTTGTTTTGTGAACACCCTTAGGTGATTCACCTTTTGTTATTCTTTAATGTAAATTCCTTTCAAGAGCAATTTATAGAGCTAATGGAATGCAAGGAGAATTGTTATCGGACTCTGTATCAAATCCTGACAGTGTTCATTCTACAACTGAAGATTGATGAAAAAAAATTCTCCGCTGTCTCATTTACATACTTGCTGTCCTGCATCTACGTTTAACACTCGTTTGCTTTTTTTTTACACCAAAGCAAAAGAAGATTGAATTGGTCTTAATACTGGCTGGCAAAGAGTCATCACATGGCATCCTAAAGAGCAATGTGAGACTGTTGCTTATTAATCAGTCACTCTCCAAGAAACATCCATTTTTGTGCTACTTCATGCGTCCCCTCCTTCCGTCCTACTCTCGGATTTCAAGCGCACAAATTCTCGCGCCACTTCATCATTTGTACGCTGAGACAAAATACGGAGTATAGTCCATCCGGTGTCATCAAGATGTACGGTTCTTCCCAAGGCACACCAGCAAGCGCAGCTGCCACATTCTACGATATCTCGTAACTGCATGACAGCTGAGCCAATCAGGTGATCCTCCCTGGCAAAGCAGTAATCTTTGACACAGATATGAAGTTCATAGGCATCGGGGTCATCTTCATTGCCAAGGATACTGAAAGAAAAGCAACAGACAAATTATGGGTGTTGGATATTTTAGGGCTTCCCCTCAACAACATTTCATATCTGCAGAAATTTCTACTCTATGTAACAAAATTCTCGTTACCTGAAATAGAATTTTGTCACCTATGAATATCATTTACAAAAAGATTGTTTGATTCCTTGGTCGACACCATGTTTCGTCTTCTGGCCCATGTTCTCCACAGCCATTTTACTAAAAGTGTGCATGAGAATAAGTCAGCTGACTTGTTTTATTTTTCCCTCTAGTATGAGGTACTATCAAACTAGTAGAGTTTCAGTTAGGTGGAACAATGTTTTTTGTTATGAGTTACATAAAACAGAGACATGCAAACAAATCAAATGATACATTTTATCTCACAGTAAACGAAAGTCAACAACTATTCGATGAAACAAGGAGGACTTAAACACAAAATTGTATATTTGTGTTCAGAGTGAGATAAACTGTAACATTTTATTTCATTTTTATATCAATGTCTGTATTTTGTTTGTGTAATTCCTAACAAAACAAATGTGTGAGACATAAACAGCATTGTGACACCTAACTGAAACTCTATACTTTCTCTAGTTTGGTAGTAAAATTGTAATACAGGTAATTGAGTACAGTAAATGTATTTATTTTGGTGCATGAAAAATTTGGTGGAATGGCAATTAGGACATGTCAGGTGAACTTTAATTTGGCAGACAGTGCAAGGGAAAAGTTAGATACTACTTGTAAATAACATATCCAATTCCTCCATCTGATTTAGTGCAACTGTTATATGACTACAGTATTTGATTACACTATACTTACAAGTGGAAGGTTTCATTGTATTTAGGCGACCAATTGTTGCTTTTGGATTTGGTGGAATGTTTTCGTCGTTTGTCACTGAGGTGTGGACCTATCATGTTTACTTCTACAAAAGGTCTAAACATACTTGTGGTTTGCCACTTCAAGTCATTGGCGGCTACAACTGAAATGAAAAGGAGATGAAACAAATGTTAACACATTTAGGAGGAAAATTCATGTGCTTGTAACTCTCCTGGAACAATTAAAATTTTTACATCCATCAGCTTGGTAGATCACATGAATTACACACTCGTACAACTGGTTTAAACTAGTCAGAACTGGTTTTCACTGGACTGAAGCTTACCTTTTACTGTGACTTTATGTTCTCCAGTTCCTGGATGTGTAAATAAATCAACTTGGACTGAGACCTCACCTACTGGATCATCAACACTAGGTTGATCTAGAATATAAAGGGATATAATAGGTATACAAATATGTAAACAGATCAAATGAAAAAATTCCAATAAACTCCATCCATACAACAAAATGTATGGAAAATGGAAAGTGTACAAACCTCAAATCTGAATGGGCTCCACTTGTGTATTAATGTATGAATTTATGTGAAAAGTGTAGAAAATCTTGAATTTTTGAAATGTAATCACTCAAATCATACTACAGAATTTCTCCAAGTATGCAACTCCTGGTGAAATAAATGTAAATGCTACCTGAGTAATATAATATATCACTAATACCACTGTCAACAAAAACACAATCCTATATCGCCAAAAACAGAAAGTTGCTGCATTTTGAAGGTATAATACCAAAAGACATTGAGCTTTACCACTAGTTCTTTTCTTGAAAACTGTCTTGCCCATTAAATGGAAATCACCACTACAGTGCCTAGCAGTAAAGCCAGAAACAGACAGTTTGACAAAGCCTGTTGACTTGAACAGGTGAAATGTTACTCATAAGTAATTATAACCCTTGGTCATGACACAAGCACTAATCATTATTGTCGAGGCAAGATCATACAATAAACACTGTCACATACCTTGTGATGTCTGTGTCTGTACAAAAGTCTTAATAAGGGTGTCTGTAGTCTGGGTGTACAATGACAGGGCGTATCTTAAGGATTGTAGATCTGGACTTTTCTCTAAGAAAGTCTTCTTCAAACCACTACCTGATGCATGGAAATATTGCTGTGAATGAAGAAAATAAATGTTTAAATACAAAACATTTTCTTCTCGTTTCATGCATTTATTACCAACGTCATTTGAACCCATCAGGGTATCAGTGGCTGAGTGTTAAAGCACTTTTCTCTTATCATCTTTTTCTGTGTTTGACTAAATTTGGTAATTGGTAAGCTGTATAAACTTATAAAGAGTGTCATTCAGTATGACTCTACAGAACACATATTTTGTTATCGCTGGATTTCTTCAGAGACAAGCTCTGATATGCTTATCCACCTGGCAGTTATTAAAGTTTATAATAGCCTTTGATATATCAGTAGTAGTTTCCTCTAGTATATCATTTTAAACAAATCTGAAAAATATTTTAGACTACGCATTAAGACCAAAAGATGAATATTTTGTGACCATTTTGAAACAAAGTACCAGTTAAGGGTCTTGTATAACTGTACAAGTTCTCCAATGAAACCCTCACCTTAATGGAATCTAATGCCATATCTATTACGGCACACTGTTTAGGTGATAAGTTCTTGCTCTCTTCTCTGGCAACATCCTATAGGCAAAATGCATTCACAGTTTTGATGAGAATTTAAAAGCTTGTTGTCTTTATGATGCAAACAGCATCAGGTTATTGACATACCCATTCAACAGAAGTAACTATTTTAACACACTCTCATATCAATTTGAAATTTTCACAAATGATTTAAAGTATACTGTGATAATGTCATCAGAATATGTGATGTCTCAGAATATATCGATGCAAAAATGAACATTACATAAGTAAAAAAAGAGTAATTTAAACCATCAAACATATGAAGTCTTTCACAGTCTACACTATTTCTTTACAACAACTCATCTAAGCCATCAAACACAGTCAATCAGTTTACCATAGTGTTTACAAGGATTCATCTAAACCATCAAACACAGTCACTCACAGTCTATACTATTTGTTTACATCAACTCATCTAAACCATCAAATACATAGTCACTCAGTCTACACAATTTGTTAACAAGTCATCTAAACCATACAACATATACAATCATTCATGGTCTACCATATTTGTTTACAACTCATCTAAACCATCAAACACAGTCTATACTATTTGTTTACATCAACTCATCTAAACCATCAAATACATACACAGTCTATACAATTTGTTGACAACTCATCTAAACCATCAAATACATACACAGTCTATACAATTTGTTGACAACTCATCTAAACCATCAAATACATACACAGTCTACACAATTTGTTGACAACTCATCTAAACCATCAAACATTCATTAATTGTCAACTCTATGTGTTGACAACTTATCTAAATTATCAAATAATTCACAGTCTACACTATTTGTTTACAACAATTTATCTCTTAAAGATATAGTTATTATTTTTCTATAATAAGTAGCTACAACTCATGCTCATGCTATTATATGTACTGATATAACTTCTAGCTACATTGTAGTTATGATGGGTTACACTAGCTACTGCTTCATAAAACCATAGCACCTGGCATTTACACCAGAGTCTATGATCAAACTAAAACAAGCACTAAATACTGGAAAAAGCTGTTATAGTAGTCAATGTTAGCAACAACATCATGGGTTGGGTTTCGTGTATTTATGGTAACATTCACAGTTTTGGAGGACACATGCAATCAACATCTAATAACACAGTGTTATAAACTGCATATCTCAGTTTGATAAAACTTGGCCGATTCTAATGATTTTTTAGTTATGATTAGTTACATTTACAGGGCAACAAGGGCAAAAGTAAAGGCAACATAGGAATGAAAAAGGCAGAGAATATACATGTAGAATGTGTGATCCAGCAACACCAAGCAACCTTTAGTTATTAATAATCATGCAGTTAAGTAGTACATCCATTGATGCCCCTTAGTACACCTCTTTACCTTACGTGATTCACCACCACTCCCACCACCGCTACTGCCACCGGTGACACCACTTACAACATGACCTGCCACCCCTTGCACTGCTCCTTGGAGTGACGATGGGAATGACATGGGCATTTTCACCAATGCTGGGTTAAGATTTGCCAAGATGGAGTTTTTCTATACAGGTGAAGGTTGACCCCGACAGGTAGTTGGATGGGAATAAATGAAAGGATGGACATATGAAAATGATAGAAATTTCAGACTTTATTTTAAAAAATATTTTGTTTTAGTGATATGAAGATCTGAAGTTTTCTGATGAATATCAGCTGGTTCATTTCAGTTCAACGTCAATAAAATCTTCGAATTCAGCACACAAAGTACTTTTTATAATACAGACAAAAAGTATGAGAAAGTTGAAAATTAGTTGGGTTATTTGATTAAAGACAAACTTGTAGAACCACAACTATAATAAAGCAGTCTCACATCTATATGAAACTTAGTTTTACAAAGAACATGATGAAAGAGTTAATTTTGAGACTGTAGAAATGATGTTATTTTGAAGTTGATGGGCGATTTAGAGAGTGGGGTTAATTATGGGATCAAGTGTATTATTTGCATACACCTAATATTTCAAGCCGTTATTATAGCATGTTTGGAGACAGGTTGGAAGACATACATGATTCACTTGTTAGATATATTAAAGACACATAATGCCAAGGAATCTGCAAAATGTTAAATGATAAAATTCATGTTTCAGTCTGCCAACTATTATTTTTTCAAAGTTTCATTTGCAAATTCACAACATGTATGTAAATTTCAATGAAGATAATTGGTCAAATGTCAAAATATGGAAATTTAAAATTTTCATATGCATATGCAAATTCACATGTATTTCAGTGAAGGTGATTGGTTAAAGTCACAATCTTATGCAAATTCCTTGGCAATATGGTAATATACTACTTTTTAACCCTGAAATAATAACTGACCATGTGTACAACCTCCTCTCCAATTTTGCCGAGCTAAAGAGGCAGAATGGAAATTCATTCTTAAATTATTGTACAACAGAATAAAAGTCTACAAGTTATGCTAATGTGAGCTTTGCTAAAGTTTGGATAAAAGTAAAATAAGTATCAAGTATCATATTTCATATACCTTATCATAAAAATTAATTAGCTTAATTATGATACATATGTTCATCATTCATAAGCAAATAACAAAGAGTAAATGTAAATGTTTTTGTCAATGACAAAAATAAATTTCCAGGCAGGCGAGGAGAAAGAGAAAACATATCCTCTGTCCCCTTGGTTTTTAGAAAGTCTACATATAGAGTGTCAACCTTTAAAACTTAAATTGTGAACATGTCTTTTGCAACCATTTTGAACACAAAATGCAATGCACTAGACTTTTAAAGTACAAAATATAGTCTATAGGAACCAACTGCAGACAACTGAAATTGGAAGAATTTCCTGGTAGGGAGAACATGAAGCTTCACATTATATAGTATTTCAGATATTGCGAATAGTTTTGGAAATTTTTATAGTTTCTTGGGATAGTTTTCAAGTCTTTCATTATTATCAGATCACATCTAGACATCACATCATTATTGTTAACTTTCATATCATAAATAAATACCTGATGAGAGTTTCACAGTCACTAGCAATAATTCAACATCGGTATGTAGTTTACACAATATAACTTAGGATATCACAGTATGATATAAAAGTAATCAGGAAGATCATTATAGGTACAGACCATGTCCCTGTAATTACAATTCTTTCTAACTGTGATTGTAGCATTTGTATACAATGTATATGACTTCCATTAATGATACCAGACTGATATATAAGATATTAAGCTTACCGACACATCTGTCATTGGTGGTAGAACAACGGTCTTTTCCATCGTATTCATAACAATCCTCCACAGTTCTTTCAATAATCTTTTTAATACCGTCTTTTCACAGGTTTGTGCAAACATTGTCAAACTGTAAGAAATGATCAAAATGGTAACTCACTCTAAATTTACCAAGCTTATCATTTAGACATACCTTCCTAAAGTCATGTAATTCCAGTTTGCCTAGCTTATCAATTGCCCATACCTGCCTAACTTATCGTAATTCCAGTTTGCCGATTACTTACTGTTCCCCATATCTGCCTAACTTTTCACACTTCAAATTTGCCTAACTTATCAATACTTAGCATTCAAGTTTGCCTAACTTATCACTTGAACACATCTGCCTATTAAACTTGTCATACTTCAAGTTTAAATATATACATTTCTAAAATAGTCAGAACCTAGTGCGATGAATGATTACAAAGTTGCAAATTTAATATTCAAAATATCTCAAAAACCATCAAATCTTTGAAAACATGAATTGACTGTTCGTAATACTGGACAGGAAACAAAACCTTACCTGCCATCAAGGAGATCCATCAGTGGCCGCAATACAACATCTGACTCAGCCTGGACACTATTTCTCTGACTGGGTTGACTCAAAGCCACATTTCCAGCACCTTTAACTTTACTTAGTAAAACACTAAGTTGTTGCATACTTTCATGTATTCGTGGTTCCAAGCTGTCAGACGTCATATAAAAACATGAGGAAAATTGTTAGTTTTGTGAAAATTTGTGCGTGTGTATGTGTGTTACCTGATCTGTGTATTCATTTACAGTCAATTACTGCATATATTACTGCATATCTTGGCAGACATGGATTAGATGGATTAGATGAACATTGAATATTCATGACTCCCAAGAGCTTCAGATAATTAGACATGAATATATATTGTTCATCTCATATATATTCATGTATGTCGAGACCCATGAGGCAAAAGTGTTCCACTGATTGGTGGTAATTATTTTGGGTATACAAGTGGGTATTTTGATAAATTCTTTCCACTCAAATCCAGTTTAAACTATGTAAAGTGTACATCAGGATTGATAAGTACAAGCATACATCAACATGCACACACATCCAACACACAGTTTAATTGCTATATGGTGGAACCAATATGTGGTTATAGTTTATTTTAACTTACCTAATGGCAAATACTTGACTGAGCTGATCTAAGACAGTATTGAGTTTTGCCTGTAATTCCTTGAGTATATCTGCAGCATCATGGTCAAGTTTGTCCCCTCCCATGGCTTCAAACATCTTCTCAAGTTGTACTCTTAATTGTTGTATGTTGTTCATGAGGGTACAAGCCTGTCATAGGAAACAAGACAGGATGTAAACTGAATGCCTTCCATAAGGGCAAAAAGCAAAATTCCGAGCTAACATACATGATACATGTAAATTATGCAACTGACCCAAGAGCTACACCAACAAGTTTACATGCAATACATGCGCTTTGCAATCATCAATGTACATAGTTGCCAAATTATATTATTAAAATTTGGTTCCCCTGCTCAAATTTTGTGAATTCAGAGTCCATGTCACAGTATTGTTTGTGAATCTAAATTTTGACACATTGAACCACAAAATCTGTCATTTTCGACAATGTATTATTTGTATGTTTGAAAATTTCACTTCTGTCCTCCAATTCAAAGTGTGTTCATACTAAGTCGTTTGTGTGATTGTAAATTTCATTAACTAATTTTGACAGAAATTGCATTTGTTACTCACAATTTTCTCTCTGCTGCAGTATTTATCAAAATCTCTGGACACTATACTAGCATAAGCCAACAGCACCTTGTTTATTGTCTGCAAGTATAAACAAATATTTCAATATCACATTTTATAAAAATACCACCAGTGGTGTCATAGCGCAAAGGCAAGGTTTGGCCAAGGATTCAAGGTGATGTTTTAGTTTGGACAGTTTGACTGGTGGGACATCATTCAGTCTTGGTGGATTGATTGCTACCCTCTTTGGTATTATGTTTCATAGCTTTTACTCTAGACTATGCTCTTTAGAGGCAGTAGCAATTGTTTGTTCCTCCTCCAACTTGAGGAAGTATAAAGGACATTAACTTTTAATATCAACAATGATTTGAAGATGATTACAAAAATAAGATTTAAATCACAATGATAGTGGACCTGGTGTAAAAACTGTTTTGGAAACATACTGTTTTGGCTCTAAGTATAAGAAAGTAACAATTCAATGCACATGATACGAGTATTGAGACTGACTTCTTTTAGTTTTGGCTGAAAAATAGAGGGTTCAATTCAGTCAACACAAAAAAACTGAAAATGAAAAAAAAAGGAAATGATGGAAAGAGGAACTCATATTTCAGAAGATCGCTGACTGACTTTCTTTACCTTGGCAAACCGTTTCATATAACGTCTCATGATATCTGGATCTGGGCATTCTAATTTTTTGATAATTTCAAAGCTCTGATTGAGCTGTGTAAAAACATCCACAACTGAACACGAAAACAGAGCATGTTCAGAACTCTTCTGGAAACCATCTTTCTTGTCTCTATCCAAAGCACCATGTAGGAATTCTATAGACACCTCTTCGTTTTCGTTCAACCACTGCATCACAAACGGTTCAAACCAACTGAAAAAAGAAGTGAATAACAAAGAGAAAAATGTTAGGAACTTTTAATGACTTGAGTGAAGACTATGAGGAAAACTGGAAAGCAGAGCAAACTGGAATACTGGAAAGGGTTGTCTGGGATAACCTGGAACAGGAGGGACAGGGTATCCTAGACATTAGTAAATAAATTGGGATGTGGAAAGTGATAAAAACGACAGAGTATGAAATATTGGGAAGCAGAGCAATCCTGGACCAGCAAACTTGGAAGTAGAATTATTATTCGACCTTGGAAGTAGACTTGTAGATTTTACTACAAAATCTTAGATTTTTAAATGTCTGAATAATTTGATAAGTGTTACCAATATGTAAAATTGAAATCATGACTGACAGGTAATGAAGAAAAAATGATAAATGAATGACTACATGAGATGGGTGAGACAAGCTATCATACAAAGTCTACACTGACTTTTCAAAAAGTTTTATGTAAATGAAATCTTATATATAATTATTATCTGCAAGAAATACTCACGCTGGATACTCTGCAATGGTTCCTTTGTAAGGTGGGATTTCTGCAATGTACTCGTTGTATAACCATTTGACTTTAAAATGTAGATTCATATACTCTGCACTAGTACAAAGCCTGTGTTGTTCATGTTCTGTTAAAATGAAAATATTAAAGACAGTCAACACTAAATTTTGATAATGTATGGCACAAGAACTATAACCATAATGTTTGTGATACAACACTGAAGCTATGTCAATCAACACAGAGGTATTTGGACAAGGTGAAGAATTACCTCAAACTGATGCTACCTTTAATAGTACGTGTAATAATGAGAAGCAAAATGTTTGAATTTTCTTGCATATACCGTACATACAAATGGGCATCTAATGTATGACTAGCACACAGTAAGCTGGATAGCCCATAATTCTCTCTGATTTGTACTACGTTCAGACATTAACCCTTTCATTTAAGGCAAATCTCACCACTTTACAAATTAGTTTTGTTAAAACATATTGAAATTTTAAAACCCCATACAGCTAAATAAATTTAGAATATTTTAGAATTGTTAGTGATGAGTTCCAGAATACCCATTTTCACTAGTGCACATATCAGTAACTTTTGATGGGATATTCAGCATACTGTGAAATGTGGGATACTGGTACATTGTGAAAATACAGAATCTTTAGCTTTGGCAACAAATAAGTCAAACTCATAACATCTAGTGAATTGTATGACAGTGAAATTTAAACCCAGCAAACAGTAAAATTCACATAGTTTATATTTATAGTATACATCATAAAATACAACAATCTGTAACAAAGTTGCCATTTTTTTGCATTTAACAGCACCAAGGCAAACATATATACATTGTGTACGATGCACTGTCACTGCCAATGACATGTAAATGTTCGTGAACAAATTTCACAATACATCGGGCATCATTTTTCACATTAACTGAAAACAATATATACAGGATTGTAGGAAAAATGTGAACTATGAAACTATAAAAACTACGTAATACAAGTAGAGATCACTTGCAATCTAACTCAACAGCTGTTACATCTAAAATAATTCATTTTTCATTTGAAATCTGTACCCATTTTTCAAATTTGCAGTTTTGACATTGATCAAAGAAGCGTTATGAAAGGAAATACATTTTCTAAATTGCTATTTGATCAAATTAAAAAATACCACCCCTTTCATTTTTAGTTTTCACTGACTCAATATGGTACAATCACACAGAAACCACTAAGAAACAGTACATTATAGCAAGAATGAATGAATACAGTTTCTTGTGACATTTTTCCTAAAATAAAATGAACTAATATGCCACCATGCAGATATCTAATGCACACATCAAAATATTGGCTCCTTCACGTCTGTGTCTTAGTTACAGTATGTTTAAATAGTTTAGTTTATTTAGACAAAATGTAGAAAGTAAATGTGATCTTGCTCTTAAAGTGTAGCATGTGCAGTTTCTTATTGGTTTCTGCATGGTTGTATCAAACAGAGCCCGTGAACACTAAAATGAAATGGGTGGTAATGGTTTCTCATCTCCTTCATAGTTATTTTTGGCTATATTTCAGACAGCTGAAAAAATAGTCAAATCTTGGCAACATTTCAGACAGCTGAAAAAATAGTCAAATCTGCAATGAAAACTGTACTATCCTCCAATTTAACCATAAAATTTTCAATTTTGATAAGTCACAAAAGAAGCAGGTTTTGCACAAAATAAATATTATTTTGTTATTGATAGGTACAGTTTTAAATTCTACACTGGAGACAAAATAAGTTTTTTACAACAAACTTGATAAACAAGCGACAAAACAAGACTTTCTGAGTTATAATTCCTAGCTGGTATGTTTCTTGACCAAGTTTTCTTGTAAAAGTGCTTGTAAGTAGTGTCTGTTTTTTCATGATATTTTTGACAGTTATTAAAATCAATGTCAACTTTGACCCCCATGTATATGATGCACAAGCACAATGTATAGAACAGTGACAAACACATCGCTGCTAGCAGTATACTTTTTTGATATCGGTACAAAGCAAAATGATACATCACAAACACTAGATGTACCAAATGCATAAAACATAGCAGCAAGTATCTCCTAGTTAATCTATATGGGACACAATAACATTGCAATTTGTACAAAATTCAGACATAATTCCTTATGATTCCTAATTTTTTAAATAAAATTTCAAATTGTGGTACATGTCTACCCAATGGAATTTTGACATTCTAACAACATCTCACAAACTGACATGGAAATTTTGATCCGAGAGAAATTTTGGAGAAAAAAATTATTTTGCTTCAATTTTTCACTTGAACAGAAATGTGGAATTTTGAACCCATATTAAATACAGGAATATTAGACAAAAACTGACTGATCACAAATTGTTTGAGAAGTTTCACTTGTATTTTGTATGTATTCACATTCAGCATTTACTACTACTACATAAAACTCTTGCTGGAGTTCAAAAACTGTAAACAATAAACACACTGCTATGTTTACTCCTGTGCAAGTGGTAAGTAACAATTGTACATAAGTTGCAAGCATGCCACTGCAAGAAATACAACACATTGCCAGCAATGACAACAGTACACTAGCAATTTGCAAACTTACTGTCTAAGTCTTTTGCAAGTTCTAGAGTAACAGAAAAAAAAGTGAGAGAAAAATAAATGAGAGAGAATTGACTCATGCAAGTGTGAAAATTGTCAATGATGATTCTAGTAGGAAACTGTCCAGTTGTGACGACTTATTTCTAGTTGTGACTAGTTATTTCCAGTTGTGACTAGATATTTTTGGTTGGGACTAGTTACTTTCGATTGTGACTAATTATTTCTGGTTGGAACTAGTTATTTCCAGTTGGAACTAGTTATTTTCATTATTTATTTCAAGTTGTGGTTCCCATCCAGGTATGAGTATAACTATTTCGAGGTTTCTGCCTCTCTGTGACTGATATTTTTTAATATATAAGTTAATATAACCAGGATAATGATATTTTTAAAAGTCCAATAATGAAAAAACGAGATAAAAACAGCCTTTAAGAGGTGATCATCTGAAATTATACTATGTTTGAATATACCTTTGAATGATCACAAATATACTTTTTGCTTTATTATCAAGAACCCAGTATATGTTTCTATAAAGATAAATTCCCTGATTTCATGATTATTTTATGTGTTCATTTCACATATTTGTTTTTTATTGTTTTTATATTTTGCTGGCAGACAACATCATATTGTAATATATTGTATTGTATTGTATTGGTATTGGTATTGTGCTGCATTGTATTGAAATGTTATAACTGTGTTTCTACTGTAATCTTTCAAAAAAATTCCAAAGTAAAACGTAAAAGATGCAGTCTAATAATTGTCAAAGTTGTAAAACTCCTATTATCAGCTTGGTTATGGCCAATAATGTGTGTGTCTAGGCCAAATGGTTAACAATTCTACTTTGGAACAGGTCTATATTCCACTGAGGAATCGGTATTGTGGCACTTTTCATCTTGTGTATAATCAAAGGCATTTTGGTTTCACCACTGTTCATCTCTCCCTTCGAAGTAAAAAAAATTCAAAGCTGTATATGTTGGAACACTTTAAAACAGTTACATGTTGCCTTTATCTAACAACAAATCATACTATTATCGACCTCCCATGTCGAATTTTTTTTTCTTCAAAAATGGCTTCCTCCAACACCAAGTAGCTGAAAGGTGCTTCCCCCTTCCCATATTGTCCACATTGCTTTTTGTAACTTTAGGTTTTCACAAAGATGAGCCAATGCCAAGTAGGTGACGTTGGAGGATTGTCATGGATACAACGACGTAATGGGTGCCGCCATCTTTAAAACTTGTGAACACAACAAGGCACCTAATTGGACATTGAGTTGTTGACAGCAACCAATCAGGTTTAATCATTTGGGGGCATCCTGTATAATCCTACTTTGAATGCTTTGAATTTATTTGGAGAGATGAACAATAGACAGAAATTGAAATGCCTTGAATATTTAAAATGCACACTTTTAAGATCGGTTGCATTTGTATATTTGAGTTGCTATGGTATTGGTGCCAGTTCCACCATTATAACACTGCCATAACTGTGAAGGACTTTTATATGTGTATGATTAACATGAAGTCTGTCATCTCCTACTGAAGGATGGTATTAAAGCAAACATCAAAATATGTTTAATGTTAAATGTGCCTCGGAAACAAACTCTTCAAACTTTTGCTGTTACTTTGTTCAAGAAAAATACAACCTATTCTCAGTAAAAATCACGAAGAAGAAAATCAGGGGTAACCATACACACTGTAGAGGTCAAAATGATGTCAAAATATAGTCTTTTTAGAATCCAATATGGCCGCCGAATACAGTGTTATTAAACTCTATGGGAAAATTATAGTTTGCCGATTACCTGGTAAACAGGATGGTGAACCCCCAAATTTCTTTTATTATTTCAAAATGTTCAGGAACATAAGCTTTCATATGTTTGGAGAGAATTGAAGAACACCGATTCTCAGTGAAATTCATCCGAGGTGCATTTGACTTCATAGGCATGATAACACACTGTGTTAAGTACGACATGAAGTGATTATGCACCTGTCCAGTGTTTGACTGTTTAAAGTTGCTATCGCTAATAGTACATTTACCATGCCATGCAAGAAAATCTTAGACATTTTAACTGACAATATTCTGAAATAGTGATATCAAATGTGTATGCCTGATTATGGATTGAGTTAAACTTGCCTTACTTTTTATAATAAAAGTGCTTTGTGTGTGTGTACTCATAACTGAAAGGGGCATGAACCGAGTTTACACTTTTTAATAAGTATTAAAGGGGAATGCCACTTCAAGAAATAAAGTTATTTTCATAGACATTGGGTTTGTCTTTGACGAGAGTTATTTCATGATTTAACATCACATGAATTTTGTGCAATTGTCAGGACATGCTGTTCTTCAAATGTCTATCAAATTGCTAGTATGGCTTCATCTGTACTAGCAACACCAGAAGAGAATTTTTAACGACATGGGAGGTAACATCGATATTTAAGACTAATGTTGGATTAGGATTAGATAAGATATTAGTAATCTAAGAGCATGGGATTCAGACATTGGGCTTTAACATTATACTAGTCTTTTATAATCAGATTTTATGTATATGAAGTATTGAGTAAATAATAGTTTATAAACTCAGCTTGTGCCACTTTTAGAGTTTCACGGTGTCGGTATCTTAGTAATGGTGGACTGTTACAGTGGAGATGTGCAAGTATGGTGTGTGCGATTTAAAGAGAGCTAGCCGTAGGAATATTTAACAAGATACAAAAGACTTGTACTAACCTTCTAATGCATACTTCATATCCAGGGCAAACATGCTCCACATAGAGGCTGCACTTAACTGTCCTACGTTTAACTCATTAGGAAACCTGTCAAATGTCAGGAAATGAGACACAATACGTAACAATTATTAATAAGCTTTATTTGTGATAGTAGGTGGGGAGATGGAAAGCATTAGACTGTGTTGTGGTTCATTAATGATTTCCTCAAACTTTACAGCCTCTATGATGCTTGAAGGCCAATGTTATATTACAATTAATTTTGGTAAAGTTAAAATGTGTCTGGTGGAGCTATTTTTGGTCCAGAACAAAAGAATAATCCTATGTATAAAGCCTTATTGCTACACAGATAAGATGACATCTAAATGTAATGAATCAGAGATTGCCCTTTAAAGGCCCACATTATATTATGATTAAAAATTTTGGTGAGGAAAAATAGTTGTCTGGCAGAGCTTTTGAAAAAGTTGGCCCAGAACAAAAGAATGATCCTATGTAATCCTTATAGCTCTTACTGATAAAATAATCACTAAATGTGATAACCCAGTATTGTCTAGTAAGTTGATGAGGATTAAATTTTGAGAAAACACAGTTGTTTGTAAGAAATACAGAAAATTTGGATTTGAACTAAAGAGTGGTCCTATTTCGTCCTTATAGGCTCCCATTGATAAGACAGCACTATGTGAGAGTGAATGGGATGCAAACATTGGGCTGTATAAGTTTTGAAATTAAAACATGTCACTCTAAAAACTGTACAATGATGGCATTTGTGAGGAAATAAGTCATACTAGTAATGATTTATGATGAATGTTAAATTTTTCTGATTTTTTCAAATCTATACTTCGGTTCTTTTTTAAAAATTGTTTGCTCACACTAAAGGCCTGTAAGAAAAGAATAGATCCAAAAACACCAAACAACAAAATGTATAAATAAACAACTTGACATGTTTTGACTACAGTCTGGAGATTTCCACTTACTGGTTTAAAACTGGAGTATAACTATTCTTATCTTCTTCTATCACAGATACAATCAAAGAAATTAACTTGGGCCAAAAATCCAGACTTTTGGCACTTGGACCATTGGCGGCATCAGCTTCACTCACTTCAGGCTGGTCACTTTGATCGGTTTGAAATTCACGTTGATAGAGTTCGTAACAGTTGTCAAAGATATACTGATAGGTTGATTTGAGGCAGGCCTTGACGCAATCTTTGACGACTGTCGCTGCACGAGGTGGGCTGGCTAATTCTAATACTTTCATTCTGAAGAATGTTATACTAGTCAGGAGATCTACCGTTGATTTCAAGTCAGCTAATTTCTCGGGGCTGGACGCTGGAAAGTTATTCTGTGTAAGAAATGATACATTTGACAAATTACATTTCTGTTTATCCTCAAACTCACAGTGACTCAAAATTATCAAACTCACAATTTTTATTTATTTGGGTAATTTTTTTTTTCTGGCTGATGAAACATTTTTAAATTGGCTATATATCCATGCACTTGATGGTCTATCTGCAAAGTACACAAAATACTTACTCTATACATAGAAAGGCCTCGGAGCAATGTACTATAGAAAGGTCTATCCACAATGTACTTACTCTATACATAGAAAGGTCTATCCACTATGTACTTACTCTATACATAGAAGGTGCATAATGTACTTACTGTATACATAGAAAGGTCTATCCACAATGTACTTACTCTATACATAGAAAGGTCTATCCACTATGTACTTACTCTATACATAGAAAGGTCCATAATGTACTTACTCTATACATAGAAAGGTCTATCCGCAGGGAATTGTGAAGCTGATCAAGCAGTTTAACAAACTTTTCTTTCTGTGAATTAAGAGAAATGAATCAATCTAAATGAAATTTTGAATAAAACATGATTGATTTAATTATAAAACCAAATATTAAGCGATTGATTCATCTTAAAATCCACATCCCCCCATTGACGAGTACACCATTAGGTGCTAGGATATGACTACCCCTTAGTATGTGGATGACATTGAATGTTGTCACGATGACTACAAAAACAAGAAGTCACACAAATGCAAGGCAAGACTACCGGTCAGATCTTGATATAGCTTGCTGTTCACGACTTGTTTTTGGAAACAACATCCCACCATTGGGTTGTCAGTGGTCGAGTGGTTAAACCACTTGCCTCTTATGACTGGGGTCGGGGTTCAAACCCATTCAGGGTTTGAATAAATTTATCACACTCTAAGTAAGAAGAGTGTCATTCAGTGTCACTCTACCGAACAACGCAGGTTTTCCTCAGGTACTCCGGTTTCCTCCTGCATTAACACTGAACCCATGAAGGATGGCCCTCACTGGACTTCTTGAGAAAGTGTTTATATGCTTAAAGAACAATCCAGTATAAGTAAAGATTATTTACTTACCCCAAAATTTGAGGCAGCAAACCTGTCACTGGCAGAGACAGCACTGGATGCCGTTGTGTGTGCATAGAATGCATTGATGTTGGCTAATAATGTACTCATTACAGCTGGCACTCCCGGACTCATGTATTTAGACGATAAACATGAAAAATGTCTAGCGAGGGCAAAAAATATATATCATACATTGTCAAATAAACATGTTTAGGAAAAAATAGCCTATGAAATTACATACATGGTCAAGATTATCACACAACCGGTAATCTTAATTAAGAAATACATGACTTTTCTAAAATGCTGACTTTTTTTTGAAATGTCACATTTTCAATTTTCTTTTTCTTGCAATATTTTCGGACTAAAAATGCTGTTCAAATAAACATGGCTTTAATAATGATTACAGTAGTGTATCACTTGGGATTACAGTAGTATATCGCGTGTGAGAAAATGAAGTTTTTATTGCTCTGTGAATGGGTGTTGTGTGAAGTATTTCTGAGTAACTTCATTTTCTTATCTTTCTGATTGGCTGAAACTTGTTGGGTGATAAAAAAAAATTCTGATTGGCTGTTTATTATGTGACTCAGATGCGATTGGCTTAAACTTGTCAGGTGACACAGATGGGTTTCTTGTATTGGCTGAAAGTGAGAACTCTAGACATTTATAAGTTTTACAATACTATTGGAAATTAATTTAATAATCGTGCACATGCACCAATTTTGACTTCTTTTAATGGCTAATGCAGCTTTTGAACTTGAATCATCTGTAAAACTCACGTCATTGCTTGATAAATAGATTCAATGCCAAATCTCATGGCAAACTCGTCCACTATTTCCTGTGCAGGTTCATCAAAGTACACCTTCCAGGCATCATCTCCTTTTGCATTAGGTATCTTCACCATCCCATTTTCTTTTTCACACAAATAATGGAAAAGGTTCTGAAACAACAAAATATGTAGACTGACAGATCAGCTGTTGTGGGAACGGTCTAATTTCCCTATAAGCCTGAACCGATGACTTCATCACAGTCTACAAAAGATGCACTTACATTCATTATATGGTGAAGCCTCAGAAGGTTGGAAAAGAATGGGCAAAGCTTTTTGAAAAGCTTATTCTGATTAGTTGAGAATATAAGCCTTTTGAAATGTGAAAACTTTTGTAAGATTAATTCTGATTAGCTAGAACAGTATAGGCAAACCCTTCTGAAAGGGTCAGTCTGATTGGTTAGAATTTACCATCAACAGAATATGAAATCTCTAGGCTATATTGATAATTATGAAAATGATAGCTGCTTATGCTTTCATATCAGCTGACGCATATGAAGGACTTCACGTTTGCTCATTATTTCAATTAATTTGATAAATAGACTTCTGTGAAACCCATAACTATTTTTCAGTAAATCTGTTTTCAAAAGCTCAACTCTTAATTATTGGTTTTATCTCAGTTTTCACAGCTATATAAAGCTAACTTAGTCATATTCCGCATCACCAGACAAGCTGTCATTCTTTGATATGGAAAATTTACTTGATATGCAGTACGAAATTTAAAAATATTTTGGGTGAACATTCTTTAATTTTAATTTGCTAGTCAGAGTACTACCAAACCAGGGTGACTATAGAGTTTCAACAAGTCAGTACAATGGTTTTTACAAATGACATTGAACAAAATACAGACACTGATAACATACAAGCATATAAAATGATACATTTTATCTCACTGTGAACACAAATTAACATCACTATCAGATGAAACAAGGAAGATTTAAACACAAAACTATTCATCTGTATTCATAGCCAGATAAAATCTGACATTTCATGTGAGTGCGTGTTATCAGTGACTATATTTTGTTTGTGTAATTCATAACAAAAAACCTTGTGTGAGATGTAAAATACATCATGTCGCATAACTGAAACTCTATAGTCTTCCTGGTTTGGTAGTAAATTTCAAAAATTGTTCAGACGAAGACAAGTCCTTTCCTGTATTACCATAACGGATGGAAATGAAGCTGAATGGAATGAACTATCTGCCAAGAATAGAACTCTAAAATAAAAATATCCATTTATTGCTATGAAATAAATTTCTTTCATGATACTTAGTATCTATATTTAGTTAATTTTTTGTTCTTTGCTTGTATTCTGTTCCGTCACGAGTTCAAAATATTTGTCTAAAAATATCAAAGATTTTTATGTTTAGAATTATGCACAAGACCATTATATTCTTTCATACAATTCTCAACTTCCACTCCCAGCCCAGTTGAAATGCAATCCTAGAAGAATGTTTTGTGACAAAAAATCAAGGAAATATTGTAATTAAGACAACAAAATATTCAGCACATACCTCGTGTAAACAAGTATATTGAACGTGATACGGAGCTACAGCTTTTTCTTCACCTTTGACCTCAATGCTGATATGTAAGCGAATGGCTCCTGATACGGCGGACTTGTCAGTACGTTTTTCTGTCAAAAAATCATGACAAAGTTAAAAAAAATCTTATGGGGGAGGGGGTATGATATCAAAACAAATTTATTTCACTGTTTTATCACAAGGTCTGGGCAATTATCACATTTTATAGTGTCAAAAATCACTTCTAAGCAAAATCAGTCATTTCAGCAAGACTTGAGTACAGAACCGCATGACACGTGAGTGCCATACTTATGGTATAAGTACTTGTGGTGTTCTCTGCCGTCATCCTTTCTTGAGCAGAGTGAGTAGAAGTGCAGCAGAAAACATTACAAACATGTATGCAGATACATAGTAATACTAACAAAACACAGTGATAGGCTTTATTACCTGAGAAACTCAGCCAAGCGGCCATTAAATGTAAATTTTCAATTTTTTTTGCTACAATTTTGAATCGAAATCATCACATATATATCTAAAGTGTTTATGAAAGTGACCTAGCCATATTAGATGATTCGAATTCAAAATTGTAGTGAAAAAAGTAGAAAATTTATATTGAGTGGCCGCTTGGCCATGTAATAAAGTCTATCACTGTCTTTAAAAAACTTTTATTCTATAAAATTTGTCTTGTCATACATTTGTAAGTATGTCTGGAAATGAAAGCTGGTATGAAAGCTTACCTAAATTATACCACACATCCATCTCACCACTAAGAGTTCGAACCTCAATGATAGTCTGACCCAAGAAATCATCAGATTCTCTTGTTAACTTTTGCATCAGCTTAGACTTCAAATCATCATCTTCATCCCTATAACAAATCACAAAGAATTGTCTGCAATTATTTTTAATTTTCCACTCAAATATTAACTGTCTGTAATTATTATCAGAAATGTTGTAAATTTTTGGATGAAATTTTTTCAGTCAAAAATGCCATGACGGTGTTGTTGCCACAATTGCACCATTAGTAATCTATCAGTAATTATTATTGGAAATCAATGACTGCATCATTAGTAACCTATCGCTAATTATTATCAGAAATGTTTTAAATTTTTGGATGACATTTATTTCAGTCAAAAATGCCACGTTGTTGCCACAATTGCGTCATTAGTAACCCTATCACTAATTATTATCGGAAATGCCATGACGGTGTTGTTGCCACAATTATGTAATTAGTAACCATATCAGTAATTATTATCAGAAATGCCATGACGGTGTTGTTGCCACAATTATGTAATTAGTAACCCTATCACTAATTATTATCAGAAATGCTATGATGGTGTTGTTGCCACAATTATGTAATTAGTAACCCTATCACTAATTATTATCAGAAATGCTATGACGGTGTTGTTGCCACAATTATGTCATTAGTAACCCTATCAGTAATTATTATCAGAAATGTTTTGAATTTTTGGATTACAAATATTTTGCTATGGTATGCACACACATACTTCCACATAGGTATAAGGCACTCACTCTCATAACAACAAAATCAAACAAACAACAATATACAAAGGAAGTAGAGGTAAATAAAGTATTCACGCCATATTCCTACAAACATACATGAGATTTTAATCAGATTGACACACACACACAGCACACGCACACGCACAAGCACATGCGCACACACAGCACATGCACAGCACACGCACAGCACATGCAAGCACACACACACACACACACACACATTACTAATTCACTGTCAAATTTGGCTGAAAATAACATGAAATGTCACAACTAAGTGTGTCTACCTGTACAATATATATATATATCATAGTAACCAATCATGTACCACTACCACAATACTCTCGCTAGTAGATAAGAAATAGACTATATTACAAGCTGTGTTAGCACAAGACTTACCAAACACGGACTTTGATCCTATCAGATGAATTATGGCACTCAAAAAAGAATTTTTCATTCCATTCTGGGTTCAGATCCTGCTGGACTGTCCGTGTCCTCTTCTTCACTTTTCCAACCTGGACTGTAACATAGGGATCACTAGTTCCAGACTTGTCTTTGGCAATTAGTCCCTGTGCACAGACCACAGTGATGGCTAACTTTGCAGACCATTTTGATGTTCCATCTAACACACTCTGTTTTACAGCTTTCATGTGGCCTGCATGTGCTGCTGTTCTTGGTACACTGAACACCTCCCTAAAATAATTTTTTTTTAAGGGTGAAATAAAGTCAAGCGACAAAATTCAATGTTAAATTCACTGTATCTGCCTGCTTGTCTCTTTCTTTTCCTGTTTTGATTGCTGTCTGTCAACTGTCACCAGGCTGGTTGCTTCACTTTCTATTCGTCCATCTTAGATAGTTCTGTTTCCAGTTTATGAAGAGATGGTGCAGAAAGTACAAGAGGGCTACTAAATGAAACTGTTACTCTGGCAACAAAGAGCACTACATAGTGCTTACATCCATGACCAGAACTCAATTTTCCATTTTATTTTCCCCTAAACGCTTTTACATATTTAACATCCGATTCATTCTTTGCATGAAATACATTAAATATATTTTTTGGCCTGTAACGTTTTAAATAAGACTGTAGTCCAAGCACTGCAGAAATACAGTTTTGCACGGTATATTTTACCATTTTTCTACCAACCTTTACATAATATGCAGTCCCAACAATCTCAAGGGTCCAAATCATTGAATGTATTTTATGCAGTCAAGATGTGCAAAATGTAAGAACTATAAAAAAAATAATTGTTTGGTTCAAAATCACCCACACAAGTACACTGGGAACATGCATGAAATGGCTACAAATGTCAAACATGCAAACTAGTCATCTATTGGCCATAGCTAGCTTGGTTCTTACTACCAAAATAATGCAGATTTCATGAGTCTAAAATGATCGTGTTACCTACCTAATGAGTTCAAAGATTTCTGGCTTATTTCTCTCCCTTATTTTCATTCTATCTTTCATGGCCATAATAATGTTTTGTGTTTTGTCTTCAGCTCCATGTTTGGAGCTTTTCTCTGCAGCACCTGTGGACAAAGAAAGGTGAAAAAAGATGACATCAGAGTAACTACAATACATTAAGTACGTTAACTGTACACAAAATCACCAGACAGTTGAAGTCCAATCACCTATGGAGATATCAAATGAAGGAAAGCAAAGCAAGAAAAATTGAGAGGAAGTAAATTGAGAAGGTCATACAATTCTCAGAAATACAAATCGAGTGAACCTGACTTAATTATTTTGTATGTAACAGTCAAAATTGGTACAAAACAAACCTAGCAAAAACAGAAATATTGACACTTTACAAAAAAATGTCAAGTTTTAAATTTTTTACCATTTTGGGGTTGTTTTCTGAAGCACGCTGACCAACTGGACATGTTGTAACAGTATCTCCTTTCTTTGCATATGTGGCAAGGAACATTGTATGTATGGATTTAAAGCGAGATTTCTTTTCTTTGCTAGGACTGAAACCATGCTAGTGTCCATTTTTTTCCTTTTGTGTAATCATGCGTATGTGTTCACCATAGCAATAATACTATGGCTTGAGCCCACATTTCATGTGTTATCTACGTCTCTGCATTTCGAGTTGCTAAGGATTACAATACTATACATGATGAAAAACAAAACACAAAATACGAGGTTACAAATTGAATCCATCCGTATAGGAGGAAAATGTCACCTCAGTTATAAAGTACTGTATTGCATTAATACTCTCAAAAACTGTTCAAATTTGATAATGTTGTTAAAAAAAAGGAGGTGAATATGCATAGCAGTACCCAATGTCTGCTTTGTGCTAGTCTTGTAGTATGACTTTGGATCAGGACTTGAGGAAATTACCTCATAAAAGGTGAAGGGTGACAGTACGTTTGTTCACAGTCCCTATTTCAGACAAGTCCTTTGGTATGCGACCTATGGATGCTTTTAAAAATTAGCACACTTGACAAAGGGTCTACCAGCCAGACACTAGCTAGAACTACCTTTGTGCTAGGTTTGAATGAAATTTGACATTACATGTCAGAGAAATGGCTGAATACATGTGGACAGATTGAACCCAATGGTGTAATAGTACCATCCCAACCCATCACCATGCAATGCCAAAGAGTGGCTAAAAAATTGTGTTGGTCATGTCCCCTCTCTCTGCAGGACAACCACATGGAAAAATAGAATAGTCCAAGTCACAAAGGTCAGATGAAGACTGTAATCAGATATCCCATAATTATGATAATTAAAAGATTATGAGTATAGATATCTTTTCTATCTGTCTTCTTAATAACTTTAGCGATATATACTTTCTAGAAAGAAATTAATTTCTAAGTTGTAGCCAGGCCATTTTGACAAGGAGCCCAGCAAGTTTCTTGGAAGTGAAATATGGTCTATTCGGCCCTCTGTTTGTTGTGAAATTTGACAGAGAAATAATATGAGGATTTATTTCTTGTCATCACCTCATTCTAACAGGCACTGATTCTTTATTCTGTTTGACAGTGCTTGTTACAAGATTGACTCTGCTGGGGATAAGGTGTTGAAATTTCCTCAAATTCATGTTAAAGTTTGAACAGTTCAACAGACCATGGAAAGTAGTCAATACACATATCGGCTACAAAGTCACAAATTTCTCTATCATGTACTAGACTGTTTACAGTGCCAGAGGTATATTCTGTTGAATCTCTCATACCTCGCTTGTGACTAGAATTGCAAACGCGAGTTAATATTAATGACCAAATAACGCAGGCCAGTCTTGATGTACATGAATCACCAAAAATACTGTAAAGATTACCTCTTTAATAGTCGTACACGGTCAATGCGGTGAAAAAGAAGAGAGGTAGCCTTGGGTTCATACGGAAAAGGAACCCCAACTAGCACAAAATGGTAGAAATTAGAAGAATTGTCACCACTCTACCATATACAAAGTCTTGTCCATCTCAACTGAACGTGGTCATATGTGTATCACTTGTGACACCTTGCTAGCTAACGAACTACCTGATTGGGTATAAATTGTGCTTCAAGATTTTCAAACTTTATTATCAGCAGTTTGCAATTCAAGTCACAAGTGGGGTATGAGAGAGATTAAATAGAACGTACATGTACCTCTAGTGCTACAAAGAGGGTAATCAATGTACAAGAAGCAAAGTGAACTTTAATACTTTCATTAGAGTGGATGATCAGTGACATCAGTATATTTCTGTCACTTTATTTACTACTTTGTAAGATGTGAAGTCATAATTATCAGTACATATGTACCTACGTACCTGCAGAGTTGACTCTTAATGACACCATAACAATTTACTTGCATAATAAACGTGACCAACCCAAAACAGTTGACTCATTTTTAGCTGCTGTTGCTATGAAAAGTCTCACGACTTCATTTCTTTTTGTTCTTTCCTGATTAAACTAGTCAATTATTTTCTCAAGGCTACATCTATATTTGTTGCTATAGAATTAGAAAAGTTGGACATTTTTTTAAGTCTAAAATAATAATATGATTTCCTTTTCCATCATATCCTTTATACAGTGAAGCACATCTTTACAGAAACCAGATACACGGACGTACTGAGGGACAGATGGAACTACATTTGTAATTCATAATTGCCTCCTCCAGCAACCTTGTCAGTTTGTGGCTAATAAGCAGTAACTGTACTCATTACAACTACTGTGTACCTCACTTTTGGTTGAAAAAAACCGGATTCCAAATAGCACCCTCAGTGGTCAAACTGTGCTATCATTTGGCATAATGTACATGTTGTTTGAATGCTTTAGGTTTCATTTTATTGCATTGACTGTAGTGGTTGTGACTTGAGAAGCAGACATAAAAATAGGATTGGTGATAAAGTGAAATAAAATGACAAAAAGAAAGGAAATAAAGATGAAACGATGAAAGGCAATTGTCATTACCAAAGCCTCTGACACAGGCAAATGCTTGCAGTGGTTGGGGTTTGTTGATTTGATCTGAAAATATAAGTCAGAAATATAGCAGAGAAAGAAAAGTGCAAATATGTGAATAAAAAAAGACATAAGACGTATGTGACTGTGGACAAAATAAATGTATAAACGCTGAATAGAGTGATTTGGGCTTGTTTAATTAGTATTATTACCCGTTGGTTGAACATCATCAGCTGATGCCGTGCCAGCCGGGGGTGGCCAAAAATGAGTCTGCAACTCCCGGAAGAAGTTGGCAATATGATCTGTCCATTTGTTTGTTTCTCCGTCATCGCATGAAATTAGCAAGGAAACAAGAAATGAAATGATGAGGGCAGACAAAAATGAAACACAATCAAACTGTGCGGCAAAATTCAATGAATTCAACAGAAAATCACAAAACAAAAACATGAACAGTTATTTATTTGTATGCAGGGGAAACTAAATGATATAATGTTTAATGACATGCAAAGAAGTATTCATGACCGAGAGGAAAGGAATTGTTGCTACAAAGGACAGGGTTTTCCATCTATGCAAGTTTTACTATTATTTCCATTGCCATACCCAGAACTGAATCAACGGTGACAAAAAAATTCAAGTTCATGCTTAGTATTTACAATTCTTCAATGAAATAAATTCTTAAACCTTACACCATGTCACAATAGTCAAACATATATGCCTAATGATAGGAGAGATTCTTTGTTGCTGGAACTCCTGTTAACCAAACGTTTGATTAAAGAAATAGTCACATCGATGAATCTTACAGTCTGGACAAAATGGTAGATTGAACTCAGAAAACTCATTTTCAGGTTGTTGTTGTTGTTGTTGTTGTTGTTTTTACCAAAATCCCATAGTTTTCAGGTAATGTTACTGCTATTAACATATAGATACATACACAGGCTCTTCTGGAGGAAATCATATCCTAGAAATGAGGTTTTTTTTGAAAGGCTCTTTTCAGGTTTTTGTGATTTCGTTTCCTAGGCAACAATTTACTAAAATTTGTTCATTGTCATTCCTTTGCTTACAAAGAAGCCTTCAGAATTGAGTAAAATTTATTGTCTTTCCCTTTTATTCATGAGTACAAAAATATAAGATTTTGTTCCTTCAAGGTACAGATGAAATGAACTACAAATAACATTTTTTTGAATCAATGAAAATGGCTCTAAAAAAGCTTTAGGTGACTTTAAAGTTTTGCTTCATTAATTCTTCATTCAAATTTCTAAGGGAAAAAAGTGTACTCTTTTAGATTGTGACCACCAAAAAATCCACGATCAGTTAACTTTTCCCCTAAATTTCTGAATATTGACATCACCATAAATTCTGCCACCATCAATATATACTTGCACTACTAGAGTTGTTAATCATAGAATTATAGATTAGTGTTGCAGGAATAACAGACCTTTATAGCAGCCCAGATAAAGTTACAAACCAAGCTATGACAGAAAGAGATGTTCCCCTTGGCATGCACTTCTATCAATCTATCTTAGACTACCACCAGGCTGGGTATTATAACGCAGATCGACTACTTATTGTTCTCGTTGGCTTTTGTGTAAAGCAGGCAGGAATAATGCAATTGTGAATACATAATTAGACAACTTACTGTTTGTTTTACACATGGACACTGGATGAGCAGAAAGAGAGAAATAAAAATGCCATGTTTGTGCATTAGTGCATTTGTTAGTCTGTTCTGTTGGATCAATAGGAATGTCTCCATTGTTTATAGACCAAGGAAAGGGGTATATGAGTAGCTTGAAAATGGTATATTATGTTGATGATTTTACAAGTGTTGTTTCTGAAAATATTTTATTAGTATGTTGATAACAAAATGAGGAATACCAGTATATGTGGAAAATTAAAACAAACATTCTATGAAATCATAGGAAAATGTTGAACACACACACCTAGGAATCTGTATGAGGTATCGTTTTTTGAAAATTTCATCAGTTGAGAATACAAAAACCCATCTTAAGTTGTAGATGTGGAGCTGTATATGTACCCTAACACTGAGAGAGTATGATACCAGATTTCTTCTTTCAGTCAACTGAAATACCAGTAACATAAGAGGTCCTAATTCAGTCAACTGAAATACCAGTAACATAAGAGGTCCTAATCTACATGATCTATGATTCAGAGACTCTAGTGTCACAAGGAAATATCCCCCTAATGCTGACTCAAAAGCTGTGGCACTAGATTAAGATACAGATACAAGTTCAAATACAATATTTGAAATAGACATCTGAGATGTACAGTGAAATGTACACAGATTCAGCACTGGATCCGTTTCAAAATGTTTTGATTGGATGTTGTCTATCGATTGTTCCATACTTTATACAATAACTGAGAAAGAGATATAATGAAGCTAAGGCCAAAAAAATATAAATTGCATGGTTCAAATATTTTACACCTAATTTCAAAATAGGGTGGGTGTAGGTAGGTTTGATTTTAAAAAACAAAAATTTAAAATATCTTCAAGAATCTGTAAAAGTGTTCAAATGTTCTCTTCATGTTTACAGAGGTCAACAGAGACTTCTCATCGATACAATCACACTTTCTATATGATATGCAGAAGACATCATGTGATACACTGTATTCCATCATACTGTTTTGATCACACGAGGTAGTGACGTCTTCAAATCTCACTATCTCTCACGAAGCTTTGCGATTTTTTAAACAATTTTTCAAAAATTACCTAAAAAAGTTTAGGTTGGGTCAGGTTCCTGGAACCAAATATTTTTTTTTTGGCCTAAAGCACAGAATTATTGTTACAAAGTCTAATGTGTATGGGCAAAATAGCTGGAGAACATTGTAAAAGCTTTGGAGGATGCAAATTTCATTTGATTTTCAAACAAATTGGTCCTTTATACTGTGAACATCGTCATGACGATGATTTCATGCGAGTCCCACAGAAGGTGACTTTTCTCATTTCTAAAGGATGGCTGTCAAATATTTGTGAGACCACCCCCACAGCAGTTTCATGTACATTGGTATTAGTAAATGGACCACCATGAAGCTTCATCTTGTTTTCTGGCTGAAAGATTCTGAAGGTCAGTCCAATTACTTTTATGGATCTAAAAAGAGGAATAATCTTTGAGCTAAAAATGATTATATTTCTGGGGGTCTAAAATGCGATATAAAACTTGGGCTAAAAATGATAATACTTCTGGGGGTCTAAAATGTGGTATAAACCTTGAGCTGAAACTGATCTCAGAGGATGTTTAGATTAATCATATCAGAGGATATGCAGTAATAATATTTATGAAGACAATAAAGTGTAAATTATGAATTACATCCTCATTTCACCAAAAACACTCATTTGACTAATCGCAGAGAGCGTTTTACAAGAAAACATTGTTGTTTGCACATTGTACAATAAAATCTTCCAGAAATTTCCTTGACATATGGATGTAGAAATTGGTAATTTTTAAAACCTTATGCTGAAAATAAAAATGATTACAGAATATATCAACTAATGGTAATGGTTTTTACATTCATGATGTCTATTTAGAAGTTTTGTACTTTGTGAAAATGTTGAAAAGATGCAATCAGAAGTTGTGAAAATACTCCTTGTCTACTGTCTACAATGCCAGACTTTATTCCCTGACAAACTACAACACTGCCCTCACAGTTCAATTTCCTCCTTCATATCTACCTTTCTTTTATGATTGACCAATAAGTCATTTTCTCACTCTCTTAAAATAACTTAGATTATTTGAGACTCTTGCCTCAGTAAAAAGCTACTCCTGTTAGCTTTTAAATATCAGCATAAATATTTTGTGAAAAACTGAATGTATGCGCAATTTAGGAAAGTCAGAGAGACTGATGCAATGTCAAAAGTTCTCTAAACGTACATCTTGAAATGATTTGGAAATAAAAATGACTGTCTAAGAATATTTCATTTTTATGTGCTTCTTCTTCCCTATGTCGAAGACATGAAATGTCAAAACTCACGGGAGTTGGAAAACACCAAGATTATGTATGCAAACCATAAAATTACAAAAAATATGCAAATCGTCTCATTATTATGCTTGTCACTTTTGCAAACAAAGTACACAAAATTTTATTAGCAAGAAATCTACCATTTTATCATCAATGTATTAATATATTCAAAAAATTCAAAAGTTAATTATCTGATACATTTGATCATTGTGACCTGTGGTGGCGCTCTTCAAAAGTTGTGCCTCCATCACCAACAGTTTTGGCCTGACTATGACCTGATGTGCTTTAATAGCCACTCAGCGCTACTGAACAGAACACTGTTCTGGAAATCGGCACTATATTTGATTGATTGATTGATTGATTGATTGATTGATTGATTGATTGATTAATTGATTGATTGAAAGTTGTGTTGTATAACTAGCAATAGCCTCTGTAGAAGGCTGGGGTGCACCTAGCATGCATTCTCTCAACACAGCCTGCAGTAAATGTAAGTCAGTAGTTCAAACTCAGTATTTTCATGGATACCATGGGTAGAAGCTGATTGGTTGATTATGTCACATGATGCCTATATCTTCTTGATTGTGTACAATTACCCAATGTGACTTATTTGGTCATATATATGAAAATGTCAACACAGTCATAATATCATGCTAATTTTACGCCGTTTGTTTTCTCATGGTTACTGTTTGCAGATAACGATGTATATATGGTTACAAAGGAAAAAAGCAACATAAATTATTCACTTTAAAGTACAGAATCTTCAGGCTCAAATCAAACCCATCCTGAAAAAAATATCATGTAAGTCACAAAAGCCATGACAACAGAAATCTGATCATATCTGCAGTATGTAAGACCCAAACAGTGAACACTGTGTCAAGATCCTTCCCTTTACTACTACAGAGGCCATACTTATTTCTAGGTTTCTCTTGACCCGGAAAAAATATGTAGGAGTAGGAAAATATTCACAACATGACTGATTGTAAGATGGTGACCCCACAAGCACATATCAGGGTGAAAATTATCATTCATTGCTGAACTTTGGCATCTTTACTACAACAAACAGTTCATAGTTTCCTTCTGATTTTAATTCCCATTACAGCCTGTTAAAGTATGATTATGAATTGAAAGTATCACAAACATGTATATATTTATTTTTTTAAATTTTAAATGAAATTAGTTTTAACTGACTGACCCAACCACCATTTTTAAGGTGTTACGACAGAAAAATAAGAAATAAATAAGGCCGGTCTTGTAATATTCATTGAAAAATTTGATCCCATACTCACGTTGTAAGCAATCAGCATTCAGTAAATCTTTACACTTTTCATGACATTTGACACCACACTCTGAGCAGCGTACACCTTGTCTGGCGATGCCCCACAGTAAGCCTTCACACTCGTAGCAGTACGTAGGTGTTGTAGCTGTCCACACCTCAAAGTTGTGAGGTGTTGTACTAGATATTGGGTAGATGAGTGCCTGGAGGGTCTTCTTGTAAACATGCATTTTCTGTTAGAAGGACAAAAAAAAATTATGTGTGAGAGAGGTGGTTTATGATTGTTTCTTGCTACTGTAAAGATGGCATAAGTTGTTAAAAGACAGTTCAAAAAACACAATCTCATTTATTTTCTGTTATGTTTGAAGGATAAAAGTACTTTTGTGAGAAAGGTGAAGTATTTGAAACTTGCAATTTTTTATGCGATTAGAACACAGGAAACTGGAAAAAAATTGTCCTTCTACGACTATTTCAAAGGAGTAACAGACCAGTGTCTAATGGTGGCTCCATTCTATTTACAAAGTATACACACACACAGGATGAGAGTTAATGTTGATAAGTAACGCTAAGGTGTGTTTTTCAAAAATTTAGTACCCAACTAATTTTCATGTCATTTTTTACATCACATTTGAATACCAGCTGGTAAAAGCTGTTAACCACTAGTTGCTTGATATGATTCAGAGTATTGTTAAAGGCTAGGCAATGTATTTTTGCATTCACACAGTTCAAACTCTCTTGGGGGAATCTTGGGGCATGGAAACGACATCACAATCATGAATGTCAAGTCTCTAGGCTATGGCAACTTTTTTTTTCCCCTTCATTATTTTCAATTTCCTAAATGTTGTTTTTTCTTAATGTAGCCATGTATGCTTGGTTATTGATCTAATCCTACCAGCATCTCACAAGTTTGAACTGTTTATTTGTATTGTTTACACATGGACATCAAGCCAGTACACACAGTACAGTCAATGACCACTAGCCAGATAGTCAAGCTGATTCAGAATATTTCTGCCAGAGTTTTTAACTTGTTCAAAAGTCATTATATAGTACAACATATCATTCCAGTCTTACATCAATTTCACCGGTTCCCTACTTCACATCAAATTATTTTCAAGATTTCAACTATTACTTTTAAAGAGCATCAACTCCCTTGCCCCAAGCTATTATTTGATATGATGTCTTTATACATTTCCAGTCATAATCTGAAGTCTTCTGATCATTTTGAACTCTGTCCAATTAGATCACACACAGAAATATGGTGATCGTTCTTTTACTGTCACAGCACCCATTCTATGGAACAACCTCCCTCACAAAATCTGTTTTTTAGCAACGCCTGTAAATTTTTAATTTGCAACATAAAAGTCATTTTAATTAATTTTAGAATAACTCTTTCCATGGTGTTCTTTTTTATTTTGAATGTTTTAGTATAGCTTGTAAGTAATTTTCATGCAGTTTTTATGTTGTCATGGATACTTATTAATAAGTATCTTTCATCACATGTTTGACTGTGGATATTGACGCTTTATAAATGACTTTAATTTAGTATTATTATGATAATGATATAATGTTAGAAATGTTTCAAGGAAAAGTTTTGTATCTTTTTCAACGTTAATGAAACTAGAAAAAAAATGTGGCTACTGGGACTTGAAATGAACTTACCAACTCTTCATTATTTAAAGACTGTCTTGTAACAATGGCCGAACTCAAACCGGCCTGCCTCTTCATCGCTGCCAACGACTGAGATACGGCAAACAAACACAAACACAAACACATAAAGAAGATAAGTTTAATCTTTTGAAATTGAAACAGAACATATACAGAATAAACATGTGACACACTTGCAATATGTTATGACAAGACAACGGCTCATTCAAAATAACGTTTTAGACTTGAACAGTAGTTGTAATTTGTTATTATGGAAGTGCATACTTTCACTTTCTCCAAAAATAAGTATCAACAACTTTGCTGTTTCTTTAGTTCTTTGCAAAATAAAGCACCCTCTTTCAAAATGAAAAGTGAACAAATATGAGGTTTACAGTAAATGTTCTACAAAAGAGAACAATTGTCTAAAATTAATTCAAAATGCCAAACTGTTCACTTTTTTTAGCAGTGTACAAGAAAGAATTTGTTGATATTTCTTGAATAGATATTTGTGAACATTCTGTAACAGCAGAGACATTGAAGGGTCGCCGAAAGACTGTGCGGATCATACACATTTCATATGTTCCCCAAGAACACTTTAGACAGCTAAGAAATAGGTTTCCCACAGACAAATCATTACAAATATAAACAACATCACACTCCTACTTACAAGTAGGCACTGTATGTGTGTACACATGTCACCACGGGGAACCATGCAAGCAAACTCAAAATTCTTGCTAGTTTCAATTTGTATATGTCAAAATCTAAGCATGCAATGTGATGACATTAAATAGCTTCTTTGTTTCAAGGACGCTGTGTGTGTCTCTGTGTATCAGTAGGGGTCGGATGATGTTGTTTATATTTGTAATCAGTGGTCTGTGGGAAGCCTGTTTCTTATCTATCTGAATTGTTCTTTGGGAACATAAAATGTGTATGATACGTACAGTCTCTTCGGCGACCCTTTGATATTTCTGCTGTATTTCTTCATTTTACAGTCTTGGCCAAGTGCTAAACTGATGCAGATTCTTTAGAACTACTGGTCTTGAAATGAGTGCAGCTGAATTTTCTGATTTTCTAAAAAGTTTTGAGAAATCTGCACTCTATATGGAGGCATACAATATAATGAAGGCCCATACAATGTATCTCAACACGTTTCACCTCATATCCAAAATGATATATTCATTTTCACACAAAAATTGAGCATCAATTTTGAACACCAAACCTTTTCTTTTTCATATTTAACAAACATTCTTCAAATTCATTCACATCAAACTTTTCATATTTTGGTACCAATACAAAATATGTCCAGCATTTAATTTGCACAACACATGTCATTCTCTTTCCAAAGCTCACGACTCTCTTTACCAAAACAAAAAAATTATCAAAAGAAAAAAAAAATTGATGTTGACAATTTTTCATTCTATTTTCTCAAGAGAAGCATTGCACATGGTCACAAAAATAGACATCTGCAGCAATATGCAGGTATTAGCTTAAACGACCAAATACAAGCAGTTACCATGGTTACAAAACTACATGTACCAAGCACTTGCAATTAATACCCCCAACTTTCACCCTCAAAAATTCAGATTTGATAGAAGTAAAGGAGAGAACATGATACTTGAAGTGAATTCATCCAATGAAGTGTGTATGTAATAAGCCAGAGTCAAGTGATGTCATGTCATTATCATGTGATCATCATGTGACTGTGGTAGGAGGAGTCTTACCCATAAACTCCTTAAGCCCACTTCCTGTTATTTGCATGTTTGGCAGGCATGGGAAGAAATTGAGATGTGAATACTTATTGCAAAGGAGAGAATAACACCACTCCACAAGATTGAGAAAGTGAGAGAGAGAAAGAGAAAGAGAGAGAGAAAAAGAGAGAGAGAAAGGGAAAGGGTGCAAGCATATGAAGGATGACTAAATGTGTTTTGATTGGCTGACAACAGCAATCATGTGTAAGTCACAAGACATAAAGGCATGTCCCAATTGGCTAGGCAAAGCTGGCAAGCAAAACACACAGCAGGCCATGCATGTATTACCAAATACAACTGAAAATGAGCATACACATCTAGAAATCACTACCCTGTACTCTATGCTTCTAGAACTGGTGGACCAAGTATTGATGGGATCGCTAAAATTACTCTATGCGTATCTATCAGTTCAGAAGTTGAAAGAGAACACATATAAAACATAATTTAGAATGCAGATACAGTTCTATTTCAGTGATACTACTCTATTCTAGGTAAATTAGACCTAAAGTCCACTCTACAAACCATAACAGTTCTAGAGCTATCTCCTCTATCTAAGATGTTTTGAAACCAAAAGCTTTCTTCAAAGTGATGTTTCTCAAATCCAGCTGAGATTTTTGTCCCTTAGTCTTTAATATATTATAAATTTCAAATTTTTGTTTATTTTCACTAAATGTTTTCATCCTTAACTTGGTAATCAATACAGAATTCTTTTCATACAACTTATTTGGTAAATAGTTTACAATTTATAGCAATGTCGAGACTTTTTCTCAAAAATTAAAACTGAGGTGTCAACTTCTATTACCAAACTTTCTCCCAACAATCAACCTTCAAGAAGAATGATACTTTCTGAAGGTCATGACCTATGTGACCTTTGACCTGATTTGCTAACTGCTACACCTACAAGAGGTTGCCTTCTGCAAAGTCTGATTAATTATATGTTGTAGTATAGACCACACACTAGACTGTAAGATACGTTGTGTCACTATGCCCTCATCGGCCTCCTCTCTTTGAGAGGGGTTGATTAATGTGTGAGGGCGCTCCATAACTGTGTAGCTTACAGACTAACTGTACACGTACGTGTAAGGCCTATGGCCGTAGTGACTGGAGTCTTATGTCCACAATGAAGAAAGTTTATGGTGGAACCATAAAGACAAGGTCAGATGCCCTTGTCTATGGTTGTCAGTGTTCTTATTTAGTGGTTAGTTACATATCTAAGAGTTAGTAAGCAAACAGATGCACTGAAAGACATGCGATGATTCTGTGTTAGTATGTTAATTTTATAAGTTACCAGCTCGCTAACCAGTGGTATTGATTTCTTCCTGGGTCGAATCTGTGGCATTGAATCGATATCACTGTAGAATGTTTCATGACGAGGTCTAAGAAAAAAGAACAAAGAGAGGATACCGGTGAAAAAAATTAAAATAAAAAATGGACCTTCCTAACTCCAAACATTAGTCTCCTACTTTTGAAGACATACCTCCCTCCTTCCCCTTCAACACTAATAGAAGGTCCTAAATTCGCTGGCAAGTTCATACTCATGCACAGCAGTGGCTAAATAAAGTGATGTGAATGGACCAAATTCTGGGCAATGAGGATACATGTATGCACAAGTTCTGTTACACTTTAAATACTGAAGACAGTGGTTATTGTCATGCAAAATAGTGTTCTTGTCTTGGAATGGTATGAATATTACACTCAGCCAGCTGTTGAGTACTGGTGACTACTGGTTGCTATGTTACTGTTTTCTATTGATGCCATTGGTGAGTGTATCTTGTTTTTTTTATCCATAATGATTCACGTAGATGACGGTAGGTTTTATCTGGTGTGTAGAGTTTTTCAATTGCTGACTGAGTGTAATATTCATACTATTCCAAGACAAGAACACTAATTTGCATGACAATAACCACTGTCTTCAGTATTTAAAGTGTAATAGAACTTGACTTGTTTGACAGAACTGGAGACCCACTGATGAAGAGGAGCTCAGTCTCTTCGAAATATTTGGGTTAGAACTGTATGGTTTATGATATTATTTATATATAGAGAACCTCAGTGTTAAGTTATATAAATATATATATATATATTGATTTTATAGATGAATATGAGTGCTATTAGTCAAACTTGCATATGTCATTCATAAAACAAAGTGATTTGCATATGTCCCATATGATGTGTCACTTTTGTGCCAGGTTTGAAAGAAATCGGATATTGCAAATGATGTACTACAGATGGATGGAGCCAACAGTAATAGTAGTCCCCCTTAATAGGGGACTTAAAAATAATGATGCCCCCTATGGCCAAATCACATAAGTGTCTGAGTCTGTGTCTGTCTGTGTGTCTGTGTCTGTGTCTGTGTGTGCTAAAGACATCTTGTCTCATGAGTAAAAACACCAAGGTATCTTCATTTCTCCTGTAATTGTCATTTCTAATGCATCCAACAGTCTATTGATAATACAATTAATAATCATCACCAACATGAGCACACACACTTACCTTTCTTTTCTTGTCTCTTTTTAACCGAACGACAGACAACATTGTAAGGTGTTGTGTTGAAAGAAACATAGACAATTAGGGCCACCCTTGGTGAAATATTGATTTTTGTTCAACGAATTCTTGGGAAAAAAATTCAATTAGATACACATGTACGTACAGCTGCGTTATATACTTACCCTCCATTGGCAATCCCACCCCACGGATACTTCCCATTTCTGGATCCATGGATATCGGGCAAATCTCCTGCAATGTCTCCATTCTTTTTGAGAAAAAGAAAACACAGTTCCAGTAAACTACACATCACACATTATTACTAATTATGATTCAATGTAATTCTATCCAAATTCTCTCATAACAGAACTTACATGTCTTCCCCTACTGTCAACTGTTTCAGCTGCAACTGATACTTTTTCTCATCAAACGCAAAAAAATCTTTTGAATATTTTTACAATTTAAAAAGATATTTTCTCCATCAAAATTCCATTTCCAAAGAATTCATAACTCATATTGTACTAAAAGAGCTTTGAATTCTTATAGAAAGTTCTATGGCCTTCACAATATCTTCCTTTAATTTACCTGTCACGTGAAAAGCTTACATCCCAACATTTCCTGCAAAATGACACAACAAATGCACCAAATAGAAGATATCAAAAATTCTGCTTTTCACAAATTTTCTTCCATCATTCTCCAATATTATTAAAATAACTTTAACAGATTTTGAGCTTTCAATTTCTTTCCATCCCCAGTGTAGATTTTAAAAATCATCTTTAAGGATTTGGAATTATACTCTTGTAACCTCGGCTCGACCCTTGACCTTGAGGGTCAATGATGAATTTCTTGCATATCGCAGGATTCCTAGATATATCTTTAGGTCTGCATGAAATTCGTACAAAGTCGTAGAAAATTTTTTTGAATTATATTGTAAACACGGATAACAATTCAAACACCTGTCTATATTATTATTAAAAGTGGTACATTGTTGTCATCCACATGCAAGCAATGTTTGGATTATTGGATTATGCTTTTAACACGCAAGTCAATCATATTCAAATTATACGCTCATTTTCAACCATATGTGCAGTCGTCCATCTGTAATCGCATGTCACTATCTTTCCAAACATAAGGGGAAGGATACCTTGTGAATTGACTATGTTTAATAAAAGCTTGGTGTCATTCATTTTCACTTACAAGTACAGAGCTATAGTAATGATCCGAACTTAGATGGATATGTTGTATAGGCCTTGTCAGGCAACTCCCTTTTTAAACGTGTTCTTGACTGTTTCTATCATACTTGTAATTGTGTACAAAAGTATGCAGTTGACATTACATTTTAACAGAAGCTCCCTCGGGGTCAATACATCACTTCACCTAAATTCTTATCATTGCCAACTTTGTACTGATAAGTATTGTGAAACCAATTAACTCATTTCATCTCATTTAACATTCAAGCTTTATCAAATTCAAAAGGTAACCTTCCCCTTTTAGAATACATGTACAGTAAAGTACTGATTACACCACATAAAGTTCACATACTGCTTCACACTCTCTAGAACATCATGATTGCATGGATCAAAACAGTCAACCATCTCCTTACTGACAGCATCAACATATCACTCAAAGACGAAACAACTTGTGTAATGATCATACCCAGAATTGATGGAAACAAACAGATAACAAAGATATGTAGCACTTCATACTGATACATATAACGTACACATTGATTGGGTACTATGCATAAAACAGAAACAAACTAGCCAATTGGTTAGTTTAGACTAATAGACTGAAACATTTAAAACACATACACTGATTGGCTAATATATAGACAACAGAAACACAACTAGCCAATTAGCATTAAAGTTAGCTTAACCAATAGGCTGAAATGCAAGACATCCACACTGATTGGGTAATATACACATTAGAGACACAAACAAGCCAATTATAGTTTGTCATACATATCCTAGTATGATGAATAACAAAACATCCACACTGATTGGGTAATACATACACACAGGCCCTTTTTTTCCTATCACATGATAGAGGGATATAAATTTCTAACAACGGTTTCACTGACTACAGACACCTGTTCTATTTCACTTTCACAATAATGTAACATGAAATACAAAATACGTGTCTCTGTATTCTTTGACATAAACAGGTATGGTAGTAGACACACACACACATATGACAATATACATGTAGAGTGGACGCACACAAAGAAAAGTGAAATACATTCAGATAAATAAGGGGAGGGAGGGGGAGAACAAGAATCACCACAACAAAACAAGGAAGGAATGTGTCAAACAAAAAGTGTGGAAGAGAGCATACAGAAGAAAATTCAGTTTGTGCATAAGTATTGAATATGAATGATTCTCAACAAATGGTGAACCCGACTGGTCAATCATCATGTTGGTATCGAATGCCTGGTCCGATCTGGTTTGTTGAATATTGGATGCTTCCCAAAACATTTGTACTCTATTGGTCCATCATCATGTTGGTGCTGGACATCAATATGTGTTGAAAATTGGTATACAATAACTTTCAACAATTGAGCAGCTCTTGACAAGGAAAATCTCGTCTACAAGTATATTTATGAGAAAATTGTACCAATAAATGTTTCTTTTTGTGTGTATTTTGTTTGTGTAGGTATGTTTGAAAAGTGTGATATTGAGCAATATCTACTTACCATTTTCTGGAACTCACTCACTATTCTACTCATCTACTCACAACAATTCATACTTCCTGCAATAATCCTGCTATAAATGCATTTTCTAATACTATTATTAATGTCAATCTTCTTTTCAGACTAATTATCTATGAATCCTCAGAAATTCCTTTTTATAATTTAAGTACTTTCAAATCTTTACTTTCACCATCAAAACCCAACCCGACTTGAAACCCTCCTTCCTCTTTTCTCTGAACTCAACATCTATCTTTTAAATTAGTTTTGAATCTGTCAACTTACATTGTAATGCAAAAAATATCAATTTTATACTTTTAATACTCATTTAAACTTTTTTTGAAATTCACAGCGTGTCATAAACATCCTAAAAATGGATTCTGAACTCAAAGTAGATTATGGATAGATACAGGTGATTCAATGAAATGAGCACGAAATGGTTGTCATGACAATGAAATAGTAGCAATGCTATACCATAATTATAACACTCATGATTAACTTATCATACAGAATTCATTGGTACAAAAAGTAAGTACCATATTAATTCACTCCAGTTAATTCTAATTTTCTGTGTTACTTTCTATCATCAGCTTTGATGAAGTAGTGTCGATAATTATTCTCTCAATCTTCTTTACACTTTTCACACAAAAATAACAACCATTATTTGCATAGCCTGTTGGGAGCTATATAAACTCACTCTGTCCTTGCATGGTACAAATGCATCGATCTGTGGCCAGCAATATTTCTAACATATACAAGCCAAAGTCATTGAAACATGGCAGAAAAGATAACACACACCATGGTAGAGAGCAGATATGTGTTATATATCACTCATTTTTTGAATTCCTCTATCCATGCACCGACGTGCCAATGGGCAGCCAAATCTGTAACATGCTTGAGCCAATTTTATTCAAACTTGGTACAAAAGTGAAATACACCATAGGGTATACGTAAATCCCTTAGTATTTCTATGACCTTGTCTTAATTTGACAGCAGCCATAGTTTATGACAGCTGAAGGAGTAATAAAACTAATGGACAGCCAAGTTGTTGACAATGACAAACTATAAACGTATACTTCATTAAGTCTGGTAACTGTTTGAATACCATATTAGACATTCACTTCGTCAGTTTAGATAGACATTTCTTCTATTTTTGGGGCACTCTCAATCTGATTAAAATCAGATGTAGTGTACCACCAGCAATTTTCTTTTAGCTGTTACATTTACTGTCGTTTGGTCCTTTGTGAGTGCTTAAAAAACACCATAGGTTTTCCTGTAACAAATCTCATCGCTGAATGAATTTACTCAACGAATGAGAAACATATGGGTAAAGTTCTTCAGAGCATTCTATTCGAAAAGAGCATGAGCACAGAGAACGATGTTATCGTTATTGTTTGGTGGTTTTCTTTCTTTCAATTTTGAACGTTGAGTGCATTTACTGTAAGACGGATTCTGATTGGCTACTCATAAGTATGAGATTTGGTACGAGAACGCCTATGATGTTGTGTCAGATGTATGTAACGAGTGCTCACAAAAGAGCAAACAACAGTAAACATAACAGCCAAAAAGAAATTGCAAAGTGTACAATACATCAGATTTTAATTAGATTGTGGCACTCTGTATTTGCATAGGCACAGAAGTCACATGTCCTTAATAAGGAAGAACGTCGTACTGGAAATCTCAATAGCAATATGATAAAGAAACATGCTCAGGGGAAAGTCAAAATGTTTATGATCATGAAAAATTACATTATGTATATCCAAAATGATAATATTTATCAGTGCTGTACCAAATTGCATATATTGCTAAACAAATGATGTTCGGACGTCCCCCAAAATTTTGAAATATTTTTCTAAAAATTATTTGACTATGACTATGACAAAATGTTCAGAAGGGTATACCATGTACATGTCCAAAATGTTTGATAGTCCAAGTTATATGTAGCTAACCTTTATATAACCGTTACTATTCACATAAGTTCATTTCCTTTCCTTGATGGCATATGGGACCCACCACGTCACCTACCCTATAATGACATTATCCACAACACAGCGTTGTTAAAATGCCATGATACTGACAAGACATGGTCCAGAATTTAATTTGATTAGCAGGCCAGACAATAACATCATCTTTGACTAGCTAACAATTTCCATCAACTAAACACACTTTGTTATGTAACGTAGCACTGAAATAGACAATATTGGGTGTACATTAGACACATATGTTTACACATGTACATTAAATTTCCGATATGTCAACACTATTTGTGTTTATATTATAGGAACATCATACATAATATCGTAGAGGCTAAGGGCCCCAACTAGGGCAGCAACTAGAGTAATATTTTTGACAGTACTGATATGCAAATAAGGATGTTAATAGGAAATGTCTGTGTTTACACATTCCCTCCTCATTTATGACATGTTGACGTTAATATTTTGTGCAAGGAACATCTCAAAGACTAACATATTGCCCACTTTATATGCCCTACCTTGACAGGGTTAATATGAATCATGTATTTATGATCTTATTAAAAGGAGCTAACGCTACTCCACCAAATAAAGGTATCTTCATAAACTTTGCATTCTGGAGTCATTTCACGATTTTATATCACATAGATTTTGCTCAATTGCAAAGAAACACCAAATATTTCAAATAATCATGCGGTTTATTTTTCAAACGTTAAAAAGTAATATAAAATGGAGATAAGTAGTAGCCATTTGGGAGATAACAACTATTTAATGATCAAATTTTCTTTATGTATAAATATCTACAGTATTAGATGAATTAATCCCAGACTCCATGACTACATTTTGTGCACAATGCATAGAGTCTCATGTGTATTTGATCTCTGGCATATATTTTTTACCATTATCTACTGACAATACCTTCATGTCAGTCTAATTTAATTATGAACGTTATCAAATTTCTCAATATTTCTCTCTTCTCGGACATTTACGCTGATGCAATTGACCATACATTGCACTGCTAGCTATGCAATCATGTGAGTATATATGTGGGTGGATTATAGCATACACCACCGCCAGCCATATCTATAAAACACAAGATGGTTTACTTTAGTTGAGAACATCATTTGTTACTGGTAATCTCAATCAATTTAAACAGTTCTACCCTGATTTTTAATTTGTAAATCTCGGGTTTGGTTCTAACTTTCATATATGACGTATGAATTCATGTGATATTGACAACCACACATTTGCCCGCAAATAGCAATAAACAGTAAACGGATTGAAATGTCTTTCCAAACTAAGTTTTACTATATTTTACTGATTCTTGGAAACATGAACAATATTAATCACCAAAACAAAACCATGCATCAGTGAAATTCTTGATATGCTGTTCTCATATTACATTCATTATTTCATCAGCTGTTATCAATGCAAACAATTATAAAAAGCCAATTTTTCTTGCTAGCTTTAATATCCATGGATTTCCTTGGATTTAGTTATAATTTCAGAATCATTTCATAATGAAATGAAATATAGATTATAGTTATAGTTCTGTTACAATTCAAATTATGGACAGAAGCTCCTGGGTCTGATGATCACCCTGTAGAGGTCACATGTTTATCACATGATCACCGTTGACAGCTATGGGATGATACTTTTGAATATATAAACAAGTCATTGAGAATGACATACTCCCCGCTATAATTCGGTTTTAAGGAATTATCACTACTCTGATCACGCAACAACATTTGTGAACCTAAAACAAACAGACTTAGATATGTTGTGTGTGCTTGTTGGACATGGAATATGCCTCCAACAATAAAGGATTGGTTGGGTATATGGGGGATCATATCACGATGAAAATGGAGTCTGAGTTATGGCTTTGGACATGGAAAATTCACAAACAAAAAGCCATATTGGATCGTATCACGACGAAAATGGATATGCACATGTATGTCATAGAACGCTGTCCTAATACCAACTTTGAATGAGATCTGTTTAAGCATGTCTGAGTTATGGCTTTGGACATGGAAAATTCACAAACAAAATGGCTGCCAGGCAGCCATATTGGATCGTATCACGACGAAAATGGATATGCACATGTATGTCATAGAACACTGTCCTAATACCAACTTTGAATGAGATCTGTTCAAGCATGTCTGAGTTACGGCTTTGGGCATGAAAATTCACAAACAAAATGGCTGCTAGGCGGCCATATTGGATCGTATCATGACAACAATGAATATGCACATGTATGTCATAGAACACTGTCCTAATACCGACTTTGAATGAGATCTGTTAAAGCATGTCTGAGTTATGGCTTTAGACAGGGAAAATTCACAAACAAAATGGTTGCTAGGCGGCCATATTGGATCGTATCATAAAACAAATTGACGTGCATATGTATGCCATAGCATGTTGCCCCTGTACCAAGTTTGAAAAAAATCGGTCCAGGCATCTCCAAGAAACGGCTACAGACGCACGGACGGACAGACGCACGGACAGACGGAACCCAATCCATAAGTCCCCGTTCCGGACTTCGTCCGCGGGGACTAATTACGTATGGTACTATGCGCCTCAGAGAACTCTAGAAACGTTAGCCAATGTACTCTATCTTTGGTATTATAGTGGAACTCTAGAAACCTTAGCCAATGTACTCTGACTATCTTTGGTATTATAGTGGAACTCTAGAAACCTTAGCCAATGTACTCTATCTTTGGTATTATAGTGGAACTCTAGAAACCTTAGCCAAGGTACTCTATCTTTGGTATTATAGTGGAACTCTAGAAACCTTAGCCAATGGTATTACAGCACTAATAACCTTGAGACAGCCTATAAACTTTAAGTAGCAAGAAGTTGTTGTTTTTTCAATTATGATATCCTACGAAATTTAGAGAAAGGAAGTCAACCCTCTGGGACTGATAAAAGTGGGTATTACTACCTGGACTCCATCACCATAGGTACCATAAAATCATGGAATTATTGATAAAAGAGTCATCTTATAAAACATCTTCTCATCAGAACACTAATAGCGTAAACAATAATGAAAGATCGTTTCACATCAGTTATGATAGCAAAATTCTTTTCTTTACATGAAAGACCCTGTCTTCCTCCCCTAAAAAGAACAGATATAAAATGATCAAAAGTATAACTTTTTTTTGTATTTTTCAATATATTGGGTATTAATATCTCATTATTATAATTTGAAAAGTATTATTCAACTGTACAATATGTGAGAAAGAGTAAATGAGTAATTACTTGTGAAACTAAAAATACTCAGACATCTTGCTAATTTCATTGATTTTGAAGTGTTCATAATGAAATTACTGGCAAGTGATAATGAGGAATTCGTTGAACACGTAGCTTTTATACACGACTTGTCCTTTGATACCATTATTGAAAGAAATGGTGTATAAAAATTAAGCTACTGTTCATTATCACTTGCGTATAATCTAATTATTGGAGGATAAACAAATAAACAGCTACTCTTGGCGACAAAATAATCGAACAAGTTTGAAATTTGCCCTGTGAAGCATAACTAATTAGACAAAATAAACGGTCCCTGGAGGCAGGGAACGAATCTCCCCTTTCATAAAGACATGAGCATGATAAATCTACTGGTTTTTTGAAGCCACTTTGTTTTGAGTGTGGTCAGCATCTCACAAACTCACAATTTGTTGATAAAGGAATGAATTATCCTTACTTCTTGTTTGGTGTACAGACATCCTGAGTACATAGTCTTGTCAATGACATGTAAAGAAACAATTCAGTTAATCAGAATTAACCATTTTGTGTATTTTTCAATGAGTACAAAGTAAAACAGCCAAAAGTAACCATTACTGGGGGCTTCTATAAAACGTACAAACACTAGAAATTGAAGAATGTGGAGAATTTCTCCCGAAGCTAATAGTTGAAAAAATCAGGGTACAAGATGATGTACACTTTTGCTGAATTATGTACATATCGCTGTATATTTCGTTCACTTGGTTGAAATGTGGACAAACAATGTAAAATCACAGACATCTGTAATGCAATATATCGTATGGTACTTGTATTAAAGTATAGTTCTCCTTAAATTTAATCATCTAGTTTGTGAGTTTCAATCTCCCCATCAGTATCCACTGCTATAACGATTATCCATCATTCTCCATCAGTACATTTATCATTGGATTTTCTTGACTTCGTCAAATTGTGGGTCAATTTTTCTATAAAAATATGAAGAACTATAAAAGTTAAATAGCCTATTGCCAATTTCCATGGAATTAGTTTTTACCGGGTTTCTTGATAAATAAGTTAGGGAATGCTTCCTAGAAATGAGAGACGTGGATTGACTTACAAAACATCCTAGACATTAGAAGTAGTGTGAGTTCAGACCGATTGAATGTAGCTGAGCTCCAATAAAAGCTTGTAATAAGGAAAATTTCTATCTATGGTTTCAGAATTAGATTCATTTTAGAATTGTGCAAAGACTATGAAATACCAGATGGAGGTATACAAATTTGTAAACTGAGTTATGTCTTTATAATCTTCTTCACCATTATCATCACTTTTTCCAATTTCCAAAAAATATGGTTTGAGACTATCAATCTGTTCCCAACAAATATAATTTAAGACACATAATGGAACCATGATGTAGTCTGCTTATCACCATAAATCACTGTCCTTTTTGTGGCAATGCTACCTAATGTATACTTCCGTCGTTATGTCGGCAGAAAAATATGCAAGAATGAGTCTGTTGGTTATCCCGGTAGTGTAAGTTTTCATAATCTTTCAACACTTTTTAACAAATAAACTAAAACTTCACCAGTCGGTTAAATTCTTGTAATTAGATGAATTAAGTGTCTATCAGTCATTGATGGTACTGAGTACAATTTACATTGGTCGGACCAATAAACAGTAACCACGTAATTGTTTGACAAAAAATTGTCAATCTGTGGAACTCAGATCATGAAGAGAACATACATGCTTCAACATACAGATGTTGAAAAAAAAAACTATTTAAAATATTAACACAGAGTTAATAGCTACCGGTACTGCAGCTTTAAGAAAATTTGCAGAAAAGAATTGAAAATGTGAGTAAGTTTAGTCAGGTATCTACTGGTAATAATGTAAGAATTTAAAAAAATATATGGATTGCTACCTACGTAACATACAGTACACGCTTTTGAAAATACTAACACAATTTACGAAAGTATATAATCAAAATTAGCCTGGATATTTGCTACCATCTGTTATAGTTCACACCTTTTGACCCAGTGAGTTAGATCTTTGAATACTAAAATAAATTGTCTTTCGGCAACATTGTAAGAATGTTGAAATTCATCATGTAGTACACAGAGGCGTCTATCTCTTACAGTTGATTACAACTTGTCTTCTTCTGTTGATGCAGTTTCAATTTACGGTTCATAGTACCTAACTCCTATAATTGACTTGAAATCCCAACTGATCTAAAGCTAATCCAACATACGCACCCCGCCATCCCAGTTGCATCTAAAAGGTGTGTTTAATTAATTCAATTTCTATCATAACCAGAACAAAATAACGACCTCTAATGTTATCAGAAGTGAAAATTGAATTTGATGAGATTCAGTTTTTTTCTTGATATGAATAAATGGTGCATTGATGTTGGTGACATTTGATGAAAGCTAAACATGGCTGATTTAAGGAGCCGTCAATGTAGATGAAGTTAATTGATGAACAAATTACCTTGTCAGGCATATCAATTGCCGAAGTAAGATTTTTACATGGTAGTTTAATATAACTCTTCCTTTCCAATTACAAACTCTTAAACACAGCAGAACACAAGATCTGAGGTGACTGATAATTTTGTTTCTTAAGGCGAACATCCACTTTTTTTTTTTTTACTAATTTTTGTATTCTCAAGGGCACATCAGCTATAGATTTACCAACAGGAGCTTTCCTTCTAAATGATGACTTAGTTTTGCTATTTTGCCTTGTATGTACATCACCAGTAAGCAAGCTCCCACAGATGTATCGTTCTTTTGTATGTCAGTTTTGATCTCAAACACTACTAGGATATGCTACAGAGTGACAATTTCAAATAATTTTGCACCCATTTGTTCCATAATGTGACATCGGCTAAATTTTTAGACAAAGGAAAACAAATTTCTGTTTGTATAACTGTAAGTTTTGATCTGAAATTTATATCTGTAAAAACACTATGAGCTTAAAATAAAGAATGACACTTGCACAGAATGTTTGCACCAATTTGTTGCCATTATGTATATGTAACAACAGCTATACTTTGAAATATGGAACACAATTTACTTTGAAATATGGAACACAATTTTTTTTTGTACAACTGTATTAAGTTTTGAGCAGAAATTTTACAACATCTCTAAAAACACAGTTAGCTCATTAAATTTCACAGTATGGCACTGGCTAAGATTTTTTGCACCTATTTTTGCCATTACATAACAACAGCTATACTTTGAGATAGGTAAAACAATTTTTTTTACTTCATTTTGCATTGAGATAAAGTTATTAATAGTAACAGGTTTTTATCATGTAACACTTATCTCTAGTCAGGTTGATTGAACTCATTTTAATGTGACTTTTTTTCCAATGTTATTTTGAGCTTTTCAAAAGTACTATCTACATTTTTATTTTACATAAATTGTTTAGTGTTTTGTTGCTATACAGTGAAATAGACTCTGTAACTATGACCACATCATTGAAATAGACTCTGTAACTATGACCACATCATTGAAATAGACTGTAACTATGACCACATCATTGAAATAGACTCTGTAACTATGACCATATCATTGAAATAGACTCTGTAACTATGACCACATCATTGAAATAGACTCTGTACTATGACCATATCATTGAAATAGACTTTGTAACTATGACCATATCATTGAAATAGACCCTGTAACTATGACCATATCATTGAAATAGACTTTGTAACTATGACCATATCATTGAAATAGACTTTGTAACTATGACCATATCATTGAAATAGACTTTGTAACTATGACCATATCATTGAAATAGACTTTGTAACTATGACCATATCATTGAAATAGACTTTGTAACTATGACCACATCATTGAAATAGACTTTGTAACTATGACCATATCATTGAAATAGACTTTGTAACTATGACCATATCATTGAAATAGACTTTGTAACTATGACCATATCATTGAAATAGACTTTGTAACTATGACCATATCATTGAAATAGACTTTGTAACTATGACCATATCATTGAAATAGACTCTGTACTATGACCACATCATTGAAATAGACTGTAACTATGACATATCAGTGAAATAAATAGACTTTGTAACTATGACCATATCATTGAAATAGACTTTGTAACTATGACCATATCATTGAAATAGACTCTGTACTATGACCACATCATTGAAATAGACTGTAACTATGACATATCAGTGAAATAGACTCTGTAACTATGACATATCAGTGAAATAGACTCTGTAACTATGACCACATCATTGAAATAGACTTTGTAACTATGACCACATCATTGAAATAGACTGTAACTATGACATATCAGTGAAATAGACTCTGTAACTATGACATATCATTGAAATAGACTTTGTAACTATGACCACATCATTGAAATAGACTCTGTAACTATGACCACATCATTGAAATAGACTCTGTAACTATGACCATATATCATTGAAATAGACCCTGTAACTATGACCACATCATTGAAATAGACTTTGTAACTATGACCACATCATTGAAATAGACTCTGTAACTATGACCACATCATTGAAACAGACTCTGTAACTATGACATATCAGTGAAATAGACTCTGTAACTATGACATATCATTGAAATAGACTTTGTAACTATGACCACATCATTGAAATAGACTCTGTAACTATGACCACATCATTGAAATAGACTCTGTAACTATGACCATATATCATTGAAATAGACCCTGTAACTATGACCACATCATTGAAATAGACTTTGTAACTATGACCACATCATTGAAATAGACTCTGTAACTATGACCACATCATTGAAACAGACTCTGTAACTATGGCCATATCATTGAAATAGACTCTGTAATGAAATAGACTCTGTAACTATGACCACATCATTGAAATAGACTCTGTAACTATGACCACATCATTGAAATAGACTCTGTAACTATGACCATATATCATTGAAATAGACTCTGTAACTATGACCACATCATTGAAATAGAAAATGTAACTATGACCACATCATTTTGAAGTTAGTTCTTTGCATTGTTCAAATCAATATGGAACTAGATAGAAATTCACTGACAGACATATTTGATGACTGGCTTAATATTACATTTGGTGATCACTTTTAATAGTAAAGTAAGAAGGAAATGAAACAAACATAGTTGAAAATCAAAAATACCCCAAAACTGTGGCAGTTGTACTTTTACCGGGAGTTTAACTGCAAGCACGGCATCGTAAGTGAATGTCAATGATGGCTATTAAATATGGTGCTGGTCATAGAGGTCATTTCAGGTACTGTAAATTATATATAACAAATCTGATGACAGGTAAATCCGGAAATAAGTTCGGATTTCCAATCTATTGAACAAATTTATTTTCTAATAAGCTGAACAAACAACCTGAATGCTCATGGAAATATCAATTTGATGAACCTGCAGCCGTGATTTGATCCTCAAATGAAAGGTTAATTATGCATGGGTCACTTTTGGACTGCCTGTAGCTTGAAGTTTAAAATCAATTCTTTGGAAAATGACTTACCTGAGCACTTGATGTACAAGGTCGAGTCATTTCATCTTTTGCATTGTGAATAATATAAGGCTTGTACTCACCACAGCCTGGGTTGACAAGTTTTCTGGCCGACTGAGAGATTATTATTTGCCCCAAAATGATATGCAATAAAAATTCATATCAGCTCTGATTAAAATCTTATGTATTTGTGACATGAAAGACATTGGAAAGGTCACAAAACCTGTAATAAATATGCAAGCTGTTTAACTTACAGACTTCTTTCCTCTAGCAAAGGGAAATGGTTTCTGAAAATCCACAGTCGTTTTGGGTAACACTTTTGCCCACACCACATTAGCAAATCCTTCCGATTCTCCTTTGTTTGGAGCTTTTTCATACTCCACATGTTTTGGAGAACTTTTCTTTGCCTCCAGAGCAGCCCACCAGTTCTTAGATAAAGATGCCCCCATTTTATTCCCACTTCCTCCATCCGCGGAAGATTTTTTTCTCTCCGATACTTCACTTTTTTCTGTCTTATCTTGAATATTTTCCTCATCTTTGTCTTCATCTTTGTTGCTTGTTTCACCTGAAGGCACATGTTCTCTATCCTCCTCTGGTATCACATCTGAGCCATCGTTTTCACTCACAGTGCTGTCTGTTTTATCTAGTTTTCCGTCATACTTCTGCACTTCTTTCAATACATGCACCTGCCCGTTATCAACCACAAGCAATCTTTCTTTCTCATCACTGACACTTACAAGAGTGTCTACTTCCTCTTTGCCGTCGTCACTTTTTTCTCTGGATTTTCTAGGAGAGCACGTCTTAAATCCAAATGGATTTATGTCTTGCATTTCAAGCGGCAACGACTCCATGCCTTCCACTTTTCCTTCTTTTGACAGATCCTCGGATATTAATGATTCTGTATCCGGTGGCTGATTCTCTGCTCTTTGCTCCTCCCCCATGCAACTTTCAGTCAGGCTACTTTCTTTATCATCAATGCCTGTATCAACTTCTACTCTCTGTGTATCAACTTCTACTCTCTGTGTAATTACAACATTAGTTTGCCCTTCCTCGTTTCCTTCTGATGCATCAGGAATCGCTACCACATTTAGAGCTTCAGTTGGTACAGGCACCATAGCCATTTGTAGTGGGCACATCAAACCTGCTAAGGCACTAACAGTAGGTTCTTCGTCCTCCTCTTCATCATTGTTATGGTCAAACTTGAAAAGATCCATCTTTCCTGGACTTCAAAGAAGGCACTTTTTTATACTCCCTCCATGTGATACTTAGCGACAGAACTTAATTCATGCTCTGTTAGCAGACATATTGTAACTGATGAAACCGATTCCTTGTCTAACTGAAGTAATGGCACTTGTTTCTCTAGCTTATCTCAAAGCACTGATCCTCACTACACAGATACTTGTTTAAATCACCGGGGTTGGATATATGAGCACGTCCGTTGTATTGGCTACGATAATTACACTGGATGACTGCAGCAATAAACCAATACCCTTAGCACGTATGATGATGCAAAGCTCACAGTCCTCTGGACACTACTGGAAGAAAAGCACAATAATTCATTATGAGTCAAAATTATAATAACACTCCCTGTTGTAATTATCATGTGATGAACTGGGTCACACAGGAATGCAAGGATATCTTGCTGTTTTGCACTTTGCACATTTAGGAACGTCCCTCGTGGGTTTGATAATAGGTATACATATCCAATATGTTCTCATTAAGTATTCAAAGTAGTATGTAACATAATGTAGTAGGTATAATAGATCACAGAGAAACTATTATGGATGTCATCTACGTATCACCATGGCTTCAGCTAGTATCTCTCATTATCATTTTTACTTTAATACGAGCTACATTGATGTATAACAGCTCATTATCATATTGGGCACTCGCTCCCTAATCTGAACACTATCCTTTTCAATATCTGCAATCTTATATTATTTATTTATAAAAGCAGGTTGGAATGCAAAATCAAAAACTTGCTCCTCAGGCTTTCATCACAGAAGTTGAACCCTTTAAATAAAATATACATGCACCTGCTTAAATTTTACAAGAGTCTAAATTTTAATAGGAAAATAGCAGAAATACTAAATATTTCATGAGCATGTTCATACTGTCAATATAAAAATATGAGCATTTCTTACAGACTCTATTGTTCGAAATGAACTAAAAACAAAATTGCCGCCACCAATTCAAATGATTTAATATGCATATCTGGTAGTATTCTCTCAATATTACATTTTTTTTTTTTAGATTTTATTCCTGAAAAAAAAGCTTGGTTTGAAATTCTGATCATACCTAAACTATCACTGGAGAGTACATTTGTAATCAATCCTATCCTGTAAATATTTCTATCCTGGAATATTTCCTCCCGAATATTGAACACTTAATGTTTAATACACGGTTCATTTTCATGGGTCATATTTTTTATCATCTGAAATTATATGTTAAACGATACTCTTACAAAAAAGCTTGGGTGGAAATTCAGATCCTGCCCAAACTGCCAATGGACATTAATCACACACACATATACTAGAAATATTTAAGGAGGGGCTTTTTGGTTGTTATATATTAGTCTTTTTGTGCATATTCTTTATCATTTTTGCATCAAAATATTGACAAAATGGAAGTTTCCACACACACTGTCCTTAGGGTTTAATATATCTACTGATGAATAGTGTGACCAAAAGGAACAAACATACAATAGATTTACAAAAGCAATGAACACATATTGATTAGTGTACTATAATGTCTGCATAAATTTACTGCTTTTGAAGTGCTATTTATAATCGATTCAATACACAAATTGAGTTTACTGAGCACATGTACTTTTTTGTTCCTGATTTTTTTTTCTGAGGTTATTTCTATAAATTATTCACTCGCTGGAAACAATACAATAATGAGACATTGCTTTAGGAACACTAAAAATAGGTGACCCTCGTGAACATTTTGTTGTAGTAAAATATACAATATATACCGATTCTATAAAGAACTATTCAGTTCTGAAAGAACTTGTTGAAGACATCTCTCATGAAAGCATTCACCCATTCATTAAACACGTGTGTCTTCACTACTGACATACAAGGTAATCCTAACCTAATTTATGGTAAATTATACATACTTACTTTGAAAATATGTATCGCTCATCAAAAAATTTTGTGATACATCAATTTGAGCCGTTATATTTTTTATGTAAAAAAACATTGGTTGCTAAGTATATTTTTAAGTATAAAAAAAATATCTCAATAATCTTGTTCAAAATGTGTTTACAGTTTAATTTCCAATGGTAAATTTTGAAATTTGTGATTATTCCTTTAAACCATGATTGGGGTTTCGTTGATATGTCTCGCACTAAAATTATGTCATTGAATAAATTATCATGTGTAATTAATCCTCAATATACCAGGTTTGGTTTCTACAGATGGAAAGTGATGGTTAAGTATGGTTCAGTATTGAAGTAGAAGACTGCAACATTTTTGTACCGGTATGGTAAACATTATCCCCCAAAAAGCAACAGGGTGAACATCACATATCAAGAGCTTTCCCATATCACATTTTAATAGCACAAGGTTTCAAAGATTCAAAGATAAATACTGAGTAGCATATGTTAACTTTACGGAAATCAGTCAAAAATTTGCAAATTGTGCTTTAAATTATTTCAATGGCCATTACCTTGGATCATTTTCCCCTCATTCAAGGTATTTTATATTTTATAAATATTTAAATCATTCAAAAATATACCGGTAGAAAACACTTTTACTTTTATGAACACCACTATGTGGTAATTTCCCAAGGAAATACACAAATCTAAATCATGACACAGGAAAAAATTGTTTTTGAGGTGTTGTTTTTAAACTTATCATAAAGACAACCAAGTTGTTTCCTGCTTGGGAGAAAACTGCTCTCAGAGCTCATTATCAGAGTCTCATCTGTCAAGTTATGGATGTTACCTTTCCCCCATATGTATAGTTTTACACATATTCAACATAACAAGCTGTGGAAGTGATAAATTTGAAAGCAGTGATGACTCAAGTGGAAGGTTTTTTCACTTTCATATATGACTGTGTCGATTCATCATATTCTTTGTGAACACCATGACAATGACAGATGTCCATTCATCCTTCACCAATGCACATTGTACTTGTTATATCTCCAAATTAGCAATGACGTGACCTTTATAGATAGGTTTTACGCATCGTTCTGATATAAACAGCAGTGACAGTGTTGTGCTGCTTTTTTTTTGAAGGTTTACTCCCACTTCAGAAACCACTAGAGTTGACACAGTTGAAGGGCAAATAATATTAAACTTTTGAACTATCTTTTCTAATGGCAATGCAAACCAGAAGGACAAATAATATTAAACTTTTGCACTCTTATGGCAATGCATCCCAGAAGGACGACAATATTACAACCCATAGCACCAAAGTAAAGCGTTGTCTGTACGTGTCTGTATGTATCACAATCGTTAATTATAGCATCCATATCAAGTGTAAATGTAAAATATACTGTTTCATTTGCTAATTGACCACATTAGAAAGGCCACATGCTAGGCTTGGAAATAAACCAATTGAAACAGTACACTTTTACACTTGATATGAATGCTATAAACGAATGTAGCATACAGATAAAGTGCTCTATTTCAATGTTGCTCATCGTAAATTTTTGCACTCTCTTTTCTAAGGGCAATGCAGTGTAGAAGAACAATATAAAAAATTCTCACTCTATTTTCATCCCAATTAAAATTTTTCAATATTTCTAAACACGTACAAAGTACACTCCTTGCACAAGACATTCACTGAATACGCTTATAGTTGACAATAAACAGTGTTTTTGTTAACGGTAAAAAGTAGGTACTATGAAAAGTCTACCTGAGTTCCCCTGTTATTTTACATGATTCCCTACCAGTGTTTTTGTTAAAGGTCAGTAAGTAGGTACACTCTACCTGTCAGCAAGTTTTTGAAGTCATTTTACCATGGTTCCCACTTAAATTATGGCAACTATACCCGAGTCTAACCAGATTTTCCCCTTTCTCTATTACTAGGATTCTGAAACCATGACAAAACACATTCAGTGAAATATAAACATCTTTGCCTCACAGCACAAATAGAAGCTAACTGCTTATGAACTAGACTCATTGGATCGATACAAAAGATAATTTGAAATGAATACATTACTCAAGTGACTGCTCAGAAAACAACTCAAAACACGATCATGTAACATTATGAATAATGATTCAGTTTGGTACCAAAGCCATGCAGTACTACTATTCAAAAAAAGAAAGAGTTCGATTTTAGCTGCAAGTTGATATCCTGAGTTTCATATCTGAGAGAAACAGGTGTTCTTTCCTGTATTGTGCATGACTTCTCACACCAAACACACATCAGTAATCATACTTTTGAGATGCCTGGGAGGCAAACAACATTAGAATTGGTAAACTTGGAGTGAAAATATAGAAAGACATCTTGCACTATCACGGCCATGCCTTCAATTTGCACTCAACGACTTCATATGTGAGCCCATTACATCAAACAAGAAGTGTTATATAAAATATGATTTATCTGACAAGGAATAGAAATAAGTGATCTTTCTCACATACTCATGTTCTACTGTAGATCTACAGGCAAATTTTGGCACAAGGAGTAAAATTGGTTGTCATGGTAACCAGTACAAGGTGATGAAACAAAAATCTATAAAGGGACCGTAGGAGCCTGATGAACCAATCTACTGTAAGTGATTTGTAGGTTAATAAATGGGGTGCAAAGTTTCAAATCATCAACTGACCTACAGGCTAAAAAACTCATGCATTACTTACATATGTGTTTTCATCGTCAAAAGCTGAAAACACTTGGTAAAATTGTTCAAGATACCATTGGACATAGTGAGAAAAACACCAGATATCCCGTTTATGCCACTGGAAGTAAAGATGATTGATTGAGATGCAATATGCATCTCATGGTTTTTCTAGTCGTGTTATTCCCAGCACTGGAAAGATGATATACTTTATATCTCCTGGGATGTGATTCAAACATTTTGATGTTACCGTTATCAACTTTGACATTTTCCATGATTTACGTGGCTAATTTCTTGCTTCAAAACATATCTCAGTTACCATCGCAAGATTATTTCTCAATAAAATATACATTCACGACAATTAATTTTAAACCTTATATGTTTCAAAGGTATTCATTGAAATCTCTCCGTGAAAATGTCAGAAATAGCAACATTTGAATTTCAAAAAAATTATACCTTGACAGAAAAAATGTCAAATGACGACAAATTCTTGAGTTTATGTATGAGGAACTTGTTAGCATTGTGTCACTGTGCTACTGCATGTATGTGTAATACAATAGAATTACAGAATAGCAAGGACATATTGAGAAGTTTTCATTACAAAATACAAATACTCCATCTAATGTTTACTTCACACAAGTTGATCACCATGGCAACGGCTGTTTGCTTGAACAATATGTAAATAAGAAGCTGATACAGCGGGAGCATGAATCAGCTACCTAATCAACTTTTGTTATCATGCAGCTTTTGAGGAGTATAAAATCATATTCAAATGTTTGGCCTTACCAATTATCCTTTCATCTTACCGAGACACATTTTAACCAATTTGAAAGGCTAGAATTTCTTTTTGTACTTTGAAGCCATTTTGTTGGTTTATTTTGTGTTTATCACAGACATTGCGCAATGGAAGGGGGGGGGGGGGCTGTATAATACAAGTCTGCATATCCTAAGGTGAAAGGTCATTTCATAGAATTAGTATGTTATATTACACTTCGGCGTAAAAAAAAATGTGTGGTTCCGATTACATCAAATTTTAAAATAGGTGGGGTAGGTAGATTTTTTATTTTATTTTTTAAATGCATTTTTTTTATATGTGAGTGTGTAGTTCAGATAGTTATGTTTTCTGTTGTTTTCTATATGGTCTCTGTGTTATTGGTTTCTTCTCATCAGATGTACAGCCATTACAGATTAGAAGAACAGTTTTATATTGTGTTTTTCAGTTGATGTCAATTCCTGCATCTACTATTTCTTGCGAGACTTCACAATTTTCGTGATTTTCTTCTTCTTTTTTCTTGAATATGTAAAAAAAAAAGGTTTATGGCCGGCGACTAGGTTGGGTAAACAACTTTTTTTTATTTGGCCTTATCTCAAATGAGAATGCATGACTAGGCAAACTGACAGATAACATATGAAATATATTAATACCGACTGCTAACGATGCAGAAAAGATAGGAACTTTGCTTTTAGGATGACCCTAAGGTCTAATTAAAAGTTATACATATCATATGTTTTTAAACACTTAACTCAGTGCTTAGGTTTTCAGTTTTCACTTTCAAAAGGTACAATTTTGGCAATAATTACCTCAGTATATACAAAGACTTCAGTGCATGTTTAACACTGATTAAATTGTAAACAGAAGTGTTTGCTGCATGAATTATAAAGGTAAGAGTGTATTATAAAGAGTGTGCCTCAGGCTCCAATTTCCTTAAAATTCAAAGTTATTCAAATCTCAATAAACTTTACAAAAAGCTTATTCCTGTGGAATAATAAAGGAAACTTGATGTTTGCTGCATTGTATTCAAGGAACTCAATAATATTTTATTTTCCCATAGAGTTTATTTAACAGAGTATTCGATGGTCATTTGGGATTCTAAAATACTTTCATTTTGATATAACCTCTATTCCAAAGATTTGTACCATGACCCCTGGTTTTTTCTTGATTTCAAACTGGCAATGGATCAGAGCTTGCTTGAACAAAGGAACAGCTATGATTCAGATTTTTATTTCAAAGGTACATACTACCCTTAAAAGAACCAAAGGTTTACAAAACCCCAGTAAACGTCTCAGGTAAACGTCTCAGCTAAATCGCAGATTTGACTATCCTAAAAATAACGTTATGCTTATAGATCAACTTATATCATTCAGCATAGATTCTAGCAAAAACTAACAAGAACATTTTCATTTTAACCAATTCCGATAATGATCCATTCTGTGTCAGGTTGTAAATGTCTTACCAGCAGAAGGTTGATGAATGTGACATATACCCTACAGACACAAGAGCACATCTCTCTGAACAAAAAATTGAATTTTCATCACAAATTCATCTGTCTCTCGAGTGTCTTTTATCTTGGACTTCAATGATTTTACTTTCTTGTCAGATAAACGGGCTGGAAATAAAGCAAAATAAGAGCTTTTGATATCTCTGTCATTCCACGTTGATTATTTGGTCAGATATCTCCTCAATCATGCTTCGACTTGTGTCATTGATATGTTGTTTTATTCCAAGAAATTCTCAAATCTCTGCCAATTTTTCTCTAGGAAGTCAGATTTACATTTGATAAATTGGCAAACTTTAGTCTGTCTGGAGCCAAATCCTGTGACATTAAGGTATTTGAAAATACGTACTCTTACCTGGAATATAATTTCGATAAAACTGTACTTTGGAATACTTTGGCATTAGTCTTGGGTACCCAGACTCTCACTGCTGGGGGGCTCTGTCTACGAGCCCTCCCCAAATGAGAGAGTGTGGTAATAGTGATAACTTGTTGCAAAAGTACCTAACTTGTCTGGAATACAATGTTGGACGTGAAGTATTCCCCAGCATGCACTGCACTAGAAGCTACTTACAGCGTGGGCGAGTTGGACTCTCGTTTCCCCAGACTCTCATTTGGAGAGGTCTCGTAGGCAGAGCCCCCAGCAGCAAGAGTCTGGGTAACCGAGACTACTTGGCACAGGCTGTACTTAATCACAATGGCTTTAGCTCAATTTGATCTTCCTCTCTAGATACACATGAAAGTATAACAAACACTTTCTTGACTCATTAACATATCTTTTCCACTGTAATTTTTTTTCAATCTTTTTTCACATTTATATTAAAAAAAAATCTCTAATTTCAGTTAAAGGAAGAACGTTTGACATTTTGGGAAGTATAATATCATAATACAAAGTTATCGATTCAAACTAAAGAGATAAATTTTCATCCTAAATCTTTCATAAGTTCATAAAAAAAATTCCCTTCTCATGCAACTTATGAGGAAATGACGGTCTAAATAATACAACAAATATAAAATCCCCTGAAGTCGTTTGATATTACAATATTGCAGGCTTGGGAATAAGACCCCCTGCCTATTCAGTCTCTCAATATGAATTTTATTTCATAATTTGCAATCATTGTCATATCTTTTTGTAGTTATGACATCTGAGGTACCGATTTCATATCTTTCCATCATTATTTTTCCTTCAGTTATTATCCAAAATGCAATATTGAAGATATTATTGGATGTACTTGCACGTTTAAGTTTATGCATACAAATCCTTAAAATGTCCAAGACAGTGCTTGATCCAGAGGTTTTGAATATCAAGTAATTGAGTATTCATCAAATGCATATTCATGACTTAAATTAACATAAATGACTGATGAATTAGTCTTGCATTGTGCACTATATGTATATTGCATTCTGTATGGCTAAACAATTGCATCAAATTAATATCCAACTCTGATACATGGTCCTATCGTCAAACGTTGTACTGTTTTGTGCTTTGGGAAACATATATCATTGTCAAACTTACACAAATGAAATGATCACATCCTACTATGCAGCAATTAGGATTCATAGTCTGTCTAGTCCTGTCAGTACGAAATGCTATTCTAACTGAGGGACTTAGGTACGTCAGGCAAAAAATCATACTTTTAATAGAACAGGTACTTTTTACAGCCAGGGTGGAATATTTTCAATAATTTCTTATTTTTGACTTTAATATTTATCTTGTATTACTTGTTGAATGATTTATATTTGTATGGTGAGCAAACCCTGTCAGCATCCCACAAACTTTAAAACTTTTATTGACAAATGAATGAATGGCTTATTCACAAAATTATTTACATATGGACATCAAGCCAGTGTATACAATACTTTCAACAAGTAGACAGGTTATTAATTAGTTAATCATGTTGATTGAAAAATTTCATGTAAAAGTTTGGTTTATTTTTCAACAGGCAAAATTTAACCAAAAAAAAAAAAACAAGCAGAAAGATGTAACTAGGATTTTAATGAATGTGGGGAAACAGTCTGAATAAAAATGAAAAGTAATTCGTGTGTGCCATGAATATATAAAAATATATTACAGTCAATGTATTGAAGCTTCCTTGTGACTTTTCAAAGCCATGGAGTATGACACTTAGTTTAATATCTTGAGCACTGCCACAACCAAAATACTGTTTCTTATTACGGTTCTTGTCTACTGGGACTTTAACAATTTCAATGTGGTATTTAGCTTGATCCTGAGAGTCCTGTCAGCTTATAACTTGTATCTTCACTTAAATCACCATTTGGCAAAGAAATACACCCTAGAGGTGGCTTGTGCTTAGTGTTATCAATGTTCTATATCAACTGTAGATTTGATATGTGCAGAATAAGGTACTGTATTCAATGATTGTGTGTTAGAACGTCTAAAATGAAGATCCCAATTTTTGTCAAAATAGTGTGGATTTTCTGTGATTGAACAGGGTAGATTTACTGAAGAAAGTCAATTTAATGCCTGTATCTGTTATTAGGGATGATGGTTTCACATGAAATATTGCAGATTTAGGTCATGAAATTTATGTCAAAAACCATAAAACAAGTGTGTTGCTGATTACGCTTACAATACACATTCGTAACAAAACAAACAAAATGGCCATCACTCATCACCTATCTGTTGCAAGCAACCATGTAAAAGTTGGAACTATTTCAGCACAATAAAACATCATTCAATGAATTGTGTTTCACAGTTTTTGAAGGCACACTGATTAGATTGTATAATATCTGAATATATTGTTCTATAACTCATTTGAAGGTTATAAAACAGACACTTCAAATTAAGGCCAGTAGTACCTGGCACAAACGTGTACAGCTATAATCTGTTCAGTCAGACAGTAAAATCAAGTCTTCATCTCGGAAAAACTTCATAACGATTCTCTACAACTTTTTAGATTGCATCATGTTTGAATATATCGTTCAATAACTTATTATACAGGCTATATAAATGGACACTTCAAATTAAGGTCGGCAGTACCTGAAAGAAATGTGTTCAGCTATAATCTGTTGGACGAACAGTAAAATCAAGTCTAAATCTAGGAATAACTTCATAAAGATCTTTTTTGTTGCATAGCTGTATTATAAATGACACAGTGATTAGATTGTATAATGTTGAAATACATTGTTCAATAACTTTTTATACAGGCTATATAAACAGACACTTCAAATTAAGGATGGTAGAACATGGAACAAATGTGTGAAGCTATAATCTGACAGACAGTAAAAGCACAAGTTACGTTTGAATCTAGGAATAACTTCATAAAAGATCGTCTATGACTTTTATTTCAAAGCTGTAAGACACAGTGATTAAGTTGTATGATGTTGGAATATATTGTTCAATATCTTATATTACACTGTCAGGCATTATAAATGGACACTTCAAATTAAGACCGGCACTTAGTACATGGAATAAAAGTGTGCAGCAGTAATCTGTTAGATGGACAGTATAAAATTAAGTTTGAATCTAGAAATAACTTCAATCACAGAATGAACACTTTCACATGTGATAGTTCAAACATGTCTACATAGGCATGTCATGATGGTGTTTCATACAGCTCTAAAACCATTCAAGATAGGGAAAATAATAAGGAAAAGCATTGCTTTTTTTTTAAATAATGTCAGTATACATTGTAATTTCTGTGTAAATGTACTCAACAGATATCTTTTACTTGGATTTTGGGTCCCACATTCTCAAAAAAAAAATTATTTTTAAAGAGAGAATGAGACATTATGGATCTGGACAGGATCAATTATGAAACAAGAAAATTGTTAACAAACCAGTAAGAAAATATCTTTCCACAGCATCTAATTATGTACCTTCTGAACACAATGGTGAACTATTCAAAGATCGGAAACTCTCTAAATATTGCACCTGATCATTACTTTATCACTGTGGAAACCTTTTTTTTTTTGACGACTTTTTTGCTTGACTACCCATGAAATTGTGAAAACTACAACTTAAAGTTATGAGTGTGAAAACACATTTATAAACAAGAATATCAAAAGCAATATTGAGGAAATTTGTTGTCACTCTAAAATTTAAACCACTCTAGAAGACCTTGCTCCCATAACATGGAACCTAAGAACATTTAATTTCCTTCTGTCTTGTAGCACAAGAAAGCCTGGAATCCAAACCTAACTGCAAGGCAATTCTTAGTATGTATCACATTCCCTACTGTCTTATCCTCAAATTCACAGTCAAAGAAACCATGAATCGCATTTCCTACTATGTTAGTATATTCCAGTTGACTTATCCTCAGAGTCGAAGTCAGTGAAAGAAACTACAACAGGTATAGTAATACTATGTAAAGAGTTGGCCCACATACTGCAGTGCTATCTCATCATCAAATTCACAAAGATGCAAAGAAACTGTAAGGCATCTCTTACTAAAATGACCTAGATTCCAAGCTATCCTCAAATTCACAGTCAAAGAAAATTACAGTACAGCACCTTTACTTTTCACTAGTTGAATCATTCAAGTTTGTTGCTAAGTTGTTCTATGTGGTGCTTATTAGTCACTCGACACTGTGTCTATTAGTTAATGTGCCAAACTAAAAGTGCACCATTAAGCTACATCTTTACAGACCCATCTGTCAGACAATCTATCAGGTTAAACATGACCCTTAAGCAGAATTGATTTCATAACAAAATCTCCATTCAACTAACCTGTTTGATGGAACGTTAAAAACTCACAACATTTGACCGCAGGAAATCTCCTGATTGGTAACTGGACAGGAATATGAAAGAGTGATGTGAAATGGATACAACGGAGACGTGTCGACAAACATTATTGGTTACTCATTACCACGGAAACTAAATAATGCACACAAGTAGTGGACTAAATATTCATTATTCAAAGAGGACAGGTTTCCTGTATTAATTTCCTGTGAAGAAGTAATCTTCCTTCTATGTTATCAACACTGCAATGAACAGCTGAAAGAGTATTTTCATACGACAATTATGAATATAAAATGAATTTTGTAATATTAACGGGACATATTTCTATTTAAAACCCATTTTTGTTGATTTTGGTTTCACAAAAACTGCTTAATTATGCAGCTTATAATGTCTGTCACAGGATGAAAGATATCATAGTAGTTTCAGGCACAATATTCCTACTACATTGTACTACGTAATAAATAATGTATAAATATCAAATCAGCATAAATCAATCCAACACATCTTTGCTGTAAGATTTGTGTGGCACATTGCCAGACTTCTTAATTAATGATCAGTGTACAAAAACACAAAATGGCAGAGTTTGACAGACTTCCATGCACTATTTAGAGGACCATCAAAATAATACATTCGGTCAACACAACAGGTTGACGTCAGAAGCAAAGTTCATCAAAGACACAATAAGACAATCTCAAATGTTAGTTGTCATCTAAAATCCCACAATCACAATCACAGTTACTGCTACACTTGCCCCTGTATTTTAATATACAAATGACAAAATTGAAAGTTCACATACACATAGCAATATGCTATATATGGTGGACAGCACTGAACTACTAAAAGTTGTCCTGTAGTTTATGTTGACAAAATTGATGAAGTTTAGAATTCATATATATGTACCGATATATTTACAGCTGAATACAAACACACAAATCAACTGAATCCAAAAAAGATTAATCTTTAATAGGAAATGACAGAACATGTTCAATGAGGCAAATCGAGACCTTTTCTCCATCAAAATTTCGTCAGATTTCCCTAAGACTTGTCTTAATTTACAACAACACATGTGCCACAACACGTGGTACATGTACATGTAATTTTATGATCTACCCATATTTCTATCGGATCAGAATGAGTGAAAAACACCACTTGAATTTTACACTCTATTAGTATGCTTGACAACTTCTACCTTCAAAGAAATCATCAAATCACTATGGAATCCTACTCATAATACTCTGATCTTTTCTATTTTTCAAAACAAGTCATATGTAACAAACTGTGATGCCCATGATAGATAACACTGTATTAGCATGTGCAAGGGTATCAGAACTGATAACTTTTAACTTTTATATTTACATACAGATACTTGGATATCAACCAAATACACCATTCTAATAATAATTACCTACAGTTTTGCACAAAATCACATGCCATGTACAGTCACATGATTAGTACTGATTTTCAATAATTTTTAGACTTTTACCCAATTTCAGGTAACGTGATGGTCGATGTTTGCAATTTTGACAAAATCTTCATACAACAAGAAATTTTACTACTCTTTTCATTAATATATGGGAAAATTTGGATAAAATTCATGAAGTTTTGCTGTTAGTTCCTCCTGTTATGACCATCCGACACGGTGGCTTAATATTTATATATGTAACATAACTTGGTATCCTTTATACACCACCAAGTGTAAGAAAAATTTACAGAAAAAATTTCAATGAAAGTGATCTCAAGTATGCAAATCTCAATGCTGGACTATGATATTTTATAATAAAATTGAAACATTTTGGGTGAAAAATGGACAAAAAAATAACAACAATTATTCTATCTTCAGCATTTCTACACATGTACTGTCAATTTTCCTTTTGAAAGGCCAGAATGAATTATCTAGAAAAGATCGACCCCAATCTTATGAATATTGGTGGTTCATCATACTGAAATTAATATGACAAATGACCATTTATGAACACTTTAAAATCAATAGTCTGGTAAAAATCTGTACTTATTTGTCGAATAAGTAGTCTGCCAAATAAACGATACTTTTAGTACAATTGGAAAAAATGCACAATCATAATTATCATCAGCACAGAAATACGTCAATTTCCGTTATTCATCATTAAAAATTTCAAATTTCAAATTTCATCATCATACTAAAGACTTGAAATTAGTGATATCATCTGACAATAATTACAAAAACTAATATCAATAATTCATATTTCCAATCCTAATTAGTACAACATTTTGGCATAAATTTATATTAGTGATTTGATTGGATGCATTTAAAATGAATACTATATTCATTAAAATGATTGACAAGTCTTTGTATAAGACACATCCCCTAAATACTTTACTTCTGTGTATTAAACAGATGAAATTACTTATTTTGTTCACATTTTACTCCAAAAGTAAGGGTCAAATATAAAGATGCTAACAGAATGGTCATATCTGATATGTTCTTGAATTACCGTACAAATGGTGATTTTACATCAAATATGGCCACCATTCAGAACAAAGTTGTACCAGCAGTAATTATAATAAATACAAGAAAATATTTGTGATATGCAAGAAAAGGCTTGATTTTGATAAATGACCATGAAGGTTCAAGGTCAAAGGTCAGGGGTCTTAAAAGAAAGCTTGCACTTGATAATATGGACTAGACACTTGGCTGAAGCCTTTATACACTTTTTGAGTTGTGCAGTAAATATTGATTTTTAACTACAATTACTGCTGCCATTTGGTCAAATTTGCATATGTCATGAAACAAAGTGACGGACATACCTGTTAATAATTTATAGTATCTGCTATCAAAAGTAAGAGTCAAAGTTGATAGCCATTACTAACTTTCAAAAAACACAATCTACAGAATAAATTACAGCTAATAAAATAGACACTGACAGAACAATTTATTGTATCAACCAAACTAAGAGTCACTTTTGGATCTAATGAGGGATAAAATATATAATATTACAGATTATACTTGCCAAAATGCCCTTGAGGAGACCTTGACATTAAAGAAAGAGTGTCGGAACTTACTTACGAACAACAAGCTGTACAGCCCTCCAGCTATGTTGAACGAACTTTGTGATGGATACACTGGTCCACTGACTGTTGCTTGCTAAACTATGCCAATATGATTAATTTCACTCATTTTAGCTCGTTATATCAACTTACTTATGAATTCTATACTCTTTATGCAATTATTTTCCAAATAACTATTTCACCACAGACAATGACAAATGATCGAAAGTATGCCCTAAGATTACTAAAATATCATTTTGGAAAATAAACATCGATCAATATTCCATAATTCAACTTGGCAGCGCGTAATAATAATGATTAATTAATTTTTTGTAATTATGGTTTTGGACCACCTGTCTTTTCCCCGAAGGTATTAATTATCTTTATGACTTTATTACTGTCAACTTTTGAAAGCAAAGTAAATGAACTGTTCTCAAATTTTCCAGAAATGTCAATGCTTTTTCAATGTATCTTCAGATATAAGGCTTTCACAACTGTATTTCTGACATCAAAAAAATTGATTTTAAGCTTAGAAATGAATTAGTTTTATAAAGGTCAAATGATATCATTGAGTGTGATGTTTAGGAAATAATCATTAAAATGACTATATTTATGAAATGACAGTGATAAAAGATGATGATGTATTAATAATGATGAATATAATTCAAACTCAACAGAAGCACTTTGGGACTCGTCAACTAGGTATGGAAATGATGTGCTGAGAGAAATTTAATTACTTCAAGTGAGTGGTGTGCAACACATGAAGTGTCAGGTATAAAACATGACACGTCAGGAAGTGACTGTGATGATATTATGTCAATGAGGTAATGAGTAATATAGTGATATAGAGATAAAGATGTGGGTGACAGTGAGGTAATGATAGATGCAGTGACAGTTTGGTAATGACCAAGAGTTACTGACAGCAATGTAATGATAGTAATGTACTGACAGTGGGGTAATGACCGTAAGGTAGTGATAGTCGAGTAATGACAGTGAGGTAGTGATAACGATGTAGTGATAGTGAGGTAATGACAGTTGGGTAATGACTGGGGTAATGACAGTGATATAATGACAGTGAGGTACTGGTAGTGGACTATTAACATGACTGGTGTAGTGATTGGGAGTCGTCACTATGACAATGAGGTAATGTGTCTAGTGACAGTAGTAGAAGTAGTAGTAGTAGTAGTTAGGAGGAGTAGTAGTAGTAGTAGTAGTAGTAGTAGTAGTAGTAGTAGTAGTAGTAGTAGTCGTAGTCGTAGTCGTAGTCGTAGTAGTAGTAGAAGTAGTAGTGAGGTATTGATAATGATGTAGTGACCATGGGGTGATGTAATGACACAGTAGAACGACAATGTAACATGAAATAAAATGACAGTATATTAAAGTGACAATGAAAGATAGACTTGGGTGATACCTGGCATACATATAATGAACATACCAAGTGAATGTAGTGAAATGTCACATGATAATAGAGAGCCAATGATAGGACACATATATTACTACTACATTCCTAGTAAGCTCCTAAGTCAATTCATATATTCAAATATCAAAGCCGACAACATTGACAATATCCTGATCAATGTTATTGTCATGAAATATCACGCAGGTTTAAGTCGATCAATAGAACAATGAAAACAAGATTATTGATTTAGTCTTTTTAAAAAGAAAAGAGCTTTGAATTTGTAATAACATGAACAAGTTACATTCTCATACAGTTTGTAATTGCTCCTTTTTATTCCGATCTGGTCAACTATCAGTTAGATTTTTTTTGACTAAATTAGAAATTGTGTCCACAGGCAATATGATTAAAATTTTGTTTGCTTTATTTAACTATATTTCATGTATCTCTAGAAGAGGGTTCACGTTAATCAAGTATTAATGATGACATACAAAACACTAAATATTATACATGAAATATGGCAAGATTATAAAACAAAAATGTTTTTTATTGTTTTACTTCATCAAAATTTAATCAGATTGTGTCTACAAGGTGTCCACAGACAGGCAGAAATTATTACAAATATCACTGTGTGTGCACACGTACTATCATGGTATTTACTCTCCAGTTGCATGCTGAAAATGTTACTTTTAATATACCTGTATACAAGTGAGTGTGTTACTGACCATTCTATGGAGTGTTACATAAAAAAAAATAATGTCAACTATACATGTTATAGGTCTTTGCGAACTTTGTTTTTTGTATACTATAAAACAATGTTAAATAACAGTTCCTATGATGCATACGTGACAGATAGGGCACTCAGGGTGTTTGCACTCGTACAGTTGCTCAGACCACTGTAAGAACTCGTTCAAATAACTCACTGTATGCCTGTTTATTTAACTAATGGACTAACCATATGTATCTTTTTTGTTATTTTTTTTTTGCAAAAAGTGGTCCTGCCTTTCTTCCAGTAAAAGCTGTCACACAACCTATAGAAACTGTCAGATATGATTTAGTGCTGCATGACTGGGATGAAATTATGATAAATGTACCGATAAAAATTAGAATTGATGAGAACTACACAGGGGAGAACCAAGATATAAATTTTGGCATATCTATGTCAGCTGAATTAAGACTTATCTTTCTTATCAATATTCAATCTTATTGCTCAATGTCAAGCAAACATAGTGGAGTATCATTGCTTGTGTTTTTTTATGGTTATCTGAAAATACACAAATCCATTGCAAAATATCAAACAATGCCAGTATACGAGTTGTTCATCTTTAAATGCAAAAACCTGATACCAACCTTCAAGCTTCATAGAATTTATAAGTCCTTAATGTATCCTGAACATTACTAAGTATTTTAATGCTACGGATGTGTGTTGTACTATTTTTGACCTTTGACCTGTCTTTTATAGGACTCTGACAATAATTTTACGATTCAATGGTATCAGTATGGCAGACGTTTTATGAACAGTAAACTTGTTTGGCATTCTCATCTTGACATTTGACCTCTTGCATATATGTAAATTATGTGTCAATAGTAAAGATGTAGTTAAATTGGTACATTTAGATAGCGCATGCAATATTTGGCTTCTGGCAACTTGCATTTATACCATCATTTCGGAGATGTTTAAATTTCAGTAATTTATAATTTACTACCAGTATTGCTAATTTACATATGCCAATAAACTTAATAGTTCACGAAAATTACAAAAATGACAAAATTTTAGCAGAATGCCCTTGCAAAACTAGCTAAATATTATGAGAAAAAAGTTATCTCAATTAGCCAGCTCATTGAAGTTTAACAAATGACCTCCTAGCTTACTGTTATAAATTTCATACATAGTGCTTTATATACAGGCATGATAATTTTTCATAAAAATGAATCTATACCAGGTCAAGATAACGAAAAGTGCACATGTATGAAGACAAACATTCAGAGCTTGTTGGGTTGACCCCCGTTTTTTATTGAAATGTCAGTACATGAAACAAAAAGTCGTTTTTCAAATTTGTGTTGGAAAAAACATAATCGTTACTCTGTCATCAAAGTAGTAGTAATATGTTAGATTTGATGGGACCTTAGGGTATTGGGGAATATCGCTATCATATTGCAAAAATTTCATCCACCACTGAGCAATCTCAAAACATTGAATCATTACTCTTGACTATGATAATAAAAAGTGACTTAGAAAGAATGACAAATTTGATGTGTAAATAGTACAAGAAAAAACACAAATGTGTATACTTCTGCTACTTTAGGTGAAGAATTGTTTGGCTCATCATGGTTCAAGTTTTATCAAATATCTCATAATTGGATGCATAAACATTTCTAATTGCACAAAGTTTAAAACTTTCCTACATAATTTTCAATGGAATAATCAGTGTACCTGACCTGAGTCATAGGTCATATGCTAATAAATGTAATTTACATAAATGCATACTAATCAGCCATGTATTTTGCATGTTTCAGTCACCTGTAGCAGTGTGTCAATATTATTAATTTTTAAAGAAAATATTAACTTATACAGTTGTTATGGGCATGGTTGTGATTGCTTGAGGTTTGGTTTTTTGAATGCTTATTCCCTTCAACACCCATAAGTGTATTAAATTACTATTTTTAGAAAAATCTTTTTTATATTCCTGTATCTAACTGGTATCTAACTGGTGCTAATAAGTAATTTAGCACTAAGAATTATCTGAAAACAGAGTGTCAATCTGGACATTTTTACCAAACTTATGTTCACTTTAAATTTTGCTTGAAACAAAAGAGCAAAATAAGTAGCGACTATTAAAAATGCATTCTTGTACATGATTACAATGTACCTGTGTGGTAATTCATAAAAATTAGTCTTTGAGTACTAGCCGCAGAAGACTGTAAAATCACAAAATTTTCTATTGGAAAAAATACTTAGGTTTACAACAACTCACACCAAACAATAGGGGTACTACAACATTTGAATTTCCTTTCCATAGCATGACTGTGTTATACCAATAATTGCAAAGATAAATTTAAAAGTTTTGATTTTTCACCTAAAAATGGCTGCTGTTCAACTACTTTTGATCAAACAGGTTAAACTCATGAAGGTAATCTCACCTTTGTGCTACATTTTAATGTATATCATGTAGTTCAACAGATATACTTTGGCCAGGGGCAGATCCTGCCTAGTACAGCTCCTTGGGGGGTGCAGTACAAAGTAAAACATCAAACATGATCAAAAATGATGCCTATAATGTCCTTATAATAATAAATATAAATTCATTTTTATTTGTAGGAAAAAAAATTCATTAACTTTTCGGCTCTTTTTCTTATTACAAGTCATTATCCTTGAAGAGGTAATCAAGGGAGATGAGAAGAAGGTAAATCAAGTCTCAATTGATACAGGACACACACAGCCTGGGGCTTACAACAAGGTATTTATGAAACACATATACAGCTATATGTAGAACAAGTTTATCCTATCCTAACACTAATATATCAACGATGTCTCTAATAATATGATTATCATTGCTAGCAGCAAATGTCAGATTCAATTTAGGAGAATTCATGAAAGATTTTGTTTTTGAATAATGAAATTATGGTTGATAGAGCTAAGGAAGCACGGGTGTTGATAGAAATTTGGCTTTAATCTGTGTGTTGAATGAACAAAGTCCTGTTAATGCTTGATTACATTAGGAAACATTCACAGGACTTACAATTAGTTAATGTAGGTCACATGTACATTATACATAGCTGTATATATTTTATATTAGGTATATGTACATGAATGCATGCATATCATATAAATATATATATATGTATATGTATAGATACTAGATAGATACGTACGTACCTACGTACGTACGTACATACATACGTAAGTACGTACGTACATACATACATACATACATACATACATACATACATACATACATACACGCCAAACCCACATGCCCACACCCATACATTCACCACATATCCACATAAATTTAACACAGCCACACATCTACATGTATAGCCCCCCTCCTCCATACACATGTAAAATAAACATAATCACATCTTAATTCCCACCCACCACCCACCCCCATCCCCACCTCCACATACACATACACATCACTATCGGTGAATGGTACATTGTACTACTGTTTTGTGGTATTAAAACTGACATCAGAAAGAAGCAAAGTGTTTGGTTTATGTTAAACAGTAATGCTACAGTCCCTGTATGTCGGCTACACTTGTTGGAAGCTAAAAGATACATTGAGGATATCAAGTAGACAGGAAATATTCAGTTTAACAATTAGGAAGAACTGAATGGTTTCTTAAAGGGTTTATATAGGCTTCAACAGGTGAAAATTGAAAAGAACAAAAAGTCATATTAGTTGGAGTTTTGTTATTGTCGATCTGCATCATCGAGCATTCATCACATATGACATTATTCCTTGACATACACTGTTTACCTTTGTTTACCTTGTCTCTTGAAGAGTTCTCATACTTTGAAAAGTAATACTACCAAGATAAACTATACAGATAGGTAATAGAATACACAATTACTGGTATAAAGTAAAATCCTAAATTTTATGCTTCATCGATGAAAATTCCACCAGAGGCACAATTATTTTTTATTTCTAAATATTGGGGAGTATATTCCTGATGCATACATCTGTTGCTTTACAGTCTAGTCAATTAATCTCAAATGCAAAGAGCAAATTATGTAATTACTATTACCATGGTTACATGACATAATCAGATTTATTGATTCATTAATATACAATTCGGAACAATATTGAGCAGAGTTGAATTGAGTTCTCTACTCATCAAATCAATATCTGAGGTTCTATCTGACCATACAGTTTCTATATATCACAACATTTTCATAAATTAATGTATTCATTAAATTGATGACAGCACCTGTACATCTGCTCTATCATTGTAAAATATCAATTTAAACTAAAATGTCAATTTAAAAAAATAAATTACAAAATTTCATTCTTGAGTTTAGATTTCAGTTTTTGATTCCAATTAACAATATGTGTATTGTCCTTTAATGATTACACCTGCCCACTTATTGTATGCCTGTTGAATATCAAACTAACTTTCTCTAGTTGCACAGTAAAAAAATGGAAAACAAAATCAATCCATGACTGGGTTTAAATTTGAATGATGTCTAACCCCACGGATAAGTATGAGAAAAACAAGTACAAATTTCCTCCCATCTCAGGAGTAGAACTCCTATGAATAAAATATGAGCTATACAGATAGTAATATGTTGACAGACAGCCAATTCATTTATCTCTGATATTTCCAAAACTGAACTTTATCTTTCAACAAAATACTATCTGCTTTGAAAACAAGAACTATGACACGATGCTTTTACCTTGACTTAGACTTAAAGGTGGTTTATGTTGAGAAGTATACACACCCCAAATTCTTTGGTTACATCAAATCTCTAGCATAGTACATCTAATTTCCTGTGTAGGAGTTGGTTGCATGTTTTTTTAATACTGCAAGATTCTGCCCACGGGTTTGAGTATAAGTTTCCTTCCTATAATCTTCATCACTTCTGACTTGCTCTTTAGTTCATAACACGGTATAGAAACATATTTGACAACAAACATGGAATAAAATATGGAAAATTGAACAAATTTGGATAAATTCTCATAAATGGTCATTTGGTCATTTGTTGCAAGTTGTTTGTACAGCATCACAGCACTTTCATAACTTGCGCAGGGGTGATCAAATCCACTGGTCCTGGGTCTGGAACTAGCGATTTTTTGGGGCGGATCACACAAATTTTACCTTTTCTGGTCCATCGGACCAGTACCTTACTGTTAATAACTGTGTTAAAAAGTCGTCTGAATATAAAGATTCATAGGTAAGATTTACTGTTTCACATTAGCGGGACCTGGGACCACTAATTCTTTCAGAGGACATTGGATTTTTTAAGGCACTGGTCCGGGGACCACCAGTTCACAAAATGATTTGTTCACCCCTGGTTGCATGCATATTAAATACCAATGAATGTACCATATATCACGTCACACTATACCACAACATGCCACATATGGTAATGTTACTTCACACCACACCACACCACACCACATCACATCATGTCAGATCACCATAGAATCAACATACACAATGTCTAGAATTACACAAAATCTTTTTAAGTTTTCTTTTCCTTTCCCGTACTTTCTCAATGTTTCAGAACTCTAGTAAAATCATATTTGGCACTGTTGTCATTTATACAGCATGGGATTGGAGATATAGTGTGGGGGTTTTCAAATTTGTAGATTAAAAATAGCTGAATATGAAAATTGTTTCATTTTGCACATATCTTTTCTAAAACTCAAAATGATATAAATGAAGATAATTTCATGTCATAAGATATTTCTTTTCAATGACATACATTGAAAATGAAAATGGTTTCATATCTTCGATACTTTCTTCAAGAAATCAAAGTCAAAGTTATATTTTACAGATATTTTTTCAAAACCATTTTCAAAATTAAGACTACCATTTTGCAGCATATTGTTTAATATCAATGTTATAACTCATCAACAATGTAAATTAAAGCTGCATTAGATGCGACTGGAACATTTTTTGAAAATGTTTCATTAGAAATTATAACTCATTCATAACATTGTACACCTGAACAGTATTTACTCACCTGTGGTTTATCATATTTATATAGCTGTACACATAATATGATATGAGAATTTCAATTAAATTGATGTTTGGGTCTGCACCCAAAAATCAGCCATTAATGATTTCAGCCTATTGCTCTTCTACTCATAGATAAAATCGACCTCTAATTAACATGTATAATGTCCAATTATTGGTATTTTAACAATTTTCAGTGAATATATATCTGTTGCTCGTCTCATCAAAAAATCACATTCAAGTTACGCTTAGTTCAGCTTTAAAGTCAAAATACGAAATAAAGAGAGATATGTTTCATCAGTGGTACTAGTCACACCCATGATTAGAAATCAAGTTCTTATCAAATATGAATAAACAGAGTATTTCCCTTACATAGCGGCAACCTATGCACTGTTGAGTTCAATTTTGTTGATAGCAGGCTCATCTGTGCGCAGGTGTAGAAGGAAAATTGGTAACCTTAACGCAACTAACCTTAACGTTCACCTTGTCACAGTCAGTTCAATGTTGCGGCAGGACAAATCAATACAAATTATAAAGAGCTACAACCACTGAGATGCAAAGACATTGATTGAATCGGACTAGAACAACATTGATCCCATCTGACTACACAGTGTGGACAGGATGTCCCTTTTTATCCAATTAATTCAACAAACATGTTGAGAAAAGTATAGAACAATTGTTGAATGTCAGCATGTCAGTTATTTTTATAAGTACCACTGCTAAGATCTCATGCTGGGTTCAATTATTTTACCTGAGCTGAGCACAGAACACTCATCTTTGACTAAAATATCATTAATTTGGTATTTTCATTGAAATTGCCTAAAGGCTGAATTCGAATGCCTTGGAAGCTATTTTTTAGCGGAAAAGTTCAGATTAATGTACAGAGTACTTATTTTGTCACCTCTTTTTTGGGGTAATTTGAAAATTCAAGAGAAATATATAGTAAATGTACTGTACTGCCTTCTTTGCATATTTCTATTTCTCCACTGGTATATAAAAGGTTCTGTTAAGTAGATAATGTACTCATTATTATGAGTATTTCTTTAGCTATAAAGAAACATAATCTGTAACTTAGTTGTCTTTAGTGGTTGCAAATTATGTTGAAATTTGAAATATTTTTTATATCACGGCAACTGTTAAAACATGAAAACATGAATTATGTATAGTATAGTAAGTGTTAGATCTATCAGCAGGTGTTTAAATTTTAGATATACCATGAACATTTTGGCAAAATTGTTCACGAACAGATTTTTTTTCAAACATCACTAAATCATTTGGATACTCATCCACATTTATCATGCTGTATCAACATCGATTTTCCAAAATCATTTTGTGCATTTTGTAAAGCCAAAAAGGACGACTTCAGTTACAAAAATGTGGCTGAACTGTCTCAACTAAAATATCAACACTCTCTATATTTTTCTTTTGATTATTTCATAATTATCATGCAACATGAAAAATTACTTGAAATGATATTTATTTTACATTCAATAATATCTGTTGATTACATCTTTTTTGAAGTACTTTCCTTTCAGTTATTACTCACACTCTTCCTGTTGTTACAGATTGTATCTTTTTAGATGCATCGTACTGATAGAGATCAGCGGAAAGGAGTTTCATATTTGAGCAAGGTATTCTGTATTTGAGTGAGGAATTCTGTTGGAAGTAATTTACTCAGTGGATTTGATGTCACATTGATATTGAAACTCAATGAATCAAAACCATAGCATAAGAGAGAGATAAAAATGATGAAAGAGTGAGAAAATCCCTTTCATCTTTGCTCATGGATGAAACAAGGATCGGCTTATCTATACTAACAGATGTATCTTTCATCAGCATTTTTTTTCTCAAACATACAACAGGTTTCTCAAAAGTAGAAAATACATGCAACTTCCTGTACTTGCTGACATATTAAAATGCTATTTCTGGATCAGTTTTGTATGGCGATGTGCATTTTATAATGCTCTTCTGTAACATTTATTCCTAAAACTTCCACGACAATAGCATAAATTTATTCATTAGTTTTTTCTTATTGTGGAAATTTCACACGATAAGAGGTAACAGCTGCTAATACTTTCAAATTCTATCATTGTAGAGTACATTTACAGATTTCAACAATGAGGGTAAAATCGCATTCTCATTCTACAATTATCATAATCTCTTCCTTTCATGTCAATTCACCTGATTGAAATTTCCTTGGTTAGAAAATATAAGAACGACTACCAGAATACGTTGCCAGGGCAACGATTCAGCAATACAGAGCATGCATGACATATGAGAATTAATTGGGCCTTCATGTTGCTACACGAAATTGCTAAACTGAAATGCGATTGTGTGTTTTCGATATGGCACCATCATTTCCTGAATTCCACACCCCCACCTAAACTCGCAGATGGTGCAAACACAATCACGTAATTCATTTTTAACGATTGTGAGTATTCAGCTAACTTATAGTTTCATTGTTGTCCGAGACTAAAAAAACAAAAACTAATATTTCAGACACGCGATGCATGAAGAATGCCAAAGTACAAAAGTATAAATCAACTTTAGTATTTTTTTCATACATTTATTGTAATTTATTTTTATGGCATTCAAACAAACACAAAAGAGAAAATGTTCATATAATTTTACTGTGAATAATTGGAACGTTTTAATGGCACGCAATATTTAAATCCATTCCATGAGCCTCATCTATTTCCTGAACCGTAAATGATTTATCGTGTATTATCAAAGGGTGAACTCTATCATTTTCAGCCAAATTTTATCTTCATAATATGTCCTGCAGTATTTAGGGTAACAAGTCAGACCTGATGGCGACGGGTCACTGCAAAGATATCACCATTGGAGACCGTAGGGGAGACAGCTAGTCACAAGAGGATTTAAAATGCTATACACATGACGTACAGAAACTATGCATTGTATAGTCCACAAGGACAGGTATATAATTATCAGAATTTTGAATTATCCAGGGATTTATTTTAATATTTTTGAAACCCCTGAAGACACTGGTATGAATTTCATGTATGCAGCATGCCCTCACATGGCCAAATATAGTCATCTTATTGGCCATCTGACTTGACAACATGGCTCTACAGCGAATGATGTTTTCAAGTCGATAGCCAAGTCACTGGGCTACTTATTGGCCAATAAGAAAGATCGTTTTATACTAGTTCTGTTGGCAAAGTCATGTAAATCATTATGACTCGGCACGAGCGTACAAAGTCATCACGACAATGTCACGATTTTGTGTATGTAGCACGACTCACAAGGTCAATCTGATAGGTTGAAATCGATATAGCCTGCACTGGTGATTTGTTACATGGGCATGCATTTAAATATGTTTCTGCCATTTTGTCATGTATGTCACACTCCAAATTCTCTCATATTTTAATATTTTATAAATTCTCAGAAGTGGTGAATCACTGGCATGATTTTTCAAGTACATATCTAATCCAATTGGTGATAAACACTTTACGTGAAGTATTTCATTTTCTCAAGATAATACTAAAAGGAAGGCAAACCTACAAATACCCAGACATACTCTAATATTATACAACAGTATTAACTTTCCGTGAGGGAAACAACACTACTATGGCAATTTACAAGATAAATTGACACTCAGTACGAGGTGTGTTGGACAACATCCTAGATAAGTGAGTGTTGTATCAATTTTCAACACAAACATTTACAGAGATAGACCTATTAAATGCCATGTGTGTACCACAATTATTGATCAGGCTGACACTATATGCTGAATTATTCGCACTTGAAGACAAAGCGACGTGACTTGTTTTGTTTACCGCTGCCACGAAATCTAAAGGGAAAAACTATCCAGTGTATGAAAACTTGTAATGGATCAACAACAAATACGTTCTGCTCTTATAGCCATTGACCTTCACCAACTATGATTATTCTGTTAAACATAGAATAACATAGAATGTACCTTGGAATTCAATATTAGAAGGAAGGTATAGCTAATGCTATAAAGCGAAGTTTTCAGATAGGTAAGATATTAATGCCCATGAATGTATGCACTTTTAAATCTGATCTCTGTGTGTAATGTAATGTAATGTCTTTATGGAAAGCTAGCACAATATGGCAGGTAGAAGTAGTCAATTATGTTTTGGACTACTCACATTGTGTGTTGCTGCCATTTTAAAAATACTATCGAGTTTCAGCATCATTTGAATGAAATATTTTCAGAATGCTTTTGAATTTTTGCTGTTCATTCATGAAAAGTGAAACCCATTTGCACTTAAAATCATGGAAAAATCAGGGCTTAACACAAGTTTTGAGGTCAAATAGAGGTCAAAATCTTATCAAAATTAAACCATATCTATATATTCATAAACAATATTTTGCTTTCTTGTGACCAGGATTTTATAATACAGAACTATTCTTTTCAATGTCAATAGAGTATTATTACCATTATTATTATCATTCCACCATCATCATCATCATCATCATCATCATCATCATCTTCATCATCATTTTTACAATGAAAAAAATTGAATTCTTATTCTATGCTAATTTACATTGTAAAATTGGTAATTGTCATTAATTTATAATGGTCTATGACAGAGGTTTATAACAGTGTATTACAGCATCGTGTTTATGACTTCAACAAAGTATCATCTTGAAATGCAGTACAGCACAATTTATAATATCAGATTTTCATAAAATTATTTGGACAACAGACATTTGACTCTACTTCTTTTCTACTATATTTTTGTCCTCACACATCATTTATATTATAGAGAATAATAATAATTAGTTTAGTCATGAAAATTTCTACTCACAAGTCAATAAATTTCATGGACACGAATCTCCCATGTTCTTTTCCCTGAATCCCAACTTAGTTCCCAAAAGGCTCTAATTATGTACAGGTAAAGTTTCACCTCTTCAGGTCAAAGTTCATTACTGTGTTTTTAACTATCATTCAGGCATTTTACATACACATCTTATTTACAATTTCTTGTAGTGTCTATCATTGAGAAAAATTGACAACACTATAAGACACTATAATAGTAAGTTGGCTAGATTTTTTGGCCAAAAAAGAGAACTGGGTACTGAACTTTAATTATTAGAGTCCATGTATCTCAACATGCAATAAGTTTTCATGAAAGTACACTTCTGAGTTTAATAAATAAATAAATAAAGAAACTTTGCAAAAAAAGGCAACTTTCACTTTGCTGGGGAAATAATGTTAAAAATAATTATTGGCTAAAAATGCCTTCCTGTACATAAACACAGTGCACCAGACTTGTGATGTTTCTACCTTTTAATTTTGTGAATATTTCCCGAAATAATTTAAAAATAAATATCTGGACATGGTAAAAATCAATATAATCAATATCTAAATTTTATTCACAGAGTGCAAAATTATCTACTGATTAGTATTTTTTAATGCAAATTGCATGTCTGTCATTCTTGTATTCAAATTTCATAAGTTGTTTTGAGGACTAAACATTCACAGCCCTTGTGTTGTGCACTGTATACTTTTGTTTATAACTCTTCCTATGTTGTGAACATACGAAAATGAGGCCAAGTCATTTCAATATGGTAGGTCTCTCTCAGTTGCTCTACAAAACCACTATTAGTGAGGCAATTAAACATCTCAAAGTACTAAAATTGTACATACAAAGCAGAAAAAGGTTCCAACTGCAAAAAAGTCCCCACGAAGTTCTGAAAACCTCTGAAAACTGACTGGTTACTGAACTATCAGCCTGTGTCTATTTTATAAACTGTCGTCATGCTATGCACAGTTTGTGTTTTGGCTATATCATAAATATCATAATAGTACATTAATCATGATATTACACAACGCTTTCTGTCAATTTTGTCATTAAGTTTGTTATAGAGATCATTACTAAACATACCTCTGATGATGAGTCACAAAATTTCCTTGTCAGAAGTGATTAGTGATAAAGATGAGTATGCTTAATATGCAATATGGAAGCATACTGACGGGTTAGATGAACATGATGAATCTTTGTGTACAGTCTGCTTTGCTGGCAGCCTGGGTCCACCCACAGAGTTTCACACAGAGTTATTGCAACAGCTGACATATGGTTATCTCTTTCAATACGACAGTTCAACTAAATTATGTCTGATCACAACAATGCAATTTGGAAATTGCTCAAAACCGTTTCCGAGGCAGTAAAAAAAGTCCTACCTTAGATACAGCTCCATAACAAATCACAAAGCTGTCTTACTGTCAAACAGTAAGCTGAATTCCTGTGTATATTTTCATACCTGCATGTCTACACTTGCTTCGCAGGAAGCATTGGCCAGTTTTGTTGGATCAACACAATCAAATATTTAACTATATTTTATGCAGGTACGTCATACAATCATTGAGTTCCCGCCAAATTTTTCCTTCCATTTGAAGCTGCCCTCAACTTAGCTGACAACAAATATTCATTTAATACCTGCAAATCTGTTAGCAAGCCTTCATTAAATTTGTATAGTGTAAGACTTTTCTAAAAAGACAGCTGGTCCTAACACAATCATGGAATTTGTCTGATTTTTTTTTCCAAATCTATATTTCGTTACACAGTCGACTGATTTGCTACAATCAACACGATTGTCATGATTTTTTTAATAATGAAAGTAAATATCATTAGAAGGGCATAGTTTAGGACAACAGTATCAATTCAGAATTTTTATTTACATTTCAGTATTGTTCTCACAACTTGTGCATTATTCAAATATTTGTAAATTTCAAATATTACATTTTATTGTCAAAAGGTAATGAAATTCTGGTCAAAGTTCAAAGTTTACGACAATAGAAGAATTTTTTAATAGATTGATGTTTTTTCGTCATCAACAATTATACAACTTTGAATATACATCAAAATGTAGTACATATTATAAATTTTTGAAAAATATCTGACCTGTTATTTAATTTCAATAAATATTTGCTGCCTTTGTAAACTAAAAACAATGATTGAAGATATTGTTTCATGCGGCTTTTTAAAATCATATCTGGGTTGCACATCTAGAGGACCATTAAAACAATAACTGCAAGGATTTCCATTTTACCTGGAGACTTCAGCCCCATGAGAAATTATATAGCTGTTTCAAAGTGTGCAACAAATTGCATGATCTCTTCACAATGCTACTTTGGATAACGTCAGAAATGGGTCAGATAATAATTGAAACGTCATTTTTTCTCACTCCTTGACAATCTACGTCAAAGAGGATAAGTATTGATTTTCAGTGAGTTCACGATATTTGTATATTTTCATAATAGCTCTCTACTGTTACACACTCCTGCATTCAAGGTTAGCTGTCAACACAAACGACACATAATCTTCATTTTTACACAAAAAATCAGATTAATTGTGATTCTAATGAGTCTAGTCTCAAAATTCAAATCCTACCAAAATGTCAACAAATACATCAAATTATTAGCACAAGTACTAAAAGCAGCTAATCAGACATTTTAATCCCATGTCTGACAACTAAGCAGTGCCAGTTATTTTTCATCATCAAATTTAATCTAGAGTTAATATCGATACATCAAATTATACAGTGTTACTATATCAATTCTTTGACAATGCTATGCTAAGAAATGATAAAATTCCAAAGTGTTAGAACCCAGCGGCATAATAATTGAAATCAATAAATGTCACTTTGCCAAAACGCTAAATATTAGATTTGGGCTGGAAACCTTGAGCTTTTTGTAACAACACAGACAATTTCAATTATCTAATGAGGAAATATTAATTTATTTATGGTTTGAAAGCCAAACATAAAGTATTACACCGTGTCTGAATCATAAGACAAACAGATACAAATGCTGTCAAACCAAGAAAATATTTGACAAAGTGTATGGTGTGAATATAAATAGAGAAGCAAGGTATTCCATAATAGCAAAGCTTGATCTTGTTAATAGTCCATGGATTTTTAAGCTTATTGGATACAAAAAAACGTCCCTGGAATTGTGAAAGTATCCATTTTGCACCGAGTCTCTTCTTACTACAGGTAAATAAACACTGCTCACAAACAGATAACATGTAAAAACATCATTTGCTGGTAAATCTAAACAAAAGAATCTGTTTACACTGATTTATCCAACTTACCACTTTCCTGTTTTCTCAATCCATCAACTGCTAAGGATTAAATGTCCTAGTACAATATACAGAAGCCAAATGTTTACCGTACGAGTCCACACCTTAACTGGCACACTGTGATCACCAATAAATGATAGATTGATGTTTGCTTGCTAGACATAACAATGATTTATGAAAAGGATGACTTAGCTCGTGACAGACGATACATACACCCTTCACGTAATACCTCCTAATAGACACCTCTGTCAACACTCGCAGCTGAAATGAATTGTGCAAAGTGAATTTGACTCGCTGTGATCTATTTTGAAAGAAATCAATATCAAAAGAATGTATTTGCTGTAACCATTAGAGTGGACTTGAAAGCACTATTATGATGTTTAGACATCAGGGTCCTCATTAACTATGCAAATATCAAACGTCATTTCTAAATGATGAGTGATAGCCCCCGGGCATGTCAAATAATGCTTCTTCCACCTGCACTCTGCCGTACTTTAAGCGGGCCAATTTGAAAGAGCTCTACTTTTTCTCATTTTCATCATGAATTGAGTGACCTCTGCATGTCAAATACTTTATAGACGATGCTTTTGCAATCCAAGTGCAATAGTTGACAAAAACTCAGTGTTTTTCCTGGACCTTTTGTTTGCACTTTAAACTCTGGTGTATTTTAAGCGTACTAATTGGAAAGATCTCTACATTTCTCATTTGTATCATGAATTGAGTGAACTGAACTAAAAAGCTGGATGTGAAAACTGGTGCTACCACACAAGAATCGACAAAACTTAGTCTTTTTGTCTAAACCTTCCGTTTGCACTTTGCAGTCTGGTATACTCTTAAGCAGGCCAATTTGAAAGAGCTCTACTGTCTCACTGTCATCATGAATTGAGTGAATTGAACAAAAAAAAGGTGAACATCAAGTATTATAAATGATAACATCATACTCCAAGTAAAAGAGTCGACAAATTTCCTAGTCTTTTTCCTGAATCTTTTGTAAACACTTTTTGCAGCTGTATGATTCTTATTTCTTATTTGGAACAACATAGCAGTGAATTGACTCCTGTCATCAACTTCATAACTGTACTTCCTATTACTATCAATCTTAAAAACTCACAATTTCCTTTTCTTTTTATCTACAAAATAACAAATGATTTATTTTGGAAACTTTAATAACAATATCTTAATAGCAAGAGATTGGGGTATTTTGGGGTCTCTAAGAAAAGTTTCACATTTAGTAAAATAAATTATCTTATTCTACAGTAGATTGGTGTATTTTTAGGTCTTTACTAATTTAATTCAAAATCATGTCAACTTGGTATTTTGGCAGACACATATTTTTGGCTTCACTTTATTTTGGCAGGTAAACAACTTTTGGCTACAATATTTTATAGCCACATCACTTTTGTAAGTAAATGTATTGATTTGAAATAAATCTGCCTTTATCACCTATGGTCATGCACATTTTATCACTGAAAGTAATTCATTTTCACTTATTTTGGTGCAAAAAAAAAAAAACCCATTGTTTCTGATGAATAAGCAAGCATATAAAGTCTAGAACCCAAAATTACATTCACAGTACAAATTAAACCTTATTCAGCAACATTGTTCATAGAATGTTGTATTTTTGGACTTTGATAACATTTTTACTCACAGACTTGCAAACGTAACTGTTACCTAGGTAACTACTGACGAGGTATTTTGATTGATTAAAGTACTTTATATTATTTATGTCAACTGTCACCTGTCAATTGATTATTACATTGAAAAGAAATAAACCACTGTGACACTTTTAAGTTAACTGTACTTTCATGTGGCATCTGTAATGGGCAAAAAATGACTCGATTTTCACACGAAGGTCAAAGGTTACAAGGTGCATCTGACAACTAAATTTACAAGATGATAAAAATGTTCACACTTTTTGACTTTGATACCCAAGAAATACCCTGATATTGATATTATCTTCAAAAATACTCTAATACAAAAAAAGTCTTATGAAATGAACCACATTTGAATTTCTCATAGCTATTTCTACAAGTACATAAGTAGTTAGGGTATATGAGCTAGGCAAATTTATTCATTCTACAAAATACATCAGATATGAACACTGTCATCTTCTAATATCTGCAGTTTATAAGAAGAAAGAGTGGCTTGAAGTTCTGATTAGTTTTACACCCTCAACTGACTTTGCCAAGGACTTTGCTTTGAATTCATCTCACAGGACATCATTGTCTATATTTCATTATATCTAAAACACACACTTGAAATGATGATGTTTACTATTCGCACTGAATGACCATTTGGCTAATTAATGCACACAGATTACCACATTACGGGAAGAACTTGATTAATTAATGCAAATAGATTAATTAAACACATTAATGATATCTTTAACTACCCTAATAGGTGATTAAAGTAGTTCATTTTTTATGTATTTCTGTATTTCATTTATAAAGATAGTAATTAATACATGATAGAAAGCCTTGTTTATTACATGAAAACAGAGAAATAACATATTTAATGAATTCACAAAAGTGACTATAATTTCAAATCTATGGATAACCAACAGGAATGCATGGAATATTAAGTCATATTTTAAACAGGATCATTCTTGAAATCAACAAAACACACACCTAAAGTAGGTGTAAGCACTTTTTGAAGTGATTAATTACATTGTAGTTGAAATTGATTAAATAATGCATACAGGTGAATATATTACAGGAAAGAGGTTGATTAATTGATGCATACACGTTAATTAATTGATGCATTTTTCAAGTTCAGTATTTTAATGGCAGTAACAATGAATATTGACCTTCACCATAGTGGTATTATGAGCTGCAGGGAGAAAGTACTACATCAATGACAGTCTATCAATTATCCTTTATTGGATAGGTTACTCTGATCAAGATTTATTCAACCCCCAAACTGCTGTCGTTCATTTGGACAACATTGTCATTCTTACAAGGGATGTGAAAAATAGTGTAGAATGTAATGTGTAAGGTATGCCATGATGGGGCACCCTCATCAGTCAACCCCTATAGAGCAGACTAGTGAGGGTAGATAAACTCAATGTATCTTACAGTATACGTAGAATTCCTTAGACATAAAATCTTTAAAATTTTGTTGTTCACAAAAACTTCAACCTATGCGGTTTAAATAAAGAAAAAAATATCTGGTCATCATACAATTTGTTTAAAAACAGATATCGAAATGATGTCATAATGTAGTCATTTTTATTAGATTTAATGGAGCCAAAGAATCCAGTAAGTAACTCTATGGGGAAAATAAAAGATTGTCGAATTCCTTGACAACAAGGTGATGAACCCCAAATTTCTTTTTTATTATTTCAAAAGGACATAACATGAAATTTCCAACCAATAACCAGACACAGCTTTTTCCTTGTTAACAGCATGTACTACGGTATATGATTCTTGTAATAATTACTCGCTGTCCAAATTTTGACGATTTTGTATACTCTTCGATATTACAACTTCACTTAGATACAGATTTTACTGAATTTGATGCAGATGGCGGGCTTACAGAGATAACTACTAAGGGTCCGTTTTTCTAGACATATCTTATCCTTCGGCTTTTTACGACTTCAATCTACAATTAGTAGAGATAATGTTTTGGCCTCTGGACACAAACCCTACTTAAAACCACTTACACAAGTTATCATGGACCATTACATCATAAAGTAGTGCTAATGGAGGCATTATGATACAGTTGTAAATCTTGTAGATGGCATCTTGAGTTGTAGTAGGTGTTGTGTAAAGACCTCTCAGTTTAAACTTGATCCGCAATTTATGACTACTATTTGGGACAGACATTTGATTTTGATATGCTCTGTTAACTAAAGGACTTAACTCCTTTCTTAACTCCTTTACTGTGCAGTGTCATTTTTTATTCTTCTGTTTCAGAAGATGGAGTGATTTACTGTATAAAAGGTCTTCAACTTTATTTCATGCTTATACATGACTGCTGTGATTCATCACAGCAGTAGCAGAAGAGTTTTTGGAAAGGTTTATTGATTTCAAGTTTGCTTTTCATCTTTCTTTGTCACTGCTCTACTTAACCACCAGAGGGCGTGATTTACAGGATAGGTCTATCTAACATTTCATCTTGCCACATATAAACATAACTGCTCTATTTCAAAACTAAAGGACATACTTTATTAGAAAGGTCTTTTGCTTTGTCTCTCCATCTATACACATCATTACTCTATTTCACCACTAGAGGGCATAATTTACTAGAAAGGTCTTTTACTTTGTCTTTCCACCTATACACATTACTCTATTTCACCACTATTCACTTGTCGTACATGAGAAAGCTCCAACTAGTTCTGATTAGCATTTCTAGGAATGCCTTTTGTCTTTTCCATTCATTCATATAACAATATTGACTGTGACTTATCCGGTGAGGAAACACGATTTTTTTTATCATTTTGGACAGTCTTCTGGTTTAATTTGATATAATACTGATCAGATACATTTGTTCACCCATCTTGCCAGGTTAAAATGAAGTAAAAACATCATATCTTACCTTCAAATTTGTTTCTTCAAGGCAGTCTTTGTTTTGTCTTCTCTGTCATGTTCGCAACTCTTGTCTGTTTCTGCCTCCTCCTCCTCACACCACCACCATCATCATCATCATCATCATCATCATCATCATCATCATCACCATATTTGTTGCCATGGACACTGAAGTCCTCATTTTCTTATCTTGTCATTTTGTCTTCACTTTCCAAGACAATAGGTATTTGCTAATCAAACTACAGTGTTTTACAATGACTATAGCTTACCATTGTTATCTTTCTGTGGTTGTCATCGGCAGCACAAAACTAAATAAACTCTGTGTCTGACAATAACAGACAATTTTTTACCTCATTCATTCAGAGTACAAACTGTTTTGTGTGTCCGTCCGTGTGTGGAAATGTTTGTTTATGTGTGTCGGGTGTCAATGTTAATTTGTGCGGCATGTAGTACCGGTACATTCAATTGATAAGTACAACTGTTTTCTTTGCATAAGGAATACAATAAATGGTGACAGAAAAGGATAAATGGGTGTAGAGACAGACAGACAGACAGACAGACAGACAGACAGACAGACAGACAAAAATGACAGATATAGTGACGCAAAATAGGTAACACAAAATGACACGCATGAACACACGAACGCACGCACGCATGTACACACACACACACACACACACACACACACACACACACACACAGGGTATCAAAGACCAAAACATACACACATACATATATATATATACACACACAGACACACACATACACACACACACACACACACACACACACACACACACACACACACACACTCACTCACTCATACTTACAAGTAAATGTAAAGTTAATAATTCAAAAACATGATAAAAATGATCTTGAGATCCTCAATTTCTATCAACTTAATGACAAGAAATGTACAATATTTAAAGACATACACAGAATGGTACAAATGTACATGCCTCTCACTTATCAGAAAGTGAGAAGTACTCACCAAAAGCCTCTTTCCAGGTCAAACAAAACGAAAACAGACACAGTTAATTAACAATCATACTACAATCAACTATTTTTCTCCAAATGGTACGGTAGCCAACAAATCTCAGACAGTCCTTAAACAGAGGCCAAACTTAACAATCATTTGACATGTGATTTCCAAACCAAACATGCAAATTAATCACACCAAAATTGTGATTTGACTTGGAGTCATATCTTTTGTAAATAATTTTCACCAACATGTAAAGTTTTTCAAACGTTTCATTTTCAATGATTTTCCACCTACAGACTATCCAAACTACAAGACTTAGTGCAAGAACAACACTTTCTATTTGTGTACATATCTCTATTTATAGAAGTTATTTCATCCAATATCGTGACAACACAACGACTCTACACACAGATAATTTTAGACATGATATTCGAGAAAAGACATCTACTTTTCCTTGTACTAAAATTTCATTCTATTATATCAGATCCCGACAAACCATGCATTTTAACAGTTTTACTACAAACAAATCACATACTTTGTCTTTTCAACATTCTCTCGCAGAAAAACTATGCGTCAAGACAAAAAAATCATATTGAAGATAATAAAAAAGTGCCAAAGAGGAGATAAATATCATTTACAACTGAAACAGGACTTCTAATGACTTCTAGTAGTCATGCAAAATGATAAAACAGAGCCAAAAAATATAGAAAAGTATCATTCACAACTGAAACAGGATTTCTAATAATCATTTAACAGTGTTAGTCATGCATAATTCAAAATAATTTTGTTACTTCACAAAATGAAAATCTAAAAATTGTGTCATCTCAGAAAATGAAAATCTAAGTAACGCAATGTGCCAAAATGAAATTTTAATACTGTATAAAGCCTACTTACCTCAGCCAAGTGTATTCGAACTTTATTGAAAGCACTGATCCATCGAACTCTAGCTGGGGACGGTTGTTCATCAACTGGTATGACATCATCATCGTCATAGGGATCATGAGGTTCTAGACGCACGTCTTCTATTGTACTCTGACGGCTCATGTCGATTGAAGATCCTAAATGGCTACTTTTGGGGCTGGAAAAAGAATGAAAAATATCTTTCGATGAAACGTTGGGACTGTTTGTACAAAGAAACTGTTATATATCCTATATGATCTACCTGATATTCTGATAATTAAATGAAATGTCAGTAAAAATTTGGGTTCACTTCCAAAATTTTATGATTCTGTGACTAGAAATTTGAATATGGAACGGTGAACCCAGAGTCCAAGAATGCTACATCCATGCCAAATATTATACTGAAGGCTTACATGTGAAAATTCCAACTCGCAAAGTCATAATATTTTCTGTAATACCTGTAACGATGGTCATGAGACATTGGTGAAAAATTTGGAATTCATTTTTAAGTCGGAATTTCCATCCATTTCTATAACTTTGCACCCAAAGTCCACGAACACTTATTCTAAGACTTACAAAATATCATATGTTGTCACCATTTTGCCGAGGTTTAGCAACTCTCTCATAACAGACGTGGGGAAAGCAGGTAAAATTGTACACAAATTTCTATACCTTGCACTATTATTTTGGTGGGGAACCCTGTTAAATATCTGAGAGTCTCAGGTATTACAGTTATATCTACTAATACTTACCACCTTTAACACCTTTAACAAAAATACTGCACTGTGGATAATAATTTGGTGAGTAAACAAACAAAGGTCTGACTACATGAACATAGAGAATGGGATCAACCACATCAACATTGTTCAAATACTTGTCATAATTTGATAATTAAAATATTATTAGATGTCACCACACATTGTTGTCTTAACACGGAAAATTTATCAGCCTCTATTAACTAGCATAGAAAATGATCAATCATCTGATGTGACAAATATGAGCTTGTTTGTTTACGTTATGAAATAGATTAAAACTTGACAAAAATTGGCACCGATTAAACTTCCAGGTATTACCCATGGGTTTTTAGTGTAGTTTAGTATGTCTAAGTAGATTCTACCTGAGTTGGCTAGGTATTAAGTGTTTCCTACCAGTGTATTTGTTAAGGGTGGGTTAAATGTACCTTAGTTTCTATGCTATTTTACTGGGCTCCTCCCTACCAGTGTTTTTCTTAAGGGTTGTAAATTAGCTAAAATCTAGCTGAGTTCCTCAGGTATTTTAATGTTCCCTCCAAGTATTTTGTTATTAAGGGCACTTCAAGTACAGCTTTTTACTTTAATTCTCTGTGGTTACCAACAAAATTATTATATGACTGCACGTCAATACAAGTGACCTAGAAGTCGAAATAGAGCCATTTTTTTAAATATTGTTTTTTACATAAATGGTACAGGAGATGAACGAATTGAACATTTGATGTTGTTGTCTAGAAAAAGTTCAACTAATCTGACAGCCAGTTTCACAGAAGAAGATGAAAATAGAAAAAGTTGACTAACGAGAGATGACATGATGGACAACAGACAGACGATGCAGAGAATCAACCAAAACCTTAAGCTCAGCTCAGCAGTCACTGACACTAGGAGCTTTGCATGGGTCTTTTGTTTTTCATTATACCTAGCAATATATCTTCTAGAACTGCATAATTATTATTCCCACTCTGCAATTTTATGAATCTATTTCTCATTAACTTTTAATAATTATGTCAGTTTCAGGGTCATCCATCCTGTGAGGAGTTGCAAAACAACACTGTGATAAAAAATATTTATTGCAAATGGCTGGGGTTAATTTGAGACAACTAAAATGTATTTTAATTTGCATTCTCTCTACTATAAAGCCTACGTTGCAATAAAATGTCACTATTTTTAAAAATTATTTTATCCATTAAAAAATACCCCATTGTTTACATGGTACAATTCAATCATTCTGATTAGCTGAATTACCAGTCTACACCGCTCTGCAGTGTATACTGGTGTGATGGCCATGTGTAAATAGTAAGAATAAGAAATGAACCATGTACTCATTTTTCAAAAAATCATCATTTTCTTAACATTTAATTTGTTTGAATCTTTATTGCCAAACTTTGAATCCACAACTTCCATGGACAAAAACTACTCAGGTGCATTTTTAAAAATGGTCAGAAGAAATTCTAGCCATTGCTGTACTCATACAGGCAACAAATTGAAATACACACAAAAATTATGACACACAGAATGAAGTAAGATATTGGTGGTGTTGGGCTTTACAAATACACAGTTTGGGTAGTAAAATGGCGCCCTCAGTGGCCAGATGAGAAAGTATAACCTTGTGGATGGTAAAATGGCAACACAAGCATGTAGCTAGGTAAAAATTATTATTCATCACCGAAATGTGGGACATTCATTAAAACAAATTGTTCATGGTTTCCTTGAAAATTACAGTTAAAGTTGTAAAAATGGTGCCCTCAGTGGCCAAATGAGAAAGTATAACCTTGTGGATGGTAAAATGGCGACACAAGCATGTAGCTCGGTGTAAATTGTTACTTATCACCGAAATGTGGGACATTCATTAAAACAAATTGTTCATGGTTTCCTTCTAACTTTAATTTTCATTTCTGAGGCATCCAGATTATTAAAGATAGGATTATAAAAAAAATGTACACATACACTTTTTCTCTTCTTTTTTTTAACGATCCTGTAATTTTCACGATTTTAGGATGAGAAAAATAGATAGGGTCCCCTAACTGCTATTCCCAATACACAGTTTCCATGACAATAAATTCTCATTAACTTTGCCTATTTCAGTTCCCAGACCCCCACCATGCTGCTGTTAATTGGCTGACTCAATGTCTTCAGTCTGTCTAATTAGTCATTACAGTCATAGAGATATCGTACAGTGTCATTCAGCACGCTATTTATAGTGTATTGCTGTTCTGATAAGACTTGAGAAATTACTTGTTACTGCACGTTTTATCATTTGATGCTAAAAAATTATTTTAAAAAAAAAAAAAGCCTACAGCAGACACTATAAATAGAAGTGTGGGAACCTTGGTAGAAAACTTAAAATGGAAATTGGGAAAAATATGCCAGTTTTCCATAGAATGTACCATAATTAGGCAAAATAAAAAAAATGTGTCTTTTGGACATCCTGCCTGACCTTAGTTTAAGCCGCCAAACCTAAACATTTTTTTCAAAAAATCTTAAACAGAAAACTATTTTTTTGGCACCTGGCATGAATCAAAATGTACTGCAGTGACACAATGTGACAGTGAGAAGAATATCAAGGCAAAATACTTTTATCCAGACTGAGATTTGGTAGTTTTCTTTTGAGATGAGGAAATTCTTTTCCTAGAAAGAGCTTTTGTCTTGTGATGGGTGAAACTCTACTCAGTTGGTGAAATACTAACAAGGTAAGGGATGATCACAAAATGATGCACAAGCTCAACAAACGAACATTGTTTAGGTCAAAAACCCCTCCCCCCTCCCCCTACACGAACGCTCACAAGTGTGACACCAAACGTCTATATATGATGTACACTATAATGAGATCCGTAGCAGTCAAACCGCTAAGATCGATGTAATGTAAAAACATTATTGTAAACACATTAAAATACTACCAGAAACTCGGCACCATTTCTCAAATTAGAAGTAAAATTTTGTCAACTTAGCAACATCTCAGTAGTAAATACAAAAGCTGTTTTCATTGAAGGCGTGAAAGTTTTCTGTCAAAATTTGGTTAGAAGTACGAAAATGACCATCAGTATTCGCATTGACGCCAGACACCCACCCCCTAAACGAAAGAAGTTTGCTTAGTGAGCTTTGGTGTCACATTGTGCGATTGTCCCTAAGCAAATTTTAATGTTAGGGCAAGTGATCCTGGCAACATTCCAGTGAAAGGAAACAACAGTACAGGTTTGATTCAGTTTCATGTGCTATCAGTTTGAAACAGCGCCCTCAACTAATGTCACCAGATTCTTTTGTTTTCACAGCACATGATTTTGGGTTGACTCTAAATGATTGTATATGAATGTAAATGCTATTTTCACCTGGCATTCGATAGTAAATTGAAGATATAGCCTGAAAACTCAGCTTATACTTTACACAAATACTTCTGTTTCTCTATCACACAAGTTCTGGTAATCTCAATGTTGGAATTTCATATGTATTTATTATTATGCTCAGTTACCATCTGGGAAAAATTAAATTTTTAAAACAGAATTCAAAATCATATCAAAATAAAGCCATTTTAGTATTCGATAATGGTCATTGTACACTGGGGAAATGGGGATTCAAGATGTGAAGCCCAACTTTCTTGTATTATTTTCAATAATAATAACACTAATCTTGATTTATACCGGACAGTTCTATAAGTATATAAACACTTATCTCCCACGAAGTCCAGTGAGGGTCATCCCTCATGGGTGCAGTTTTAGTGCAGGAGGAAACTGGAGTACCCAGGGAAAACCTGCCTTGTTCGGTAGAGTCAAACTGAACGACACTCTTCTTGCTTACAGCGTGGTAAATTTAAATGAACCCTGAATGGGGTTCAAACCCCAACCGCAGTGGTAAGAGGCAAGTGGTTTAACCACTCAGCCATCAACAACCCTGAATGGGTTCCAACCCCAACCCCAACCCCAACCCCAACCACAGTGGTAAGAGCAAGTGGTTTAACCACTCAGCCACTGACAACCCTTAATGGGTTCCAACCCCAACCCCAACCCCAACCCCAACCACAGTGGTAACAGCAAGTGGTTTAACCACTCGGGCAGCAACAAAACTAACCTTCAAGAACAATGAACAAGCTTCACAATTAATTTAGGTGGACTTGAATGGTGTTGATTTTCAGAGAAACTGGTTCCTGACAAATGGTTCTCTTACCTGTCTGTTGGAAGTGACTGTCTGCTATCAAGCCCTTCCATAGTAAGTAATGATTGTCGACTTCCACTTCCATTGTTAGACCGCCCACCTCTATATGTACTCCCGAGGGGTAGATCATTTTCACTAATAATGGATCCTTCACGTGGTAGCTCATATTCATCTCTATGAAGGGGTGGCCGAGGAGAGCTATGTCTGCTCCCTCTTGGCGAGTCCAGATACTCCCCCCTGTATGGCAGAGGGGAGTCAGTTCGACTCCCCCTAGGTGAGTCATACAAAAAGTCCTCCTGACGGCTATTTCTTGGCGAACCTCGATGGCTACCTCTTGGTGAGTCGGAATAGTGATCTTGGAAACTATGACGCGGAGAGCTGTGGCGGGGGGAACTGTGTGAGCTGTAGTCATCTCTGCGTCTCGGTGGTGAGGAATAATCCCTATCCCCGTAAAAATCATCCTCCTCTGGCCGATAATTATCCTCCGGTTGATAATCCTCGGGATAATCATCATCATATCGGTCGTCTGGATACATTCGATCTGGATAAACCCGATCTGGATAATCCCTATCGGAATAATCTCTATCTACATAGGCTCGATCTGAGTAATCCCTATCATACCCACGGTCATAATCTCTATCATAGTCTCGGTCATCATAATCTCTGTCACCATAATCCCGATCATAATAATCCCCTTGATCTCCATATTCATCATACATCTAAATAAAATAATTCATATGGTATATTAATAAATTTTTAACATAAATACACTGTGATAAAAATATAATTGCTTGATTCTTGTAATAGTTCGTAATTCATAAGTGTTCTCATAGCGCCCTCACACAGACTTCCTGTATATTCAAATAGACTCAGCGTTAATTGTCATATTGCAAGGTTGGAAAGATTTTAAGAACTTTCAGGGAAATCTGTTCCCAAGATGCATTGTGACCACTACTACTATAGAAGCTATCTATAGCTTGGAGTCCTTCTGCAAATGCAGTAGATTAAAATGACGTCATCGGTCCAGGCTTATCTGGGAGATTAGGCCGTGCCCACAATGGCTGATCTGTCAGTACATGTGTAAAGGAATCAGAAGTCATCCACCAAAAGATGTTCATGCAAAGAGTAAACCACCAACTATTAGAATGATGTAAACCAGTGTATTAGTGACCTAATATGATAAATGTACCATATATGGACATTACGTAACTGTTTGCAATGAACACACAGAATTCTATTATTGATAAACACAAGCTTGATGTTAATTGTTGTGTGGGTGGTTTTGTTTGAATTTGGAATTTTTCTAAGCTCCTCATTCCTCTAGATGTGGAATATGATTGAAAGCCATCAAAGCCACAGATAGCCTCTAGACTACCTGATTGCTACATACCTCTGGTTCTCTTGGATAGTCATAGTCTGGATAATCAGGGTAGTCCATGGAATCAGGAAGATGGCCTCTTTCTTGGAAGGAATCCATTCGGGAATAGTGGGGTCCGTATTGATGAGCACTGGCGTTGTGTTGGGGACTGTTGTATGAGAGGGTTGGTGCATTGATGTCACTAGTATAATCGCTATCCTCTGACATACCAGCTTTAGTAGAAGATATAAGACAAGATAATAAAATTATGGAAATTATGTTATCGTTTTCAAGACAGAATTGATGTATTTTTCACTTCATGCTTTACATGCATGTCAGAGACTGGATGACTTGAAGAAAAAAGAAACGCCGAATGAAAAGATAAAAAATTACGAAAACCAGTTCACTGTATCGGGTAGTAATATCAGTGAATTGTAGTTCAAGTCAGAATGACGAACATAGACAAAAAGCATTCCTTTAAAATGTTCAACTCCACTGTATGCAGGAAGTATTAGGTGTTGTTGCCGAAACTATTCTTGAACCGTGTGGGCGTCAAGCAGTTGAGTCAATGGCAGCCTTTTGAGATACCCTAATATCCATGAGGGGTCAGTGTTTAGAAAAATTGACTAATTAACAATTCTAAAATAGGAATGTCATTATAAGTATGCCAACAACGTGGTGTTCATCTAATAGACCTAGTAAGGTTCAACTCTCTTGCTAATTAGTAACCATTGTTATAACCGGATATCAAGATCTCATTTTCTTGACTCCATGGTATAATTAAAACTTACATAGTGATATAAGTATAAGACAACAGCTACTGAGATCATTAACAAAATACAGTCTTTATGAACAATGAACAAGTGATTCATGCAAGATTTGAGTAAATCAAGGGAAGAGGGAGAAAAGTAGCAGGTATAGCATCTATAGCACACTGATGTTATACTAACATGCATATGAATATGTAATGTAATTAAGATAAAGTGAATCCTTTTTTTTTTTGCTGATCTAATTTTAATGTAATGTGTGGATAATTACAAACTCTGAGTTTGGTTACCACATAGCACTCTTTGAGATTACCTAATGTATAAAGTATCAAGCTAAAGAAAATCTCACTGTTAAGGGGTTCACACTGGACACTTCATGTCAACTCAAAGAGTCAAATCTAGTCTTAAGCCAAATTTTGAAGAGGAAAAATGTGAACAATTTCAGTTCATCGTGTTTGGTTAGGCCTGGCGCAATCTGGTGGTGTATTAAAGTCAGAACTAAGTTTAAAGTTGGGTTAACTTTGTGTGAATGCACTTCGGCCAACTTAGGTCCAAGTTGATGACACAATTCATAGCAATCACCTACACATTACAGGATGTGATTTAAGTTGGGTCTAAGTAAAACAGCACATTTGACAAATTCAATCTAAACACCGCCCAAAAAGTAGATTATCAGTTTTCCGACTTAAGTCACACTTAAGTCGACTATGTTCCCCATAATGTGAACATAGTAAATGAGAAATTCTGATTCTTGTTATTTGGCAGTAATCTAAAACACTTGGCAGAATGAGGTAGATGTTAGTTACATTGTTAACTATGGGTTAGGCGTACACACTATGGGTTAGGCATATCAAATATAGAAACTTTTTCCTGGTAAATTATTAGTACAACTGCTATGTTACTACAATGGACATGTACATGTATGTATCAAAATACCAGAAAGGGCCAATGTTTCAAAACCAACATACGCCATTGATTCATAACTACATGTTACCCGGGTACCTGTTTTATTTTCTGTATTGGGTCAAGACTAGAGTTGACTCTGGGTCGACATAAAGCGTCCAGTGTGAACCCCTTAACACTGAGATTGTCTTTAGCTTGAAAGGGCCAAGGTTTCAAAACCAACATATGTCATTGATTCATAACTACCCCGGTATCGGTTTTATTTTCTGTAAAATTTAGATTGTTAAAAATCTATATTATATGCGTGCATACACACTCATAAACACACATACAGGCACACAATCATAAAAGAAACATCAACATTCATTAACAGAGTCCACTATATGAAGAGTTTGGAAAATTTGCAAAAACTTCTAGAACACACCTACTGTGGTACAAAAAATGAAGTCTAAGATTCAAGTCCTTTTGTATTCATATGAAATACCTGCTGATAATTACGTTTTTGTAATATTATTACTAATTTTAGTAATGAACAAATTTCACATCACGATGGGGATAAATACAACTGTGGCAAATAAACACAAACTAAAACTATTGTTGTTCAACACGGTAGATTACAGAAGTGGGTGATTGCGGTGACCCTGTCGTACGACTCTAATCACCCTGTGAGCAAGATAATGTAAACATTGGAAATCCCCAAAAGTGTACACTTCAAGATTACAGAAGTATTCCGGAACACCACCATAATGTCAGTATAATACCATTCAATAGCTTAATTATATCAAAATGTCACAACAATAGTTTAAAGTAAGTTTCTATCTTAGTAAACTGAGACCTCAAATTGCCAGAGTAGTAATGAGAACTGTTTTTACCAAGGGCTACAGGCACCCCTTAGATACAATAGTTTATAGGTGATAGATGTTCACTGGGTGGTATAAAACACACATAGATGAGATCATTATGGATATGTACAAATTGACAATTCATGGTTATGGCGTGGCAATGAAATAAATAACACATTGTGATTGAAGTCTGATGAAAAAAAAGGTAAATCATTACTCCAAAACATTTTGGGAATTATGCATATCCCATTTGACAGGTTATGGGAACTTTATATTTAACCACTGGTATCTAACTCCAAAACAGCATATAAGTTTACATGTCTAGTTTGGAAGTACAGCTGGTACTAGTAGTCAAGCGTTACCACTGAATATGATGCCATGAAACATACAGATAAATGTTGAAGAGATCAATACAAACACAGTAGTCCTGGTAATTTTGAAAATACACCAAAAGACCCTGTCACCTGGAAAACCACATATCAGTATTAAATATGCCTGTAAAATACAAATTACAGGAAAAGATCCTGTGTGATCCTGAAATATACAGAGGAACCTGCATGTTTTGTGCTGGAAAATACCAGGATGCAACAGCAAATCCTTTGTTGCCATGGAAAGTTATAAAATGTAAGTATGCAATCGAATATAGCACCTGCACTGGGGGTCACAGGATACATATTCAGATTCGAAGTTGTCCTGGAATGAAGTCTCTGGGAGCAATGGAAAATCTCTTGTAGCCACATGTCTGAGTGGCCCCTTCAACGAAATGCCAATATTACAACTAGCTGTATGTCTTTGAGTTCTACAACAGATCTGGTACAGCCAGGAAAACCCACATGTTCCTGGATCTAACTGCAGACCTGTTGTAGCCCTAGAATATAGAGTGTGAAGTGAAACCACAGATTTGGTATTATAGCACCAGTATCTCAATCTCCCTGGATATACAAATGCAGATTTTACATTTAAGTAGAACAAAAGTCTCAAAGTACAAATGCAGTTCTTGTGTAGCCTTTGAAACCCTGAGATTTTCTCAGATCAAATCACAGATGTGGTGAACTGGATCAAAATACAGATCTGGTGTAGTCCAGATATATGGAAGGTATGTAGACTGAGGATTGAACTACAGATCTGGTAGTCCCAGGGCATGGAAGGAGTAGATCTTGGAACAGACCTGGTATAGTCCCGGAACCTGGAAGGCATAAACCCTGGAATGAACTACAGATCTGAGTCTTGTCCTGGAGTCTGGAATTTAAGTAGATCCTGGAACAAACAACAGAACTGGTATAGTCCTGAAGCCTTGAAAGAATGCAATGTATCAAACTACAGATCTGGTATAGTTCCAGAGCCTGGAAGGAGCAAAGCCTGGATCAAACAATACATCTGGTATATACTCCTGGAGCCGAGAAGGAGCAGACCTTAGGTTGAACTGCAGATCTGGCGTGATGCTAGAAATGCAAACTTCAGAGTCTAAGACTGTCACTATTAATAGTCTTCTCTCATCATGGTCAAACTCTGGATATTACCTGCTTTTCTGATCAGTAGTCCTGGAAGATCTCAGGGTGTAAATATATTGCAGTTCACATTGCCCTGAATGTTTCACAACATTCCTTGTACAACAACCTGTGTTATATATATATATATATATTGAGCAGTCCAAGTGAAAGGTGCTACAACAATGTACAATAATTAAATACCAAATAATATTTTATGTACTTTTTGGCTATAATTCAACTTCAAAGATAACATCGTCGTAGCAACAACTTAAAATCAATCTCACAACCGAAGGTACAAAAGTTTGTGTGAAATCCCACTTTAAGACATTCAAACTATGTGGTGATGAATAAAATGGAACAGAACAATTACACAATGATGAGATATGATCATGCAAATATGCAGTGACCAGGCAGGCGCAAGAACAAAACATAAAACATGAAGATGACAGCGTTCCTTATGAATGTGATATGTAAAAACTGCAACTTATATCACAATATCCACAACAGCATGACAAAGAAAGAAAGCACACAATGCGCACAGCAGCAAAAAAAAACAGAGACTTAAAATCAGCAAATTTGTATTTTGGATATTCTCCAACATACAGTGTGATCCCGTGGTTCTCTTGTGCTGCTCTTTCAACATCATCATCTCCTGGTCCATAATTGTGTTCAATACGTCCAGTTTCTTCTGTAATTCTTCAGCTTCTTTCCGCTGAAGATCTAAACGAAAAAAGAACGGTGCGGTGCTCCATCAAATCATATGCAAAAAACACGAACAAAAAACACTCGATGATACAGCTCACAGCAGCAAATACATTGAAAAATAAAGCAACCTTTTTTTTGTGGGATTCCATTTCTTTGTATATTTCCCTATTTACTTCCTATACTCACCTATGCTGAAATGAACATGAATTGCTGATGTTATCAACATATAAATTAACTTGCTGTTTTTTATTTCACAGTTGCACAAAATCTTCTTCATGCAAAATATTCGTATTCTAAAAATAGTGATTCATTCATTATTTCCTAATTACTTGGTAACCTTTCAAAATGATGCCTTGCATGTGCCAATCAAGTACGTCAAGAAACCATGCATCGACAGCATTGATTTTTTTTAAAAATCCCTGAACAAAATATTTTTCATCATCAACTTGTTGTTTGAAAGAACACAAACAGTATCATCAACGATACCTTATAAAAAGGTTCCTTATAAAGATAAGATTCCTTATTAAAAACATTTTTAAAGTTTACTCCGCCATTACAAAACTATTGTATGACACATATGTACAGATTGCCTATGGTAATGTGGGCTGATAAATCTGTTTTTATGTAGAACATGGCCTCAGACAAATTTACTTGAAAATCAAACTTTACCACATGAACACTTTATTCCTGATCCTTTACAGACATTTTGTAGTTCACTGTTTTGTTTTCAAGTACTTTGACAATATTTTCTTTTTCCCCTAGATTTTACACAATATTTGGTGGCCATTTTGGATCCTAAAATATCTAAATATTGATTTCATTTTGGCCTGTATTTAAAAAATTTGTACAGTATTAACCCCTTAATATTTGATTCATCCTCTCAATATCTTATTAGTGCAGTCATAGTTAATTCTATATGTTTCTACTTACCCGACCAACCCTATCTTTCTTTATTCTGGTGAAGGTTTTTAAAAAAACAGAAACACAGACACACAGACACACAGACACACAGACACACACACACACACAGACACACACACACACACACACACACACACACACACACACACACACACACATTGATTTTGCATAACATCAATGACATCATCAGTTTTCTTTTGTATTTGATAGGTCATCTGTCTCTTTTAGTATCAGATTTGATGACAAGTTCTCATGTTATGCTTTTAATTATTACCACACTATCAGATCTTGATTTCAACGACGATAACAACGATATTGTTGACCATAGTCATTCACCAGCTTGGTAGATCCAATGATTTACAGAGCAGGTCAAACTTTTTAGCATTGAGCTTTCAATCTATCTGTCTTTGCTGACAATCCTTAGCAGAATGACAAATTCCATAGTTACAGCTGACCACTAGGTGGCAGTATGATCAACCAATTGTAGGTGTTAGGTAGTTCGATGTCCCCATCTCTGTTGATCTTGGGATTATAGTGTCTGATTATGATAGCCTCTCGGATCTTTCTCAGGAAATCATGTGGGGATGTATCAATAATGGAATCACAAGTCCCACTTCAAAAGCTCAATGCTAAAAACTTTTTAACTGCTTGTGTGTTATAACCTTGGTAAATCAACAATGGTGTGGTGTTATAAAATGAGTTAATAAAACAAAAAACAGCACACACCAAAGCCTATTAGGTTTTTCACAAACGTCAGCTTATTAGTTTTTTTTTCAGAAATGACTGATAATAGATATTAGTACACCAAGTTCTACAGCACTCTTTTAGTACCTGTGGTGTTTTGCAAGCTGCATGCAGGATAAGAGGAGGGGCACAGGATTGAAATTTGATTATACTTCTGTCCAGATTATATGAACTTTTCACATCATATTGTACAATATGTCTTCTTGTGGAAAATTACTAATGACAGGCCCGCAAGGGCGCCCTCTTTGGTCAATGTTTCTTTTGCTGCATGATTAATTAGTTGGCTGTGAGTTGGCACCTTTTTGTGCTTTTATATACATACTGTATTATTCCACAATTATACATGAAATGTCATGTTCATTGTTACTACATCGCTGTGAAGTTACCAAAAATCTTGATCATACATTGTACTGTCTGCAGTGATGCACAAGAAATCAATATATGCCAAATTCCAATTATAAGAAAGACAAAAGATTGAACAGTTTTGTCACTAGGGGTGCTCCTTGGATCCAATTTTATATCAGAATGGGTACCAGAACTGTGCACTTCAAGAAATGAGATTTTCACAGAAAAAGGTCACTGAAAAACTCCTCCAATTTATTAATACAAAATAGCTCTCCTTTTTTCTTTTCCAATGATATCATTTTCATAAACTCTTGTTCTTGTCTACAAATTCCATTCCTGCTATGTATACTGAGTCATGCGAGTTGGTATCCATGACAACAATCTTGCCGATGTTTTTACTCATTGCTTCATTTCAGGTTGTATATATGTTTACTCCTTCTAAGCACTACAGTGCCTGTGATAAAACCTCACTGATATAAAACCAGATCTGTTTTATGGGACATACCACTTACCAGAGGGGAGTTCAAACCTTGAATCAATAAGTACACTATGTCCAGTTGGGAATTTAGTTCCACAGACCTCTCCATTCTTCATCTCCACCTCCCTGTCCAAAGAAGACCATTGTCCGTCTCCTTCCTATAAAAACAAAAGAAATTTATGCCATGCCAGGTTCACGAATAGAGTTCTCTGCTGTCCTTTGATGAATTTAAGAGCGAGCTGTAAAACAGTCAAATTTCTATTCATTGACTGCACTGTACGAGGCATATCATATCGTCTCAAAGTTGTTAGACTGCCCTCTAGAGTTTGTGTGAATGATTTTATCTAGCATATTCAATGACCAGGTAAATATACAATTCACATTAAAAGTCCTAAAAATTTTACAAACCAAGAATAAAACATCAATCTGTACTGAGTATTAAAATCGTCTATCATCATCTCCCCATGCAACTCAAAATTTGTAACAGCCTCCAATATCCTAATGAATGAATGATGGATTGTTCTATTGGTAAAAAAACAGGGGAAATAGCACTCACCTCATTGGAACGTTTAATGTTCATCAACGGAAGCCATGCTGTACCCAGTAATGTATCCCATATTAGTCCCTTTGTCCACAGCTCTACTATTAGTCCAGAATCCAGACGGTTTGTCTCACTACAATTTCAAAAATGAGAGACAAAATATTTTGAGTTTTTGACTTTCAACTCCTTTGCATCATGAAAGGAGAAACAGAATTGTTTTTCAAAACATGGTAACTTTCACATGCAACTGAATAGTCTAGTCTTCCTGAAATTTAAAACTAAGAAAATGACAAGGGGACCACCATGGATAATGTCAGGATATAACACATTTCTCTATGTACTTGGTTATTTCAAAGTAACCATATTAAGCTACAGAAAAGGGTAAAAGTTACAAATTTTCTTTGAAACAGAATGATGAACACATTCTCATGGCAATTTACTTTTAAAGGGACACAAGCTGAGAAAAACATTTTTGGGCATAATTTTTGCTGCATATATAAAAGGTACTCACGAATATAAAGCATACTAAACCATCTCTTGCAACTGACTAAAACTCAAACTTGGTATTTTGGTATAACTTATAAATGATCTGATGACAGAAAATGTACAGAAAATCTCCACAATGTCATCAACTGCTTAACAATGCCAGAAGACAAATATAATGTTATGGAAGGCATACATTAATATTATATTAAATTAGATTAGTTTAATCAAGGTTTTATGAAAGTATTTTCACTTGAAGACGAAAGTTTATAAACTCTGCTTGAGCCACTCAACTAATGGAATCACACATACTTTGCTATTATAAACTAAAAAAATTGAAAGTTTTCCATTTCCTGAAAACTGGTACACTTAGTATATTTATCCAAAATCTGTACGTTATCACACAGACAAGTATCAAGTCTTCTTACTTGTCTGTGGTTATCACTAGAAAAAAATGAATGTTAGTTTATACAGAGATTGACATTTCATTTAACCCATCTAATAACAACATGAGTAATTTAAATATTCAATGTTTAAAAGGAAGCTGTGTACAAGTGAATCCGTGTATTTAAACACCACATTGTTACCTGGAAAACCATCAATAGAACCCCTAAAAATAGACCATATTCCAAATGACGAACATTTATTTCACAAATAAGCAGGAAATGAATAATTTTGTCAAGAGAAACACAAAAACACAACTACTTCCTGTTTCCTACAGCATTTCCTCCCGAGTACAAAATCACACATAGCAAGATCTTTCTTTAAAAGACATTCACAAATATAGATAAATATATTTCATATTAGGTATGAAATTACGGCTGTCCAGTTCAGAGAATATGAGCGTAATGACATGTTACTTTGATCTATAGGGTTTTAGATTCCACTGACAATGAGGATCATAAGACTGATGATACAAAAATTACATTATGCCAAAATTTCATACTTATAAAAAAATTATGATTTTTTTTCAAAAAAAAAATTTGTTTTCATTTATAATAATACTCATCCATTGCATATAATACTATACAGTAGTCAAAGACACTTGTTAATGTTAGTTTTCTTCAGAGATGACAGAAAAAGATGAAAATAGGTCTTAACATATCTTTATACTGAAAGTACTTCTTTTATTTATGAATTAAACGTATCAGACTCTTGCTCAAAATTTAGGCTCCAGAACTAGTTTTATATTTTGGTTTAGATAGTTCAACACCAAGCCAAGTACACACAATGGTTGAGTACTAAAATTTTCACCAACATACACAACGTACATTTGAAAAGCTGGGAGCTTTTAATTGCAAACACTCAGTCTTGTTCATGCATGATAGATAGCATTGTTTAGAATCACATCACTTTGTGACGTGATCATGACAAATGCTCCCGTAGATTTTAGGGAGAAAGTACACGCAATGTACACAAAATAGTTGCTACCAACTTTCTCTGATGCACATATCTAATCAACTGCTAGACTGGGTATATAAAAGCAACATCAATATGTCATTTTGAAAACTTTGGCTATATAGCTATGTGCAATAAAATAACACAAAATGGATTTAAAATATATACTTTTCCTCTGTGGCACCTAGCTACATTTGTAAACATGATAAAATAACACACAACACAAAATAACACAAAAGGTCTCATTAGAAGATTCAATATGGATAGTATGGGTGTAGACACTCAGAGGTAATCTATTCAGTATTCCAACGTCAATGGCAAATTTGAATTGATGCAACACATACATGTATGGCTGCCATTCAGCCATTATTGTGAAGGTCACGACACAAAATGATGTGCACATGCTGACTATAGCATTTGACATTTGTGCCCAAGTTTGGTTGAAATCGACCTATGCATGTCTGAGATACAGGTGATAATGTACACACAGATGGATGGATGGACAAAGAGATGCCTGGATGGTTTCATCCATTGGAGACTAAATAATAAAAAATGAGATTAAAATGTCATTTTCCTATTGCAGTGAACAGACAGTGAAAAGTTACATTCTAGCTATACATTATAAAATAATACAAACCAGGTTTAAAATGTGTACTTTTCCTGTTGCAGCTACCAGACAGTAAAAAGCATTCTATCTACACATTATAAAATACTGCAAAATGGATTTAAATTATGTAATTTTCCTATCAAAGCTTGCAGAAAGTAGACACTTTCTAATTATGCATTATAAAAAAAAGTGAAAATGGGTTTAAAATGTATAATTTCCCTATAACACCTGGCAGACAGTGAAAGGTATTTTAGCTAAGCTTTACAAAATAACACAAAACAGGTTTAAAATGTGTCATTTTTCTATCACAGCTAGCAGACAGTTAGAGAAAAACTGTTCCAGTCCATGAATGATGGAGTAGGTGGGATTGATAGAATGGAATTATCAATGCTTGTATCATTTGATAGCCACTATGTTCATCGTGTTGAAATTCCCAGGGGTAGAAAAACAGCCTACTACATCTTCATTTATGCAGCACGGCAATATGACAGGCTGTGACATTCGTTCATTCTCACCGGGATTTACTATCAAAGGCACAGACTACGAAGACAAGGCGAGGACAGACATTCCTCTTTTAAATTATTGAAAACAGACTAATCTATTCAAAATACTTTTTTTTTATAATGCAAATTAGCAATAATGATTACATCTGGGCAACCGTTTTGTTTTAAAAATACAGAAAACAAACAAATCAATTCAAAAACATAATATTTTTGTCGAGGTATCAGATAATTTGCCAATAATGATTCATCCAGGCAATCTTTTTTAAATTACATGAAAAAGACAAATTGGTTCAAAAACCAATCATTTTTCATAATGTCTAGTTAATAAAATGCATATTTACCAATCTTGATGGCCTACAAGTAACCATATTGTTTCCAAATTACAGAAACCAGACAAATCGATTGACATTTCAAAATGCAATCATTTTTTGGCACGTATCAGGCATGTTGCCAATCACGATGATGCGAGGCAACAATTTTGATTTCAAACTCATATAGAAAATAGACAACTTATTTGAAAAGCGATATATTTTTAATATTAAGTTATCAAGCAAGTTGCCAAGTACCTATACTGCTCAGATGATGGCAGCCAATGCGTCTTCAATTCTTAAAAACATTACAAAACATTTTGTTCTTACAAAGTGTCAAATGAATGTGGAGGTATATAATGCAAATACCATTCCAATCTTACATGATATATACAGTATACCTTATTTTATATTTTTATCAGATAACCAGAAAAAAATAATATTACAAACGTTGGGGACAACATAATTAAATTTTCAGTAATAAGCAAATCGTTTTCTTTCTTCTTCTTTTTTAAATCTATCAAAATTTAATTAAGAGTTTAATTTATCAGTCAAATTGTAAAGAACATTTTTACAAATATGTCAAACGTACCAAAATATTTAGAAAACTGGGCAAACATCATTCAAAGACAATCATTGATCTAGTAGATCTGAATATCAGCTTTAGGCCTTCGACTAAACACTTTTATTATAAAAACAGAATTTTTTGAGTTGACAATGTTGAAAGAAACCAACTTGAAGGTAATTTCAATACACCATTAAGAATCCCTGTAACATTGTCTGGCAGGTTCTCAGTCAAAAGGGGGGGGGGGGTCAAAGGTCCTCTTTCCATAAAAATGGGGAGGGCAAACAGTAGACTTCATTATTGGTGAAATTTTTAACCATGATTTGATGCATCAGGTTGTTATCGCCAGGGACATATTTCTTGCAGAATGTTTATGTATTAGTCAAGAGTATTCTAATAGGTTAACCAAGCCCCTTGGGTAAGTTGTCTATAACCTTAACATGTCACTGTACTGTGTGTGACTAGTGAGCAAATTTCAGAGATCAGTCAATTTGCATTCACATCTATATTTAGAATGGTATATATCGTTGACACAGTATTATCAAATACACAGCATAGGATGTTTCACTACAAATGTACATACCCCTTCTTCTGTAATGTATGTATCAGGGTTCAAATTTAAGGCTTGTGTATACATGGTGACCACTAGTCTCAATTCATAATACTTCGAAGTCTGGATTTTCCAATGAAACATAATTTTTCTACATTTTTTAATACATGATAATGAAAATGTTTTCCATGTAACATTTCATTTCTAAAACCTCACTGATACCTTGAATAAATCTTACAATGAAGTGTAACTTTAATATGTTGATGTTATCTTTGACACTGAGTTGAGTGGCAAATTTTCAGAACAGTCTTCATAAACATTTGACACAGATAAAATTGCGTTGAAAAATAATTGAAATTTCAAAATGTATCCACCATTAACGGGCATAAGATTTTAACTTTTCCAAACTAGCAAAAACATATACTTCTGCTGAAAATTAATGATACATACATGTATAATATCATGTGATTACACAACTTGCATTCAGATTGTCTGTGTAAAGGAAATTTTGTCATTTGTTATAAAGACATAATTTGTACATGTAGTATTGTTATCCCAGCATGCATTATTAGGTGATTAATTCTGAAGGTAAATGTCAACCTACGAGTTAACCCAAAATATAAACAAACAACTTCATAAGTTTTTAGCCCCTATTACACCAAGGATCCTATCCAAAATCATGACCGACTATACAATACAAAATTATTACAAAATTATGACTGAATGTAGTAAAGGATATCACACATTTAAGAGACTTCCTTTTTGTGTTACAAGGGTACTACAACCATACAACTACTCACATGCATATTGGAATAGAACGCCTGTACAAAAAATCATGGATGCAAGAGGAATAAGGCAGGCAAGTCGGCAAAACAGTAGAGTAAATGCTACCCATCCATTGTCCATGATAAAGCAGTCAAGGGGTCACACTGCATAATATGTAATCATGCAATTTTTGTATTCTAGAGGGCACTTCAGTTCAAAATATATGTCACAATTACTGATTTCCACTTGGGGACTATTCTAGTAATACCTTGATCGGTGGGCATGAGTATTTTTGAATAGAAAGCTATTACCTATGTCGTATCAAATCAAATAGGAACAGGTAATATATAGCACAACATTTTCATTTTCAGTTTACATCACCTGTCACTTTCTGTTTGACTGCATTATCGAAAATACTTCTGCTATGACTAATATGATAAGTGTGTTAGTTGTATGCAGCTTTCACAAGTCTTCTCTTTAAGCTCCTTTGGGCAAATCTATCATGTTATGAACTCAAATGACATTTTTTTATTAGAAAATGTGTTAAAATTATGATTTGAGACGAGATACAATATTTGTCTGAAACTTTTTGCAATGTATTGCCTAAATATTTTAACTTCAATGTACTGATAGAAATATCAGAGTCTGAACGACACAACATTTACAGTAAATCTTAATTGTTATGAACCAAAATTACATTTCTACTAAAAATGTATTTAAATGATGACTATAAAGACAATATACTGTGCATTTTTCGGAACATTTTGTTGATATGCATTGACTAAATATTTTCAAGCAATAGACTGACAGAAGAATTATAGTTTGAAAAACAAAATAATCATCACTATTAAAGAGAAAACTTTCTTGTTATCAACCAAAATTACATTTTTTACTAAAAGTTGTGTTCAAATCAAGGCTATAAGAGACAAGTTATATTTATGTTAAAATTTTGTAATTGACTAAATATTTTCACTGCAGTATACAAAAAAACTATCAAGTGCAGTTCGAACAACAAAATAATCATTAGCAATAAATTTCTTTTGTTATAAATCCACATATCATATCATTAGAGACTTTGGCATATGAATTTTTTTGCCAAATTACATTTTTAGGGAAGGATGAATGCTGCTGAAGATGATTACATAGCTTTGTCTATTACTTGATAATAGTATTAAAGTACATCTTGTGCATAGACTTTTTCCAAATTCGTACTCTGTACTGCACTATTATAAGACGCTTAAAATTGAAAAGTTAACATAGATATAGGTTCTAAATCCGATAAATTTGAATATTGTTAATATTCTTTTATTTATCTTATACAATTTTGTAAGATTTTTACTCAAATATTAGAATTCTGATAATAGGAAAAAACTCGGTATTAAAATTAAACTAAAAATGTCAGAAATTTTGAAGATTTTTACTTAGGCATCATAATCTGGGTTAAAGAAAGGGGTGCAACTTATAAACTTCACATGAATATCAACAAAAATGTTTATAAATAAGGTATTAGAATCTGGGCTAACATACAGTGTACAAACTTATAAACTTCACATGAATACCTACATGTACATAAATGTTGATAAAGTGAAATAAAAGTGACAAAAATGCCTGAAGACACTCAAGTACATTTGGATTCCACCTACATCATATCCGCCTTCAGCAAAAAATACTGTTATATAAAAAAGTCACATATCATTAGAGACTTTGCCATATGAATTTTTAGCCTGCGGGAGTAATAATAACCCTTGCTTGAAATAAGCCAGATTTAATAACCATCATTTGTAATGAGGCCAGGGTGTCACCACTAAGTTAAGGTTAGGCATCAAACATATAAAGTCCCTAATGATTTGAGAATGTTACACAACTGATGGTTTAGATGAACTGTCATCAACTCCAGAGGGCTCCCTTCATCATCTATTCAGCTTCATTAGAACACATGTGCATGCTGCCCACATGGTTGGAGGACTACTTTTTGATGGCAAAGTTGAAAAACTGTCATCAAATTTGTAAGACTCCAAATATAGATTTGCGGGTTCATATACAGTGAGCACAAAGACGTTCTCAAGGCCTTTCATAGTCCATTTGGATTATTCTGCAATGCCTGAATGAAGAAAAATATTGGAGACTAATATCATCCAAGTATTTATCACCGTGCATGTAAATGCAAAACAGTCCTAGAAGCAATTAGAATGTTCTGTGTTCCCTTCCCTCGGAGGAGATTTAGATTTTTGATAGAATTTGTCTGTTTGACTATAGGTTAGATAGAGATCATAGAGAATAGAATGTTAGGTAACTAGATTATTGAAAGCACACCTACAGGTATAAAAAATGTAGAAAACATCAAAAAATACCATATGTATTGACTTGAAAAATGAGTATTATTCACCAAATTGAATTATCTATCACTGTTAAACAGTCCCTGGGACTGAAGTTTTATATTAAGCGACAAAGACAATTACTATCATCATATGGTTGAATAATTAGATATTAATTCCTTGTCACAATTGAATTTGACAGCCATCAATTACTAATTACCCTAACACAGTCAAATCAAATATGAATTCCCAATATCATGGTAAACAGAGAAACATAAATTATATTCTTTCATTTCAAATGAAGGCAATGGTAATTTCATTAAAATGCAAATGTCACACATGGCATTTGAATCTAATAACTGAAAAGAAACGGACCTATAATGACTAATAACTTGGGACAATCGTAAAATGGAAAGTGATAAGTTAGATTTTAACTATAAAGTGCTAACACTACCAGTATGACAATAGATAAAAAAAAATTATCAGAATTCATTATTCAGGATTAAGAACAGCAAAAATTAGGTGCATTGTGTTATTTTGCTACACCACACATTAAAGTGGCACAAGCTGAGTTTACATGTTTTTCGCTCGAGTGATAATACTTACTTTTTTTCCTTACACAGCTCTTGATTAAAACCTTGATTAAACTAGACACAAACTAAAAGTATTGTTATGTGATGCCGATAGCTTATACACAAGTGGTTGAATCATGGTGCCTTGTTTTGTAGATATAATCAACCTGTAATCAAGACAGTGTAAACACAGGAAGTCCCCAAAAGTATACACTACAAGATAATTGAGGTTATCAGAAATGCCCCCCCTGCTGTAAGTACAAATTAAACTAATGTCTATTTCCTAGCTCATATCAACATGTCAAAACAATAGATTTAGTTTCCAGGGGGGCATTTCTGATGACTAATTCCATCACCTTGCACTGTACACTTTTGGGGACTTCCTGTGTTTACCCTAATGTTGATTACAGGGTGATTATATCCATATATAGATGTACCACAACTACCCACTTGTGACATCTACCACATTGAACAACAGTAGTGTTAGTTTGTATCTAGTAAAGTGACATCTTGGTTTCCACAGTATTGCCATGTACACAAGATTACTTGCATGGTGCACGTGGATACTAGTGGTATTTTCACTGCAGTGCACTACTGAAAACATTACTGCATACCTGCATGCAAATGATATGGAAATGAGGATACGATAGTTTGCTACACAAGAAATCATGTGATTGCGCTGTAAGATTTTTATGATTTTTATGGAAATTCCCCATTTCAGATAAACATATGTAACAATAACTGAACCCCATGCCATGTGAGTTCCAGTGTGGGTACGCAGGGGTATTTGCCTTCGTGCTTATCACTTACAGTGTTTTCTGCTGCACTTTCACGAGCTACACACAGAACACTGCAAGCACTCATGCAAGTACCCCAAGTATGCCACACTTGCACTGGCATGTCTTGGGGTTCTGTCATATAACTCTAGTCTTAATACACAAAATAGGAGAACTTTCTACAGGTAATTGCACAAAGTATATCTTGATAATATGTCATAAGCCATCTAAATTATAAGACTATATCTTTCATTTATTTGAAATGAAACACTCATTATATATATTTTATGCATAGAAAGTCATGGATTTAAAATAATCTAACCTCTGACAATATTCATTCACCACAACATTATTTAATAAAACTTTATCCTGCCATGGCCACCATTACTTTACATGGAATTGAGGGTTAACTGTCAGCAATATCCAATAGTATGGGTCTACATGTTAGTTATCAAATATTTCTATCAAAATCTATGGGGCATAACATTTTATTCAAACTACAAATTGATATTATTGACAGTGGAAATTTCAATTTTATGAAGCCAAAAGCCAACCCATCCACTTCCATACAAGTAATATTGAATAACATACGGAAACAAATAGAAAACATTGATAGAATAAAGTTCATAACGGAGATGCCCTCGGATAAGATCAATAGTCGAAGGCATCTTCCATAAACATCAAATTCTCGCCAAAATGTCAATTTTTTTTTATATTAAAGATAACTGCACCTGGTTAAGCTTTTCTGATTTGATTACAATTTACAATTTTTCCTCCAAACTTTAAATGTCTTTTCATAAATGACCAACTTCACAATCGAGTATTTTGAATGCATAGGTAGCAACCAATGAATGATGTTTTATAGCAAAATCACTTTTCAGAAAAAAGAAAAACCTGAGGGGAAGAACATTTAAGAATAATCAATTACTCTGAATCCTGAGTGTTCATGAAAATCAATGTCTCCATGAGTCTAGACAGAGAAGAAAACTAAATGCCTAGAAAATCTCAAGTGTTTTCACAAAGAGTGGCACAGAAAATGAAGGTGAAATCCTTGAAGTGTTGAAGGATCATTTAGTATGCAAACCGTCAAAAATAATCAGTTCAAGAACAAGAAAAGAGATACAAGAAACTAAACCAAAACAAAATCCAATTTCGAATGAAAAGCACCGAAGTTAACAAATCAAGACAAACGGAAGCATATTAGAAGAGTGTGTCATTTTGTGAGTCTTCCTCAGGTGTGCTGTACAGATTTTCAAATTAAAGTGAGTAACTTGTTAAAAAGCTTTACTTAATGAGAAACACCACACACTTTACCATTCTATATAACCTATAATTGACTACACACTCATGTGGTCTCTCATTACAACGACACTGACCAAAGTTTTGACATCAGCTGCTGCTTTGTTACTCCATATCTCCCAAGTTTGACTTTTTGACATATTCCTTTGATTGAAGACTCCTGTGCCTTGCAAGCTGTCAAACGAAAATACATCACTGTAACTCACCAGAGAAAAAGTACTCGCTGTATAAGTCCAACAAATCCTTGTTAGTTCAACTTTCCCTTTTTTATCAACTTCCTGGAAAACAAGTGTGCTGTTGAACAAATTTCTAACAAAATACATTTGAAACTAGTAATTGAGAAAAATACTTCCCCCACACTTTACAAATGTTGTATCACCATAATTATGACATTCCCTACAGAGCAAATTTCTAAAACATACATTTCAAATTCATAATCGAGCACAATGTTTCCCCCTGGTTGTATCATTACACAAAATCTTTGAATAATGGGCGTAAAGTATATTAATGGTTGACAAAAAAATTAAAGATCAAACTACACAACACTAATCCTTCAACATTTTGCATTTTGGAGGCACTGTGTGAATGACAGAACAATTTGTCAACACTAATTTTAACACAACACATAGTCTCAGTTGCTCCATCACATTCACTCAGGAAGTGTACTTTGTTTGTTTAGATTAATTGATGTATTACTTACAAAAGCAATTAGTTTAATTGATTAAATTTCCACCTTTTCTATGAAATGTTGACCTTTCACCTTTTGTCTTTCTCAATACTTAGTTCAATATCTGACATTGATGTTTGGCTATATATCATTGGTTGATATAACATTCAACATGTATATACATATCATAATAATAATAATAGTCCCATCATTCTTCACTTGTATTAACATATTGAACATGATTTATGAAAAATAGGGGAAAATAAAATTGCGATTTAAAATGTTTTGACATATTTTGCATATCACAGAACCAGTGATGTTGACACAGGTTGTTGTGATATAAAAGAACCAGGCTATAAATCACTTATTTTTTTGTTCATACGCATACAAGTGAACTTGCACATCATTTTAAAACACAATGGAGTTTCTACTATGTAGGAATCTTGTAAATGAAGTAAGCATCTTCTTCTGTCCACTTCATTTGGAGACAAAAGCTTTAATACATCCTTTTCAACAAGACCATGCTCAAATTCAATCAAATTAAACTCTCAGTGACAAGAATATGTCCTCATGTTATACCTCAGTACATTGTTATATATCTCACCTCAATGTCTTCCTATTATCAAATCACAGTGTAAATAGTATACAGAACATTACAGTGTTTCGGTGCTCAAATTAATACGGATGAAATGTCAAATTTGTCCTCAAGTGACCTCAACAGTATTTGTTGTGACAGTTGGTGTAACCTCTGTACGTGTATATTTTACCACCCACTCTTCCATGTACCAAATCACAGATGGTACGATATTACATAGAACATATACAATTTGAGTGTTTTAGTGCTCACATTAATACTGACAAATTGACAGATTTATCCAAAAATGGCCTCATCAATTTTAGATGTGACAATTTGTGTAGACAAAACAGATAGTCTCGGCAACGGGCTGATTATATGTTTGTCTAAGACCAACTTCATCAAACCCATCAATTTGTTGATACTGACTGCCATATCCGTTAGTTCTGAGTGTGTCAAAACTCCTAAATGTCAAGCTTTTATAGCAAATATGTGCTTATCTTACTATAGCTAACATACTCTGTCATACACACTCTTATTATGAGGAGAATACTTGGATGTTTGAATCCCACCATCTTGGTTTAGTAGCAGCTGAGCCATAAGCATTAGAAAGGATAATGATTATTCCTTTCTTCTCAACCCAATTTTTTCTATAGCTCTACCAGACAACTGTTTCCACCATTCAAATTTTAATCCTAATTGAACCATGGCCTTAAGAATAATTTTTGCAAGACTAGTAAGTAGTAGACGCATGGATCAATATATACAATACATGTACATATGATACTGACCGCCATCAAATTTGTACCGCAATGCAAAATGAAAAATGAGACATTGGGGTTTTAAAGTCTGTTAGAGTTCAGGGCCGTTGAGGCTTCAATGAATGCTAAAATTGTTATCACTTGAAAAAGTATGCAAAGATATCATAAAGTAATTCTGATTCTGATTCTGAACGTGTTCTTTGGGTAAACCATAATTCGTCATATTTTATTTACAATGAGGTAAATGGTTCGATCTTGTCCTAAGGCAAATTCAGACTGTTAAATGTATACAATTATGAATTGAAAGTATCACCAGCATGTACCAGTAGACTTACTTTTTTCAGTTTTTTCTTCTTTTTTTTAATTGACCAACCAACTGACCTAGTCTGAAAGGTGCAGCCTTTGGTTCACTTATGTAAAGACACTCGCTACCCCAAAAGTGGCAGGAATGCCTGGATCTTTCAAGCTACATGTACAAACTGATCCATCACTTTTCAGATATAGCAAATGAGAAAGGGAGAAATAAATAAGCCTATCCAAAATTTGCCATGGTGGCACTCTACTTCCTGTCAGTGTGTGCCTTGGGGGTATGTCTGAAGAATACGAAAAACATCCCTGATTTACACTATACCAAGGGACAAATCTCTTAAGAAACCATACTATGAGGTGATGATACCCCCAATTTGAGCAAGCGCACTGTATTCTCAATTTCCTGTTTACAATCTGGAATGGCCTATAGGTTGCCCTAAGGAAAAGAATCATTACCGCTTCAAAGGAAGTAAAACTGATGTCAAAAAATTTAGTATTTACATATTATGTAAATGTCCTTGTTATTGTGTATAGATCCATCATTTTTATGGGCACTCCTCCATTTTAATGGAATAATTAGAGCACAGTGGCCCTATTATTTCGACGAGGTGGCTATAATTTATTATTTGTCATTGACAACGTCCTATCTTTGCAACATCACAATGACACAACAATTATTTATGTATTTACACACATAAACCTCCGTTTTATCATACATATATGCTCTATTTTCATGAGCGCTACTTTTGTAAGAATGCGATCTTTTGGTGGTCCTATTATTTCTACGTGGTGGCTACGCATTTATTCTTTGTCCCTGTACACAAATAGTCATACCAACGTCACTGTGACGCAACAGGTACCTGCTGATGTACGAAATGACATATTTTACGTTCAGTTATATGACCCGAGTAATTTTTCTATTAAGTTGTACATGTCATCATGTAACAGCTGTACAGTGGTATGGTGTGATATTTCTGAACAAAGACATGCCAATATCAACATTTTAATACAAAAAACATACACTGAGTGCATTGGCCCCATATGGTATCTAGACTTTACGCTTAGCAGTTTATATTAGATGAGATGTCACTGATCACGAATGGAAAAGTGTATATATATAAAAGTAGGCCATGTATTAATCCATATTATCATAATGATTTGCAGAGTGTTGGTATACATAATATATACATATATGTATATATATATACTTGAATATACACTATATACATGACATTATACAATACGTATTAAAGCCATTCTACAACTGAACATATATACATAATTCATACATACATACATACATACATACATACATACATACATACATACATACATACATACATACATACATACATACATACATACATACATACATACATACATACATAATATACATAAAATACATTCACAATATTCATATACATAAATTACAATAAAGGCACATATATAATGTTCTATATGTCTATGTCATATTCCTATGGATATATGTAAAACTTTATCTATGCACTGTCAGTTCTTTATCTACATGTCATCCATGACCCCTTTGGCAATATTCAGGAATGAGAGAGAACAGGCTTTGATTTCCCAAAACTCTCACTATTGAAAAGACCCCTGCAAAAAATGTATAGCTGTTGCCTCACAGGAATACAGTTTGCACATTACTGAGTCTTGAATGAGTGTGCTGTAAAATGGAGACTGTTTTTAACATTTACACATTCCCTTTTTTCTGCGTTACCCAGGTGAAATTTGATCTTTGACAAACCTTTCCAGGTTAACGGCCATATTAGTGTTCAGGAAAGCTACAAAAAACAGCTGTCACTTTCACACTCCTCATCTAGTATTATATACAATGTAGTCCATTTACAAAATTTACAACTATTTTCAGTTTTAAGTCTATTATAAATATGAACTGTGAATTCTCAATTCATGCATTTATACACTCAATACGTATATGTAAGCCAAACCTGAATGCAGATCAATGTTCCTGTTCACACTGACTCTCAACTGTCGCCTAATAAACTGAGAACATCAAAATCTCAAATTTTATGTTATGAGTACAATCTTTTACAGTATCACAATTTTACACATCAAAATTACACTGGGCCAAATGTAACAACTAATTTGAAGGCTTAGTTTGGATTAGCATTAAAGTTAAGGTGCAAAATACAGTTGCCAAGCAAAGCTTTGAAAAAGTTGGAATCAAAGATACTCCTATCATAATCATTTTGGTTTGACTGATAAGATAACACTACAAGAAACTGGGATTGAATCCTAGGCTTTTAAGTTTAGAAACCCAACCTGAAAATGAAATAAAACTTTATCTGTATGAAAAATTCAAATTTTTATATTTCACTTGGTTTCAGGTATAAAAAGTTTACTTTCTACAAATATTAAGGCATAGACTCAATGTCTACCTCGTTCTGAATCCATGTGAAAACAAAACATTAAACCTTTGCATTGAGAAAGACTTGATTTGTAACAGCTTTGTGACTGACAAGGTTTTGACACTCCCTTAAAGTTTATATTTAAGAGCACCTTGTCACCCTTTTCACACTTTGTACACTGAGTGACTACTACAATGAAATCAATATCATTTAAATTATGCATGATGGGAAACCACCTGCACTCCAGTCAAGCTATGCTCATGAAAAATATCAACTCTGCAACCATACATACGTACAATCCCCTATTATTATTGTCATGGAAAGTGTAATGCTTCTGTTGCCAGCCTGTTTGTCAGATGACTGGCATTGATTAATCCATATGACATATTTTCTATAGTCTGTTGCCCACATAGATTAACTTCAATACAAAAATACTAAAATTGTATTCACATTATTTTGAGCTAGCTTGAAATACAGAGGTCCCTTTATCATAAACGCACATTTTCCAGTTGAAAAGTAGGGATGAAGTAGCTATAGGTACATTTGTACACTGTACAAGAGTCCTCTAGGCTTTTGACTCAGGGTTCTTTGCTTGCAGGCAATTGGAGAGTTTGAATTTTGTTTAAAATGAATTTAATAAAAATTTAAAAACTCCAGCTGCATGGATTCCAGGTTACTTGCTTGACTGCATAGAAAACAATATATTTGACCAAACTCACTCAGTTACAGTAACATTGCCAAAAACACTCTCTATACAATTAAAATATGTCAACTTCCTATGAATTTTTCATTATACTCTTATCAAACCTACAGAAAGTCATATTTCCATTCAAACAGATAGATTATGTCAAATGGAACCAAAAATACTGGCACCTAAAGCTCACAGGACTTGCATATTATGCACTGTATCCTAGCACCTAATATATGATAACGATACAAACGTCAACAGGTACAGTATTCATAAACTGAATCACAAAAATAACTATAATATCAAAATTATTGTTGAAGCTAGTCATTTCTCCAAAAGCTAATAACACTTAATTGCCTCGTTAATACTTTCAGTGAGAAATTTGACCCTGCAACACATTGCTGTCTTGTAAATCATGGGTGATTAGAAGTCATTTTAAGTGTAGCTATCATCATGTATGAATCATTCATCATTCCATAATCACATCACATTGTGGCAATAACCCTTACCATGTGTTAATTTATACATTCTGCTATTAATTTTCATAATAATTCTTTATTAATAACAGCTGTTGATTTGCTACTTTTGTAACTCAACCATAGAAATAAAGGTGACTTGGAGTGCACCAAGTGTATAGGTTAAACTAGCACAAGTTGAGTTTATTTTAACTATTTTTATACGGGTGAAAATATTTTAAACTCCTCTAGTACACTGGTAATGTGACGTTGTTGCATGAAAAGTATCTTCTGGTGGTGTTCGCATGGCTGATGTCATACTATGGTTTCTTCAATAGCAAGACTTGTATATACATGTATATTGTCTTTGAACAGAAAATATTTATCATGTACCCCTGGTTGTTCTACATCACAACAACCCATGTTTATGTCACTGGTTTTGCAGTGATTGAAAAATATGAGTCACAATTTTCCAAATCGCCCTTCTTTTCCCCGATTTTTCATGCATTATGCTTGAGTAGGTATAACTTTATTAACCCCCAATATTTTCTTCATTCAGCCAGAAAATACTCCTTACCTAAAGGTTTGTCACTACTTGTGGTGACAAGGCCCACTTAGGTCACTTGTATTTTTCTTGCCTGAATGAAGGAAAATATTGGGGAATAATACCTAATAATGTCATCAAATCATTTTGTAATATGACAATGTATACCTATATGCCAGGTTTGTTTGTTATCAATACCAAGTGATAATTAGTATGCTTCAGTATAAAGAAGAATTACTACACAATCCCTTTAACATTCAAGAAATGTACCCCTAATTTGACAGTTCTACAGCTGAACAAACTCACAAATTTTAGAGTTTTGTTATTTTTAGTAGACAGGGTCTATATTATTCTATGTAGCACACACTGGATGGTGCTGATGAGACACCATTCAAAATGTGGCATTCTTTTCCATACAAAAAATATTTTGACTCTGTGACTAGAAATTTGCCTTTAAGTTTGCAATTCTACGATCATTGTTGCTGAAAGGTCCTGGTGGTTTTGCTACTGTGAATGGAGTACTCTTACTGAGTGTTTTTGCTATAGCCCTACAACGTGGGAACTCTAATCAGAAAGGGGGAAATTGGGTAAATTTGTCCAGTTGTGTTTGCTATAGGGTGTACTGTATAATTTTGTGACAAAGACATGATGTTAATGACAGTGCAGGTGGCTATGGATGAATTTTAAATTGCATCTCATGCATCTCAGGACTTCTAGAGTAATGACTTTGACTGTACTGTGAGTGGAGGTGTAAATGGTAACGATACTGTATAGGAACTAGACTACATAAATACTGATATCGAGCCCTGGTAAATTGACGGGAATTCTGGTGGAATGCTCCCCACGAAACACCTCATATAATATATACGAATATTCTTGAAGTTCAGTCCACTTGTCAATGACATAAATTTCAGTCATGTAATAAATGCCTACAATACACAGATAGTCACTCACATCATACATGTACATATTTACTCTTTGGATATAGTATCCTGTTTGGCAGGATGACTCAGACCGATGTGCTTTTTTCCGTAAAACATGGATTCTAATGGAACTAATCTGTTGAGAGCTCACAACGTCCAAGTCCTTGATATGCTATTACACATAATTAAGATCTGTGAAGGTCATACTGTCCAGTAGAGCTGTAAACATTTCAATGATTTCCATCACAGAAACAAAAATAAAATTGTATTATCAGTGACCCAAAATGAAGCTGGCAAACAAATATGCAAGCTGGGAAGCCATTTGTTAAATTATCATAATGTACATGTATATTTGATCAACTGATAATTGATCAGTTGATGTTCTGTTGTTCCATTCGATGTTCTATTTGATGAACAGTTATTATGATCAGTTGTCTATGAGTAAATTGTTCATTTAAGAACATGGTTACAGTCACATGGTCTGGAGGATTTAATAGTGATGTTCTTTTGTTGTTGTATAAGTGAAAAGATACTGTAAACCGGGACATTTTTTGCAGAAGATTTTTATTTGCTTATTTCGATTGACAACAAAAATGTGAAAATAAGTAGTGACTAAAATGCCTCCTTGTACACGTAACAATCCACCAGTCTGGTAATTAACAAAAATTAGTCTTTGAGGAGTTGCTGACGACTGTAATTGCAAAATTCTCTGGTGACAAAAATCTGCGGAATTATAGTATTTTATCAGTGGTTGTTTGTAAGTGTACGTATCAGAAGTTCACATCTACAAAATGATATAGAAGAATTCCCCTTTCGTAATATCACATTATCAATTTTATTACAAATAAGCTCTTAAAAAAAGCATACTTCAAATCATACTGAAATTATTATTTGAATATTAGCAAGAATCATTGATGCTGAGTCATAGAGTGTACCTGACTCACAGTCATAAACAATTTATTGCATCCTCTTTGAAACTCAATTTTATATGTTATCATTGTCAAAATAGTGTGTCTATTGTTACATTACCTGAGCTCATCACATTTATGGTTTCCTTCTAAAATTCTATTGTTAAGTAAATAGATTTCGGTGAGTTTATCCGATGTCTGCTATCCAAACCACAGCTATTAGCCCACATGCTGTTTCTAATTACGAGTGGCATTCACATACCTAACCTACATGTTTAGTATGTAAGTCCACACACACTACATTAAAAGATTACGAAGGTCAACGTTCCTGCCCACTTAGTTCAATCCTCACTTTAAAAATAGTGCCAATAGCATTGAAACACAACTGAATATACATTAATTTCATTTATTTTTAACTTGAGTTTGCTGTCCTTGTCCAAAAATAACATTTCAACATCTAAATTACACATATAGGAATATTAGATCATCTTACATTATCACAGGAACATCACTTCCAACTGTCAAACCTATCCGTCAAGTATTTTCTGACTTTATGACTTTGACCAAAAATAACATCTTATTGTCTTTTATTGAATAATTTACCATTATTATATATAAACACAACCCTAGGAACTACCTCACCAGATTTCAGACCAATTTGCCTCAGAGTTATTCAATTTAATTTTTTTATCTAATGATTTAGGGTTATGTAAAGTTAATTGTCACACACACATACATCAACACAAACACATACACAGACAGACAGACAGACAGACAGACAGACAGACAGACACTTCAACTTATTACATACAGAACACCAGGTCAATTGTGCTAAAAAATTATATCAACTCTACCATTCTCGGTACTCGTATCTTTGATCAAATTGCTCAATTAGCTTTAGGTTTCTTGATTACATAGCCCTTTTATGAAGAATCTCATCATTCTACTGATGACCTTTCTGCTGGAAAATGACAGGCACATGGCCGTGGAGGTGTTTATCTATAAAAGATAGTACACCATGTCACTCAAACATTATGAGCAAACACTATACTTTCTGTATTTCTTTCTCAGTGTAACCTGTCAATTTACGTTATTTGGAATATTTCCAGGTAATATTTATTGTCCCAACTTATTATGATATTGTTGTTCCTTCAGATCTTATATAGGTGACATAGTTTGAACAGGAATCTATTGATTATTCAAACAGCATGACTTAATTACAAATGATATATCCATACTACATTCAATATGAAGTTTGTTCACCTGTCAACATTCAGTCGCAATATTACAAGAGAACCACTAAGTCTTGGGGGAATATACTCACAATGGAGAATGTGGGCAGAGAAAGTCCATTTTTTACATAATACTTTTAATAATAAATGTGACCTATTTTCATTATTTGGTTTTCAGCTAACACTTATACATTACGCTACCTTACATTTAGAATATCCCATTGAAATTTCTGTATTTGGCTTGATTCAAAATTCATTTCCTTTTTAACGCTTGAAAGATGAATCGAACAATTTGACTCAAGATAATTAGCTTTTTCTTCAATCTTGACAGTTAAATGGTTAATTTCATACCGTCATTTACCTGAAGTGAAAACCACTACTCTTGGAGAAAATATATCTATGCATAATTATATTGGCGACAGTAGGTGGTATAATTGCCATTTCACATGATATTTTAATAAATTTCACACATATCAAATCTATTTAGTGTTCATAATTTCATTAACTTCTATTTTTCATTTTGAAAATCAAGCCATTTTCTGAAATCACACAAGATACATGATCAGTTTAATTCAGGTGGTCTTTCAAATCTTGAAAGTTACATTATCAATTTATTTCAGGTAATTTCCATTACCCATAGAAAATACGAGATATTCATGAATTGTAGGTGGACTATCAATGTGTCTATGACAGTCACTATTTACATTAAAGAAGTTATGATTCAATGTGATGTCACTAAGATAAATATATCAATTATCTTAGATAAATATCACCTTTACAACTCTGATTATGGGTGTCTGGGATTGCACACAAAATGAAGATAGAATGTACCCTGGGGTCCAATTTCCAGACAATCAAAGCTCATATAATCTCTCCAAATTTTGCCATATGAATGCTTGTTCCTGGTCCTTTTGAAGTGATAAACGGAATTGGAGTTGACAGTTTCATTTTCATAATCATTGACAATGGTTAATTTTTTCATAGAGTTAACACAATAATCGGCAGCCATATTGGATTCTAAAATGGCTTAATTTTGATATCCTTTCGATGTCCAATTCAAAAAATTGTTTATTTTTCATGTTTTTAACAAAATATGTTTTTATGAGTTTTATTATATTAGTGTTATTGAGTAAACAGACACATTACGCAGCTCAGAAATCAGTATATAAATTCCACTTGAATTTAAAAACTTGTCACACATGGTAGCAAATTTTAACTCTATCATAATACATGCCATGTCAAATCTTTGAACTTTGTCAGTCTTTCAAGCAATACAGAATATCGCTAAAATGTGTTATCTGAAATTATTTCCTTGATAGCAGTGGAAATTGAAGCCAAAGTTAGAAATGTCATTTGCATCGAAATTTGCATGCACAGGAAATCAGTTGCTGCAATGTCGGCCATTTTGATTTTGTCCAGAGGGCACATGTTTTGTGTACTAGTATTCTACATTCAAAAATTTAGTTTTAGATCATGCTATAAATAGCACTTTTACTTTTACTATTGACGATGAAATATAGAGAGAAACGAAATATTGGTGATTCTTAATTTGCACAAGGAATGAAATAAATGTTTGCCAAACTGTTATTATTTGTACCAAGAATATGACCATGACTTTTTCTCACATAAATTTTTCATTTGACCATGATGTAACTTAGAAGACTTAAAGTTGTGTTCTATAAATGTCTTAACTTTGATACAGATTCAACAAACATCAATCTGACTGATAACGTTACAGCAATATATATACTTGCTGTGTGACGACCTAACCATGTACAATTCAACCATTCTAATTATATAATGAAATTGTATTGACACAACTTTTTACCTGCAGTAATTTAATATCACAGTTAGTTTTCATTAGAATCCAAACAATAAACAATTGTTTGCATCCAGTACAGTTAACACATATATGAGATTATGGAGGCAAATGCATTCTGTATTGCTAAATAAATGTGATGTACTCTTTCCAAGTTCATTATCAAAATTGTGTTGTTAAACTTGCAGCCTTGTTCAGTAAAGGATACACCCTCAAATAAATACCGGTGATTTTGCTTGTTCCTGACTATCAGGAATGATACAATTAAAGTTTCATGCAAAGACATACAAAGTGTCGGTAACTTATCAAAGCGGAGATTCAAGCCAATTCTGTCGACTAATTTGAATGCTACCAGGTAAAATGATCAAGTGTGACTGTTAGCACCAAATTCAAAGTAGTCCACACAGTGAGTTGAATGTTTACTTTACAGACATGGCTGGTTTCACAGACATAAACAAAGAGATAACAGCATTATGTGAACCACACTACATGCCAAACTTCTGTTTGATCAGTTATCTTGTTTGATACATCAGATACCTTTTGTATTAGTTATCTTGTTATGTTTACCAAATTTTGTTTGATACATCAGTCATCTTGTTTGATACATCAGTTATCTTTTTGTATCAGTTATCTCGTTATGTTTACCATCTTCTCTTAGCTCACTTTAATAATTCACTCAAGTTATCACCAAGGGTTGTAACATGTTCAAAGCAAACACTGCTTGATCTGGGAATGCAAAACATGCATTGCAGTATGTACCATAAGTAACACTTTTCATTGAAACAAAATGCTCAAGGAAACTTAACACTTCCTGTTATAAAAGTTATTATAGCTGGAAGATGTTATCTTGACAGGTGTTTCATTGATTCTAAGGAAGACAGTAACAAATGAGGATTTTTGAAAATCAGACATTATTATTCACAGCTCGTATTGTGGATTTTGTATCTCCAGTTCCTTCCATTTTTTTCATTCACTAAATTCAATATATGTTTGACAACAAACTAACACTTTCACCAAAATCATTTCAACACAGTATTAAAGCAGCCTCAAATATTGAAAACTTAGATGTTTTCACCTCATGAATATTTTGCAATTTTACAGTCTTCAATTACTTTCCATAGCCTAATGTTTACAAATTTCTAATCCTGGTGCATTGTTTACATCCAAGAAGTCATTTTAGCAACTACTTTTTTCCAGTTTATGTTTCCCAATAAAAAGTCATAATAAGACTGTAGAAAAGTTTCCCGGTTTATAGTAACAATATAACAACATAAAATAATATTTTTTATGAAGGGCAATAAAAGTGGATCAAATCTACATGTGGGTTTTTTCCCAATGTATACTTCCCAAGGTTTCCCCTGAAAACGTAGTTCAAGGTATGGAAATCTTTCCAATTTTACCATCAGATATTTATCAAAGACTTTTGTGTTAAGTTCCCTCCAACCATTGAAAAATAATACAAAGTTGATGTTGACGTACATTGTACATGTACATGTAAACATTACATGTAACTATAATACAAAATATCGGTACTTCATACCAAATTGCTTGCAATCTACAGCTCCTGTTCAAATCCAATTTTTCATTCACAAAAAATAAACATACAATAATGGATTTCTGATATCTTTGATTTAGAAATTAAACTTTTTGCATCACCTTGCCCTGAGGTTTAATAGCCTAAAAATATCCATGCACTCCCAGGGAAATTGCTTTATGACGATATAGATTCTGGGGTTTAACCTTTCACTTGATAACTGTAAATTTGATCTCATCAAAATTTTAAACTTAAATACAAATTTCTCATAAATATTGTTTTACTTGCAGTGCCAGAATTAATTTGCATTTGACCACATTCATCAAATGATATTCTAGCCATTTATCAGTAATAATACTTCTTGTGTCAAGGTCCTATGCGTTGATGATGTACATGAACAATATTTGTGGCTACATTTGCCTTGTCACAGAGTTGTATATCACATGCTCACCACTTTTATAAAGTGTACATTTGACGCACAATTTTCAAGGTGTTGATAATAATTAATTCATCAATAGAATACACTGGCTCAATACTGAAATATATTCCGATACTTAATTTACAATTATATACATGCAGTTCCATCCCAAACACTAGTGCAGTATATACAAATTTAGTAGTTGTACATGTATGTCAACCATCTGACCAGTTCCTGCGTATACCTAATCAAAATTTGATGGCATGATATAGACATTTTGCCAAACAGATCAAATTTGTAACATTTATGAACAAATCTGCCCTTAAACACAATTCTTATTATCACTAGTATTCAAATGCCATGAAAATTCTACCTATGACAAATCCAATATGGCTTCCTACTGAATGCAGCGTTGTCTTCAAAACTTGACCAGAAGTAGTGATGGGTGACTTTTTTATGGCAACCCTGCTTCAGAGCTTGTTGTTGTTCTTGCATATTATAATTATCATTTTATTTTGTTGTGCATATTTTGTAATATGTTAACATAACTTCGTCGTGTCCATAGATTTTTTGTACAGCCCAAACTTGTGAGAATGATCTCAAACATATTTGAAGCAAACAAATAGATATTCCTCATTACCAACCAAAATGTCACTTTTTATTCCAAAACATTCAACGTAAGGTATTCTTTGAAAATGAATACATGAATGTACAAATAGAGTGAATACTTATCATACATTTTATTATCATACCTTTTATTCCAAAGGATTCTGTAATTTTGTAAAATATCATAGAAGTTATCAATTTTTTAATCTTGCTGGTTGAGTCTAGTAACTGCCATTAAGGATAATAATTCCATGTATATAAATTAATAAATAATATAGGATATAGGATAAATCACTGGTTTGGGTTAATCATTTTACTTTGCACATCTGTTGCCTTGCATTAACAGCTTAGAATCCTAATACATGGCATTTCATCACTTTACTTCTTACCTAATAACAATTTCATCTTTCTACTTTTTGGACCAAGCCATATGCTGGTTAACTTTGATGTCTTTGTATACCTTTATGCTTCTATAGCATTATGGAACTCAAGGAGATTTGTCACAGGATGCAATCAAGCATTATTCGATAGGAATAATTAGGCTTTTAGGTTATTAGTTACTGATAATAAAATCCCAGATATGGACACACAGATCATGATTGGTTGCAATGCGACAGACTGTCACACTAATGAAAAAATATACATTTGTGTATATATTTACAATATAAATATATATATATATATACATCAAAATTCTAATAGCCTAAGGTTTCAAACATTTTGCAAACAGTTGATAAAATAGCCATGATAACACAGTGCTTTGAGATGCACAGATAGTACATGCATCATTGCCGCCATTGCTAGGATTCAATGTTGCCATGGTTACAAAGATTATTCTGAGCCTCTCAAACATATTGTTCATGAATAAGTAATTTTTTTATCAGACAGTATCTGGATGTTCACAGATGTTCAGACAAAAGATCAATTCTATAGTAAAATCTTGCATTGACAATTTGAGGAACCTGAGTCACACAGTATTGTAAATTTTTCTAACAATAACATTTTGTTGTATTCAAACTTTCCATGTCATGTATTATGAACAAAAACGCTTTATTTTAAGGCAAATAATGCTTCTCTTAAAAATTTGGAATTTAAATTCTTTTCCCTTCTCTGGACTTAGACTTTCAGATGATTGAGTACTATTTTCCTACTTTCAATCCTCAACCCCATCCCTTGCTCCTATTTCCCACAGTATTTCCCATCTCCCGCCCTCTACTTCCCAACCTCCCTTTCCCATCCAAGAACTGAAAATAAATGTGTGTATTTTCACAGGTGACTACAAATGACCAGTTTTCCACCTACACTAAAGCAATAACATAGCCCACACTTCTAATGTTTGCTTTTGGTATTTGCTTTGTTTACAACTCACAAATCTTGTATCAAAAAAACTGCTATGTACTACCATAAAATATAAAATTTATAATTAACACTACATTTTAATTTGATTACGGTGCCAAATATCAAAAGTGGACTGAACCATTTCCAGTATATTACAGGATGCATTTTTTTTATTGACTACAACTAACAGACAAAAATATTTTTAAATACAGTTTCAGTTACTTGAACTATTATAGTGTCGAAAGTTCTTTCTCTGGATGCCCAGTCCTAACCTCATCTGGCCACAAGCCATAAATGATATCAGAAAAGAAAATATTGCAGAATAATGTAATATTATTTTGCACCTACAAAATGTCAACCATAGGCACACGGTAAATGTCATGTACCTACAAATTCAAAGTTCCTTTTTTAATAATTTAATAATTTACATTTCAAATTTCCATACTTCAATCTGTTTAATTAATTTTGCCTAAATTATCTAAAATCATTATTTCTCCTTTATTGTATTTTAAAGAGAGAGAGAGAAATGTGATATATTCAGACTTAATAACATTAAACAGAAATCAGATTTCGTAAAAAAAAAAAATTGAGAAATCAGTAAATTTTATTTCCTCATGCTGCCATATTAGTTAGTATAAGAAATCTGAAGAAAATGTTACTAAATTATGAAGTTTCAAAATGTACACAATACCGATCTAAAGGTGATGGTATGACCTCGAAAGAATAAAGACAAAGGTCTAGGTTCTAGAGGTGAACACTATACATGGCTTGAGGGTGGTACGAATGTTGGACTGATTCTGAATTTCTCTCTAGAAAGCCAATAATTCTTCACATTAAAATGTCTATGAGTACCAATATGGAAATATTTCAGATGTGATTATTTTCAATTAGTAATACAAATACAGCCAATATTGTTCCGTTAAATGGAAAATTTATGCAATATGATGTATAATACAAGTTAATCCATACATGACCGGTGATATCGGTGGCAGAAAATCTGTTTCTGATACATTTATACCTTACAGGCCCACTTTTGAAATGTAGGCAAGTCTGTTTTCCACTTGTGTTTGCATCTGAAGAGTTTAAAAGACTATGTGCTGATCAATTTAACTTTTGAGTATTGACCACATGGTAACATATTTGTCGCTTGACTCAATGGCTTTCACCTTTTCAACACCAAGTTGAACACCAGATCCTAAATGCAAATGGACATGAGGTTTTGTACAGGTAGACAGGCATAACTTGACACATACTATTCATTTATACATGTATATGTAGGTGAATATTAAAGTTTACAGTGTAATGAAAGGGAATACATAATGTGAAAAAAGAAACCATTTCAAATCCTATTCTTGCACTTTTTCTGTGCATTCCCAGTATTTTTGTTGAAAGGTAAAATCTGCTTCAGTTCCTGCTGATTCCCTCCAAAATTATGATACAAGGTTTCAAAACCTATCTAAATTTTACCAGGAAATGTATACCCGACCCCACCCCATACATATATATATATATATCAGCTTCCTACACCTTTGCAAAAACATAGACACCTATGTACAACATCAAAATGGCACATAAAACAGTGACTCCTTTCAGGATATTTTGACATCCATTGGCATGGGATATAGACACTTGACCTTGAAAGTCAACATCAAGGTCATAACATTCTCAATTACCCAGAATATATTTATTCTCAAAAAATTCTGTGTGATAGCTGATGTCTTCGGCAAATTTGTGAGAAATAGCTGATTCCATTGGGGCTATACATCTAATGGACACAATCAAGTGTTGAACTAGTAGCATTCAACTCTAGCGAGAGATGTACAATCCACGGTATATGACCTCAACTTATTATCATATGAAAGTGCACTGATGGTGGGTCGATACTAGGATCCTAATGCAATCATCATCTACATGTTAGATTACCATGGAACAATATAAATGTTTCAGTAGTGATTCATTAATTCGCTACTTTATATGGCAAATCAATGTTGGTGATCAGTACACTTTCAATTACTGTCAACTCCTACCATCCACAAACATCATCCTGACGCAAATAACAAACTTTATTACTGATATTCAAGACTCAGTAATCATTGGAACTTCACAAAATGGACAAAAAACACACAAGCTTACAAATCAACTATGAAATACATCTATCAACAGGACAGCTATATTTATACAGATAAAATGGCAAAGCTACAATCGTAAATTTGACACTAAGAAATTATCGTAAATTTCTTCCAATCAGGGACAATCATGATTAGGTCTATATTACTCAATTTTAAATAAACATTTACTATTTTTGTGGCAGTTTGTACTTACTTGTCACTGGTTTTAAAGACATTGTATTTCGAATGAATGTACTGCAAATGACATGATCAATTAAGTGAATGTAGCAGTCACACGGCCATGAAATGAGATTGTGGGTCGTGACTAATGCCCATTCATCAGAGTGTAGAGGCAGGATAGCAGTCAATAACTAAAGTGCAGTTTTATATCACAGTTCTACAACCACAGACCTCATATGGACAAAAATAACCCACATAAACACGAACACTACTGAACAGACACATCTCCACACTGTTGACAGCATTGAGCATATAAGTCAGTATTGATGGATAAAGACTGTAGTCTACACGTACCTACATTTTAAATCTGACATCAGAAAATTTGCAGATCGATACTAATGTTTTTTCCAAAAAACACAACACAAACACTAATCTTATAAATATTTAATTCTAAAAAAAAAACCTTAGAAATTACACAGCACTATGCAGCCTTATGTAACAAGGAAACATTAAAATGTAACACTGCACGAAAAGTCACATTTGACCATGTCTTTCCACCAGGGTAAATCTTGAGCAGAGGATGTGTAAATGTATGAGACGAAGTTCCACCTGGACAGAAATGGTTGGGTAAAGGTTGGTAAATTGGATTTTCCGTGTAGTGTAAAAGAGCTTTATGAAATATCGAAACATACTGAATTTTACAAAAAATTTACAACTTTGACTGTACTACTCATGTCTACTTTACAAAGTGCATAATTATCAAAATAATTTGACTGTATTATGCATGTTTTATTTTAACTTTGTGAAAAGAAGACAACAGAAATGGCCCAGGAGTCAACTCTGAAACGGGTACATGCGTACTTTGAAAGTACATAACAGGATGCATTGCTACCAGCATGTACATTTAGAAAACTAGTTCACAATTACATAAAAGACCAATTCATTTTAATAGTACATTTCCTTCCAAAATTCAATATCATTTCTCATGATGAGATTTGTGAATAGCAAAATTTAATGCAATTGATATGATTATAAAAATAGGAAGTCAATAAACTTGAAAAAAAGGTGATGAATACACATACACACGATAATGTAGACATTAGTGTGTGTAGTGTGGTAATGGCACAATACATTTTCACACTTTCCAATACATATGACACACACACACACACACACACACACACACACACACGTACATAATATGAAATGTTCAATCGAGTCAAATTGAGCAACACATTTCTAACATGTACATACATATAGACCTAGTTTGTCTTTTTAATTGAACCCAGCCGTTGTTTGGAAGGTTCAAACCCAGAATGCACTGGTAGGAAACATACAACCTATTTGCTCTGCTACCGTCATCTCATATATATGCAGTACCAGGATTAACATTCCAGGAAGGAGGCTTGACACAGTACATACAATGTATTCAACAACTGTGCATTCATCCACTATTAAAATATCACTGGCGGTATCACCATATCTGCGGGCCAAATTTATCCTCTAGGTGTCATCCTGTGTATATTTATCACATTTTCGGATAATATTTTCATTAATTTGAAAATCAGGAAACGTGTCTTGTGTTTTCCCATGACAATGTTTATGAGAATTACAGTGTCTCAGTCTTGGTAATAAATCACTATGCAGTTCCATTCATTTGTCAAATTTACATGTGATATCACTTGTCATAGCTTACATGTATATATCTACGACTTTCTGATGACATAATGCATAGATAGAACAAGTCAGGGAAAACTTTGGACAAAAGAGAGTAAAGATAACATTAATGCTTATGTTAGCTTTCTTTTCTTTTGCTTGTAATATGTCTATTTTCGATCTTTTTTTTTTAAACAGACTGATAGCAATGTCTCTTTCTTTCTCCTTTAAAATAAAGAAGTTTACCAAGACACTAAAGTTACTTTCTCTAATCTCTTCTGCAAAGTCCTATTTCAACACTTGTTGTCCATATAGAATCCATATAGGACCATCAAATATGACATTTTGAAATAATATATGCCAACATAAAAAATAGTGCCAATGGCAACTGTATAGTTGATGTATAGGTTTATTAAATGTTTATACACACCATAATTTTACTACTGGTATGGGCAGTATCTTTCTTGTTGGGTCTATTATGACAATTGTTTATGAGAGTTTACCCATTTGCCTAACCATCTATGTTGTTATTTTTGCAATATACATCACTGTTGCTATGGGCATGTTCTTGTTGCTAAGCATATTTGCATACATTGTTTGACTGTTTACACTTGCCTACCCATCCCTGTTGTTATCTTTATAAATATACATCATCACTTCACTGTTGCTAGGGGCAAGGTCATGTGTGCTCGAGCGAGTTGTGGCAGAATAACTCCTCCAGAATCATAACCACCAAATTCCAGCCCTATTCACCATGTAGTTTTTCATGTTTTTGACCTAAATTGACATTGTTAGACCTAATTTGCATATCACTGATGGGATTATCAATGTCATGAATACACCTTCATCTACACATCCCCAGATGCACTACTGAACCTCAGTTCCCTTGTGCTAAAAAATGAAGTAATATATGCAAATTGCATGCAAACATATACAAACTGGATAGGTAACAATATGCAAATATATGCAAACTGAATGAAGTAATGTCACAAATGCATGCAAATATATGCATAAATGGAAATGTGTTATCATTCATTCACTAAACATGCACGTTTTAGTAACAATTGTCACATGGTTTAATAGTAACCACAAATATTCTAGTCTTGGCTACCCAGACCCTTGCAGGAAAGCTTTCCATCTAATCCCCCACCCCCACCTGCAACCCCACATTAGCTATTACTGCAACTATATATAATCCCATAATCCTTTGCATTTGAGCATATCCCGTTGGCCATTCATCTATATGTATATTTGTGGGCATGATGCTTTCCTTAGATAAATACTATCATGACCTACGTGCATTTCTTAATCTAGCAGAAAAGTGAAAGTACTATAATTTTAAACACATTTGGCAATCAAGAGATTACCAAGCATTTTGCTGGAGATATGATATTTTAAAAAGTACATTTTCCGCACTGACAAACACTGACACAGTCGAAAACAAAGTACAATAATCTTGTTATGAATAACAAATACAATTTGCATCTACTATTAAAAACAAGTATGTTTCTTCTAATCATAGGTTTTATATGGTGGTAAGGGGGTAACATTTTTCAAGGAGTTTACCTGGGTTAAAGCCACCAAAATCATATATATGGTACTGGTACAAGGTTGGGGAATCTAAAGGCCCAGTTACATACAGTGATGCATGAAGCAATTGGATACATGCGACAAAACTAGTAATTATGATGAGTACGAAGCAATTAACTGTTTGGCAAGCTAGTCGCAATGCCATCATACTGATGCACATGCATAAACATATAAAGGTTACAGGCCAGTTATAAAGTTCAAGTCTTCTAGTGACAGGAACTTTGAAGAAAAGATATAAAACTGATATTATACCAATAAAATGATGGAAAACTTGTAGACATACATTGTATCAATAGTAAATCTAGAATAATTTGACGTTCACTCTTGTGACATTAATTTCTCTGACGTCACTCTTTGTAGTCAAGTTAAGAATAAAATGATATTTCATGGATATCAAACATTCATAAATGTGGTATACCAGTGATAAGCAGTAATCATGGTAATAAATCGAAATTATACCAAAAAATACTTGCCAAAATAGAATATTTATACTAAAATATGGTGGCAATAACATTGAATGTCATTTTATGCATGAGCAAATGTCAAAGGTTACTGCTTTCAACACAACAAGGTGACTACATTGGGTAATCAAGCAGCTCGAGAAGCAAATTGTGATGATTTGAAGAAAATCCAACATGCCAGATTCCTGGCAACGCACCTAGCAATCGCCTGCAATTATGTACATTCACAAAGCAATTCATCACATGCAATGCATTGCTTATTGCGTTGCCTCATGTAACTTGGCTTTTAGGCTAAGAAAGTCTGACCAGAATTGCATCCCTCACCCCAAAACTGGGTTCAAAATATTTAGCAAAACTGAATCATCGCCGGCACACTAGAAGCAAGTGGCAAGTAGCAAATAGCAAGCAATTAAAGGAGTGCACACGGTGACAAAAAGTCTAAAATATTTGAGTGTTCTAAGAACATTACAATAATGAAATGCATCATGTAGCAATGGTTGGCAGTTTGGCATGCATTGGCTTAATAAACAATACTTGTCAGATGGTCAACTCAAATCTCAATTTTGTGTTCTCCTGGATAGAATTAGAACAGATTGTATTAATCCTGATCATTAAATTGTTGTTAAATTTAGAAATGTCATGCGTTTAGTGAACAATTTTCTCGCCACAGCCTAATACATCGACTGCTAGCCTGGGTAAATCAGTCTAACCACCAATCACCCATTCAGTAAAAATGAACTGAGCACATAACGCCACCTGAACACCTGTTCTTGCTATCATTTTATCATTCAGGAATTTCAACATGATTATCATCATTATGTCTTCAAATAGTAATTATTTCTATGCCTTATCTTCATGGCAACCCCAATAACATTTGTGCACCCACTTATCCAGCTATCACATTTACAATTTGTCAGGAAATTGGAAAACTCCTCAAGATGACTGATAAAAGACAATTGCTACAGACTACATACCACTTTCCCTGGTTATTATATGATATTTGAAGATATTATCACAGTCATTGTTATTTGGAGCACCAAGATGTCAATTAACATTTCAAAATTGACTTGATGTAGAACATGCTGCAAATATCACACTATCAAGTATATTTGGTCTACATGTCCATTAACATTCAGTGATAGGTTGAGCAAAATGTCTTGCAATACACTCAGATTTGGACCTGATTCTTCACCTTTCTGAGTTGCATATACATGTATGTTCACATGCTTAAAGTAGTATGTGTGTCTGAAACGTTTGCTGTTACTTTCTTCATGAAATATAATATCAATTTTCAGTTTTAATCGAGGGAAAAAACTAGGGGTCATCATACAAATTCTTTATATAAATTCTATGGTTGAACCATTCATTAAATTGTACTAGTAAGATAAAAAAAACTGTTGCATATTGCTATTTCTTCCTCTGCACTCTATCTCTTCTGATATTCTGATTGTACACTTTAATGCCATGTTGGCCATTATTATAATTCTCCAGTTCAAAGGGTGCAGCCAAGTAATCATCTACTAGCTATCGACTGCGTGTTTATTTCTGACAAATCACGAGATCTCTGTACCCTTAATCTGGTTTATATACATCCTCCATCTTATTATGTCACATGCATTTTTAAAATCCATCACCAATATACTTTCATCTTCTAAGTGCATTTCCTTCATCCTGTCCACTGCACTAATTTCACCATCTGAAAAGCAGTAGCTAGCATTTTCCACAACCAAATACTTAGCTTGATGTAACATACAAAGATATGCCTATATTGCATTTCCTTCATCCTGTCCACTGCACTAATTTCACCATCTGAAAAGTACATATAGAACCTGGGAATGCAAGAAATTTTCCACACCCCAAATACTTAGTCTGATTCAAAAGTAGCTTTGCTTACATTGTATTTCCTTCATCCTGTCTTACTACTGCACTAACTTCACCATCTGAAAAACAGAATCTAGCATTTTTCCCAACCAAATATTTAGCCTGATGTAATGTACAAAGATTTCCCCACATTCCATGTCCTTCAAACATGGGATATTCACTGTACCAATTTCAAATCTTCAAAGCACATGTAGAAGCTAGCAATACAGGAACTTTTGCACAGATTTGTCTACATTGCATTTTCTTCATCCTGTCCTAGTACTGCACTAACTCCACCAACTGAAAAACAGAACCTAGCATTTTCCACAGCAAAATACTCTGATGTAACACAACTTGCCTACATTGCATTTCCTCTCATCTTGTCCACTACACTAATTTTACCATTTGAAAAGTAAAACTTAGCCATACAAGAGATTTTCCACAACCAAATACTTAGATCAATTTAACGGATGATTTGCATTTCCTTCATCCTGTTCATCTGAAAAGCAGAACCTAGAATTTTTCAGAACCAAATACTAGCCTGATGTAACTGAAGATTGCCCACATTGCATCAAAGCTGGAACTCATCCATGCAGAAAGATAACAACTCTGGCAGTCAGCAAAGCCCCAGTTCATGGCGGGCAAAGGTGTTAGCCAAGAAAGAGTTATGAGAGTACAGGCTAGTAAGATTCACCAGTTCATTTCCTTTATAATCATCAAAGTGACATTCACAATCCTCGATAGAATACAAAAACCATGCCTTGTCAGGGAACATATTACATACAAGTCAGCTATTTTCATGGCCACACCCTTATCAATTTTCCCATCTTTTTCACATCGGTATTATTCATAACATCAAATCAGACATAAACAGATGCAAATAATTCACCTATAACCATATCAATTAGTCTTCAAAATATATGACACAAGTTAATTTTTGAAATACTACAAGAATAATCCTATTCAAATTTATCATATTTATGTGCACTGGCATTATGTACTAATATTGAATTCATAACTAATGGTTTAGACGAGTATACTAGAATTCAACTATAGAAATGTGATCATTTTATCAAATTCCATGCTTTCAACACCCCTAGCGTACATTCTAACCACCAAACATGTTAAACGAATGCAAGCAAAATATACTAGCAATACAATTTTTGGACAAGTGCCTTGCTTTCAGATCAATCATTACTTCCTGTCTGCTTCATTCATTATAATTGTGTACAAAGTTAATTACTTGATGGCGATCTCTTCGTCACTATGGATTATACAATCATGATCATTTATTCATGACTTCCATTAAATTGCCCTTAGTTTGGGTCAAAGGCCAAAAAAGGAACATCTTGAAAATATTTGTAATATAGACACCATAAACAAAGGAATTACTGTATTCTGCATCACACTTCCACAAATTTACAATAAATTTGTATAAAATTTGATCTTCATTCATTAGACAATATAAAGAATCAAACAAACAAAATGTGTATGTCTAAGAAATGTTCAACTTTAGGATAAGATATAAAAAAAATTCAGTTAAGAACACACAAGTTCATTATCATTCCTTCACAAGTATTTTTGTAATGACCTTAAATTTCAAATTACCATTAGTCTCCACATGATGATTGTTATTTACAAAGAAAATTCTGACAAATTTCATAGCATTTTACTGAGCAAGAAGAGGGGGGTTGAATAAAAATTTTGTCATTGCTATATACATGTAGCATGTACTTGTGCCTTGGGGATCATCACAACTTAATGTGAACTTCAGGTCCAACTTTTACAACCTTCATTTAATTTGGCCTCTGGCTAGGTACGGTGATAAAGTGTCCTCAAATCGACTTCTACTAGAAAAGTCATTATTTTGTTCATGCCCTTTGGCACTTCCAAGCCACTAGGGCATGAAATTAGTTGAGGATTCTTGGCTTCCTGTTATGAAAATCTAGCATGGATACAGAATGTTGTGATCTGTCAGTATCTTTACAAAACATTACACATTCAAAGGTTTTAAATCTCCTAAATTCATTTAATTAAAGCTTCACGTTAGACAACACTCCAATTTTAAAACACCTTCATAACACGTACATATATAATTGGAAGAAAGGATTTGGTATCTGTCTCTTTACAGATTTATAAATGTACAATATGCAAAATAGTTTACATTCATTTTTCAAATAAATCCTTGATTTGCATCATCATGCTGCAGGCTACATTTTGTCACCCATAATCTGAAAAATATACATGTATCACTAAAAAACAGGTATGTTTGATATCTTTCTCTGTGCAGACTTGTCGCAAGTAAAATTGTTTTCATTGATTTTCAAATAAATTATTCCATCAACATTTGATTTGCATCATAGTACTGTAGGCCATGTTTTGTCACTCATGATTTCCAGTAGTACAGTTCATTTTATAAGTTATGTGTCCCAAGCATAAATAACTACTGTCATTTTACAACACTGTGCACCTACACAGGAAATGTCTAATGAGGTACATATCGGAAACAAGAAGCAAGGAACACAATGTAATCTCTTATTTGTTGAAAATATACTCTTGAGTTTCATTTGACTACATTAAGATGTTGAGAATATCATGATGATCCCCCTAACTGGAGGTTAGCTCATACATGGCATTACCTGATGCCTATGTCACTATAGAATTATGGTACAGAAAATTTCTGAAGGATAGAAATTCATATAGGTTATCTTTTTATTCTTAAACCTCATCATCACGACCATTGTGCTAATAAGTTGTCATGAAATTTTTCGCAGATAATATCACTTTATTCATGATCATATGTATACTGCATATAAAGAGGTTAAATAACTTGTTTGCTTATAAAATATAAAGAATTTCTATTCATCTTACTTTATAACACTCTGATCAGTGGCCTTGGAGCAAGCAATTATAAGATAAATGTACAAACAGGAATATTATACAGCAAAATAAATTGAAAAAATCTGCCAGTGATTATCCTGAAAGCTTTCAACACATTGCATCATATATTCTACCCTTTTCATTTGCTAATAAAAATTTAATAGCAGACCAGCTGAAATTGTATTTTTGATGCTAAGATGAATAAATGTCAGCAGTTCACACATATGAAAACTTGATAACATGTCATGTCTTGTCTGTTGAACTCCTCCTGGCAAGAACATGAAAGATAATGATATCACCAGATTCATGCAGGTTATATACATGTACTCCATACTGGGCCGGAATTCATATCAAGATATTGAATTTTTGCTGAAAAGGGTTGTTGGCTGTATTGCTTACAAAACGGCTGTAGTTTATATAAATCCAACATAAGAATTATACAGCCACCTATCAACATCAGTTTACCGACAAAGTACATAATCTAGACTGAGGTTGTCTGTCTGTTTGTGTCTCCAAGTCCCTGTCTATATGTATCTGACTACTAGTATCTGCCTATCCATCTGCCTGTCTGTCTGTCTATTAGTCTCGCTGTGTATCCCTGACTACATACATGTATATCTGACTGTCTGCCTGCCTGTCCATCTACCTACCTACCTGTCTGTCTGTCTGTCTATTAGTCTGTCAAGCCACCTGCCTGTCTATCTATCTGTCTGTCTGTCTGTCTGTCTGCCTTTATGACATAATCAAACCTAGACCCTTTAGATGTCTGGATAAATGAATTTGTTTAGCATTTTCATTACACTGATCATAAATTAATAATAAGATCAGTGAAAATGAAAATAAAGAATTATGTAAGTACAAGTAAACTTTCATGTATCTTGGCATCAATATACTATGTACCCAAGACTTAAAGTCCTACGTTATGTTTTCAATTGTGACTACATGTAGTTAACTTTATCCTTTAGGAATCTAGAAAGAGTTGTAATTAGTACTAAAGTGTACATGGTACAGTTAAATGCTAGCTTTACCTATTAATGATTCCTTACTTGAAATAATTATCTGAGATTGCTAATTTGTTCTTACTAATTACATTACTATACAACAAATGAGGAAATCCGTTACGAAGGTATCTCAACCTTCTTGTCCTAGTGGATATAACAAACATGGTGATTGGCTATTAATGGATCTCATCCCTTTTATCTTGGGATGTATGTAACATGCAAGGAGATTGGTTGAGGGATCTGAACATTTTCATCTTGTTGGCAATAACAAATATGGTGATTGGCTAAGAGGGAATCTCCCCAATTTAACATACTAAACATTACTTTAATAATGAAACAAACTAAACGAGCTATAAATAACTTTTAAAGTTGATGATATTTCTATTTTCGGTGTATTGCATTCGTTTTAATTTCCTACTCATAAAATATTTCAATATCTTCATTTGGAGATTACTGATACTTGAAAAACACATGCATGATTCATCTAGTCCATCAAATACTAGATTTAACAAAACAAAGAGAGGGGTTACACATGTTTCAGATTGCACAATGAAATTAAAAATAATTGACTATTACGGCAAACAAATTTGAAATCTAAAATTTGCAATTTTAAAATATTTGTCATTGTATTTGTCAAATCTACCAAAGATACACAATATTTAGCAAATTTTTATAAAAATTGTGTAATGTGAGCTTAAAAAGTGACTGACATAACTATTTTGATATTAAGATCTTCAAATTTTAACAAATCAACAAAGCTAAGTGAGCAATTAGCAACTCTTGATGCTGTGACTGTAAACGTACACAAACCTTCTGGACACTTAGCAAAGGTGAATGTCAACTATATTGTACTGTGATGAAATAATGAGGTTATATATTAATCTAATTAAAATCCTATCTAATGATTGTATTACTTGAAAGAATAGTATAATTTGAATAACATACTATTGTTGGTATACACAGCTATTTTTAGTCAGCAAGAACGTAGAAGAGTATACATTTGTAAATGTGTATCTATTGTATGCTGTTGGTCCACCATTCTACATTCTCACCCAATCTGTGAGTCTAATCAAGTACATGTACATCAAACGCTGTTGAAGACTAAAATCCTATTCTCATTCTATGAAGACATTCCTTCAATCAAATGTAAAGCCAGTACAAATGTGATCTCGTACATTAGAACAATCCAAGCCAAGTGATTTGTACACGGTTTAATGAATGCCGCCAACAGAAGTATTCATCAAGATTGTACCGAGGTCAAAATAATCTCCCCATGCACAAATTGGTACTTAAAAGAATTTTCTGATGTGACGATAGGTTATGAGTTTCAACATCGGTATAAGGCTAATTGGCTTGAACTAAAGGCGTATTAAACAAATTAGGTAATAATTGCTAGCCATCATTTGTCAAGATTTAAACATATAGTGGATGAGAAAATACTGGCATTTTACTGAAACAGGTTTCCACAGTGTCAAATGACTGCCATGTCTCACTAATGAAGGAGACACACAATAACATTACATACATATGTGCATGTGCATGCATGAGGTACATCCATCCATCCATCCATCCATCCATCCATACATACATACATACATACATACACATATGTATATACATGCATATATGCACACCTATCTACTATATTTTGTACCTACTAACCTTGCAAAAGTTGTAGTTAATACAGTCCTTACGATTACTAAAATCATCAATATTTCAAATTAAAGTCTTTTGTATAAGTGGAGGTCAACATACCTTCTTATTATTGTGGATGCAGTGTGAATCAAAGACAATGCCCTGAACTGTTTCAAACTACAACGTACATGCTAGTCTACTTTTACAAACATTTGGGTCTCATTGACAGAAATAATCAAATAAAAGTTGACAAGATACATGCAGATAGACTAAAGGAAACAGTACACATCTCAATCTTATCAATTTGGTTTTACAAATCTGTGCAATCACATTAATGAAACTCATTGGTTTTGTTCCCTTATTTTCACAATTGTCAGTCGAGTTTGAAAATCTAAAATTGCCAAACCAATTTCTTGACATAAAGATTCATCAAAGAGCCATATATTGTACTTACATGGACAAAAAGGATCAAATTAATAACCACAAATTTACTTTCAAATATCAATGACACATGCAAGTTATAATGTTCGCATTAAAACATAGAGTATGAATTGAACAAATAACAACGCAGAAGTATACCTTCAAATACTGGATATTTGGAAGTATGTTTGCACAAGATAATGAAAAACATCTCACACGATGACAATTATTTCAGCAGAATGTAATATTTTTAGAAATCAATATTTCTCTAAATGAAGACTTAAGAACACTTACATCCAGACATCTTGTATCTTTATGTACTGGTGATACATGGAAGTATACAGGCACAAAATTACGAAAAAATATTGCACTACAAAATTTGCAAAATACACATTTTTATACATGAAGATTTATAAGCACATACTTACACAGATAATGAATCAAACAAAAAGAACCACAAGAACACCTTTATATACAATGTACTTGCAAGTTCAGTTGGCACAAAACGACAAAATCTCGCAAGAATTTCAGTAGAATTTTGTTAAGAGGAATAAATATATGCATGCACTTTGACTAGTTTTTATGATTTTAATAGGTACGTCTTGAAGCAAGTATTGGTGAATGTTACGATAACGAAAGTAACACCTTTGTATGATAATGAATAAACACAAACACCTGGTTATTGAGATTAGATAGCATTGAATGATACATCATGACACCATTGGCTGACATTACAACTTCCGTATTACTTGATCTGAGTAAATGACTCTACACAAAAGATGTAAATAATGCCAAAGGCACTGTTACACAACTAACGATAACAGGATCCTTTGATTTCAATTCATCTAAAGATCATGAAAGCTTGTACACTTTGACATATCAAAGAGCCTGGAGATTTGAGGTCATCTTGTGAGTTTTGCCCATCATCATGATAAGGGAAGTTTTTTCTCTAGGTTGCTATGGAAATAATAATGGCTGATAAACATGGTTTTTGTGTAACTATAAAGCTTATTTCTAGAATACATTTATTGGATTTCCCCTTTCATTGCTATCCATTTTGTATCTATTTTCATATGCTTATTTGCTTGACTACTGATTAGTACATAATTTCTGCCCAAAACAATGAAGTATTCCTAAGATTGCTATGAAAGTGGCTATGGATTTTTATGGTTTTGTTTTCATTACCTGTAACAATAGATAGATGATTGATTTGCATATTTTTAATCTAAATTCGTCAACACATATACACATTTGCCAACACATTTGCCAACACAATCCCAACCACATTACGAAAACTTAGTTCAATTGTGCTAAACACTGGTTTTAAACCATTTCACAGATTATATACGTCAATTCTTCAGTCCTGCATAAATGAGCTGTAATTCTCCTGTGAACCGATCTCAGACAGAATAATTTGACACACCAGCTTCATGTTTTTCCAAGGCCATATTCATAGTCTTGCAATAATAACTGTCTGTATCTATGGTAACTGAAGTCACATGATTGTCTCCAGTGAATGGGATGAGTAAGCATTTCCATCATCAGTACCTGTAGTAGAGACAATTTTATGTATTGCAAATCAGAATTTATGCCCTGTTTTGTATCATTTCTACTGGTAATGACGTCATGCTCACCTGGGTAACAGATAATAATCTATTACTTGTTTTATGTTCTCTTTATGAATCACGATTTTAGGTTTATCATGATTAATAGTCACCATTTTAATATCTAGAATAATATCTTCTTATGCTGCATCCTCCTTCCTTGCTCCACTCCAAGTTCTTTTCTTTTTCTGAACAACGAGGAACGTCAGCAAAGTAACACTCATCACAGGAAAACCGATCTTCTTTGTACATGTAATTGCTTGTACTTGAATTCTCAAATTTTGAAGTACATATTATCTTAATATATCAATGGACTGAGAAATAACAGCTTCTTTCCATCAGAGAACATGAACAAGTTTGTATGTCTTTCATTTTAAAAAAAGATTGCAATTATTTCAGACATTTCATAAAATACTTTTTGCATTTACATTGATGGCTTTGCTTCAAACACATAACTTTTCATTTGAAATTGAATTGTTTAGGCTGATACAATGAGTAGCATAAACAACATGTCAAAATCCTCTATGTATTCACTCTGAAATGTTGAAGAATTTCTGGTGGTTTTTTGCCCAGTTAAGCTGATTTTATACATTTTGGGCAAGATTTATGCTGCATATTTAAAAGTCACTCATAGTATTCTACTTACTGAAGCATACTTAACTATCACTTATAATTGACTGAACTCAAAGCTGGTATTAAGATATAACCCATAAACAGTCAGATGACACAATTTTTCATACCTATCAAAAAATGTCAAGGAATCCATAGATCTGATGAAACAGAAGGCAACTGTAATGTCATAGAAGGCATACATTGTACATCAACATTAATATTATATACTAAAATAGTTTAATTGAAGTTTCAGTATTTCCAGTTGAGTAAAAGATTTACAAATCAGCTTGTGTCACTTTAAGATGTAATTTCCATCTGGCAAAATAAATGTATACCTTCATTCAGCACATAACACATAACATATGCTCCCTAACAACACATCCTTACCCTCTCCATTATACTGGAACAATAGAACGATGTCTGTCAAGTGTCTAAGCAGACGTATTGTTACCTGTCACAAACTTTGCACATATAATGGGTACCTTCCTCCTAAAATCACTAACTTCCTTAGTACATGCAATTTTTTTGGCAAATTTTCACTGCCGATTGCACAAGAACATTAGTTATTTGGGAATGACTTCCATGTATGTATTCAAGCATTCAGAAACTTTGATCACTATTTTGCATATTAATAAAACATGGAGACTTTCCTTCCAATATCACTACCTTCCTTCACGCAAACTTTCTAATTATAAACTTAACAAGTAATATAATTCACAATATAACTTTTATAACTTCCATTGAAGACGTTGATGAATAGTAACAATGGCATGTCACAAAGTAAGTTGTTGGGCAGTAAGAATACTTTCAATTGACATGTAACATCTCCATGGAAAATGAATAACATGAGGAAATGGCAATGCAGAAGGACATCTGACTTTGACACTTCATATCAAAGAAGTCTTCGTTATCTCTCTATGACAACAATGAATTGGCTTTTCTGTTAATTTATCATCCCTGAGTTTTGTGCCAAGTCAGGCTGTCACAGTGATAGACACGCACACACACATACAAAGCAACATCTGCCATGGTGAACTATATTAAACCTAGATAATATAATGTCCATTCTTGCATTCAACGTCACACTTTCTATTTTGTTTTACATCAATTATTCAATGGATTTTAATATTCCTTATCTCATAGCCCAACATGGGCTTACAATGACAGGTCTTCAATGATGACAAATCCCTCTGCTATTTCATATTCTTACATCTGCTCCAACTCTACTCTGTACCTATGTTATAACTTTTAAGACATGCATAAAGTCAACATTCACTCAGATCCAATCCACTCATATTATAATAGTTTACTGACCCAAATCAAATTTAGAAACTGAGATTTGGTCACCAATTATGCAATTCCCTAGTACCCACTAGTGTTACAACAGGATACAACAGGAAGAAAAAGGAGCACCTGCATTTTTCGGTACAAGGAATCACACAGAGCATCTCCATCTTGTATACAGATCTGGTTGATTTTTAATCAAACTCAGCTGACACTGGGAAAGTTTGAACCCAGCTTACAGGTATGAATCATACAAGCTGACCACTTGACCACCAACAACCATGCAGTTTTTCTGGCATGATTTGCATATCTGACCTAATAACAATCATAAAACTTTACTCTATATGAATATATGTATTACATAATTCACACATGATGAAGTATGTAGTTGCAAACATAACATTACACAGTACTGACTCAAACCTTAACATTGGTGGAGCTAAAAACTTTGTTGTTGCATTGTCCATATCTCAAAGCTGTCCTTATATTAGTTGTTTCATTTCTAGCCAAGACACTTGGCGATTTCCTAGTTTAATAATATTGAGAGATGGTGTCAAGCCAGATAAGCCAAAACTTTGGACTACTTCTATTCTACTATTTAAACTAAACATAATTCAATACTGACTCACTCATGATAACAATGGAGATCTGTAGCATTGCACGTATATCAATTAAGCTACAGAATGGACACTTCAATGACACAATTCACACCGAGAAATCGTGATTGACATCAAGATCATGGAGAAACTGCAAGTCTCACCTATACTTTACAGGCTCAAACTCAATTGAATTGAGGTAAAAGCCAGGTACCCCATACAGAGAAATTGCAAATATGTACGCTAATACAGGATAATACTTCACGGCATGAATTAACATGAATATGTCCCTAGCTGACGTTACGCATATAGTATCAAAATGTATAGATCTATTCACTAAGCAACAATTTGTTTTAGATTATTAAGAATAAAACCTACCTGACAATCTGGTGCTAATTTGATAAATGACTTTATGTTTTGATACCAATCAAATGGAAATTTAATAATTTCTTAGATGCATCGTGTATTTGTATAGATTTATCAATCGTAATGTACCAGTAATGATTTCATTATCATTCAGAAGATTGTTGAACTTAGTTGAACTCCTGAAAGTACCAGATCTTTCATTTGATAAAAAAAGCCACTTTACCTGAATGCATTGTAGTTTTGTTTTTGTTCAGCTTGCTACATGAATCCACACCAGTATGGCCTTTCAACTAATTTCATATACTGCTGACACAGAGCAATTTCTTATGGTTCCCCTACCCTTACAACATGGTCATTTACTAGAAAACACAGCTTTCATCATTTCAGTTTCAGCCCACATACCGGTAAAAAATGCTTTCATAAAAAGGGTGCATGCTGATCAAAACCCACAAGTTCTGCAAATAGCAAACTATCATTTGAAAAATATAATATTCCAAAAATATGTATGATGCATATGTATTTATCCCATCTGGCCATTTTTAATAAAAGCATGCGACAAAATATGGTGTGCATTAAATTTGTCTCTTAAATTCGTGTCACCTTTGTGCCAGGTTTGAAAAGAAATCTACCTACTTGTTAGCATCTGTGATAGGCCAAGCCATACACTGACAACAGAAACATCTTACCTGCTACTAATACTGGTAGGTATCTCTAACTTGACTATAAAGGGTAAATACATGCAAGTATCATGTCAATGGGGTACTTTTTAAATTCAGTTGTTTTACAACAAACATAGGTAATATCATCAATTAATAAGCTAAAATCTAAAAACAAATTGTGCATACCACCCATCTTTATTTTTGGTAGGAAAGAAATCATTTGTGGATAGCTAAGAAATGGCTGAAGATTCAAACATGCATAGATAGGGCCCATGGCATGCACCAAAATGAAGTTAGAAATTCAAAGAACTTGTTATGTGCCCCAAAAGTCCCTTTGATGACAACACATTATCATGCCTTTATAGCTATAACACTCAAGTTTCCTGGTATTTATCATATCAAATTTACTTATATCAGCATGTACAATGATAAAAGAATATCAAGTCATTATATCAATTTTGGCAAAATGTAAAAGAAACTACTTCAGATTGTTTTATGATGATGTAATAAATCGGCATCTGGTAAAAATACATCATTTACAAGTATCACACATACATTGTATTTATGGAAGCAATGCTAGGGACGTATTTACAAATCCGCTCAAGATAAATACTGTTTGAAATATATGTACATTGTTACACCTTGATATTCTCCTGTAAAGTCATCACATTTTATACACACTGACATGAGTGAGACTATCTCTTGATATAGTTATCATCACCAGAAAGGTCTGTCAATATTTTTGTACAGCACAGATAGAGGAGAATACACTCCAGAAGCTTGTTACCAGATTTCACATCCAAAGTATCACATTTCATATCTGAATTGCATAATGTTAACACTGAATAGATCATCTTGCCATCCCACCAGTAAGTTATCTACATCATGTAGTATTGCCTATCGAATCAATTTGCCAAGTAATTTCTGAGTTAAAAAAGTTTGACCAAGAACAATACAACTGAACCCGAGTTCAGTTATGTTAAAAAGAAATCATGTGTTCATCCACAAATTAACTCGGTTATTTTGTTTTCGGTGTGCTATTAAATACAAAATTTGTATTTAATTCAAACAGCCCTCTCGTTACATTATCACCTGTATCGTCTAAATTATTCAGTCACCACTATGTGAGACTGAGACACTGCTTGGGGGCATTATACCTGTGATAAATTTCTGTACAGTCAAAAGGAAGTTTTCCAGGAAGTCTGGTCAGGATTCAATGGTTAGGACTCCACTCAAAGGAGGCAATATAGAAATGGAGTCATTTATAATGTCATTTATCTCAAGTCTTTACAATATCACTTTCACCTACATTTACATAGTTAGATTTCAGTTGACTCTCCTAACAACACTACCTCATATTATTCATGGACATTCCCTCAAGAGGTATTTTTTGTTGTCAGTGGAAAAATATGCTCTAGTTTGCAAGAATACACCCATCACTAAAGTTGAACTCAAGACTGTATGTTCTGATCAACAGACTACTATCAAAACTTATATATTTAAAAAAGATAGACATTAATAATGTGATTTATGAAGTCTTTTCAGTATCACTTTCAACCACATGTACGTGTCATACATTTAAGTTTAACACTAACCAGAACTCATTCATTGCTCATTGCAAGTTGAACAATAAAAAACTTTCAAAATAGAAATATGCAAAGTCTCTCTAGATGATCTTTTGAGAGTATACAAGTGACAACTACTCCTGAGAGATTTTATTGCAAAGAACAAAATTCACTATGTATTACAGACTGCCTCAAAACACTGCAGTCTACTACTGTCCATAATTTTTCTCAAAATCGATTAACATACAATGTCGGTCAACGTTCCAAAAAAAGAACCCTCTTTCAGACTTTTAAAAATAACTTAAAATGGAATATAGGGATCCCATTTTAATTGTTCCACATGAAATATAATATATAAACACCTCCTTTTAGACCAACAGGCTGAAAAACATAGACAAACTTTCCACAGATCTGTAGTCAGGCACAGAGAATGCTCTCACAACAGATCCCATGCACCCACCTGAGTTTGATGCCACAAAAATGCCATTTGATTGACACTCGTAGATGATAACAAGTTACCCTTAAATTTCTGATGATTACTTTCAAAAGGTGCAAAAGATATTGGGCAATATTGACTGAGAATAACACAATTATCTGAGAAAAATCTTAGAAAGTAAGTTGGATTATTATGGATATGTCCATATATTTTTTATTGAGTTTGTCAAAGGTTACGAAAATAAAAGTATGTTCATGCTACAAAATCAAATTCAAAGTAACATTTTTGTCAATAGAGTACATTGTACTAAGGTTTGATTGAAAGTCTCAGAATACCAAAAGAAAATGACAACTAAAATTTGTTTTATGAAAGACTGTATTAAAGCTGAGTTCATAATGATTGAAAATGGCAAAAGTTTAGGATTGCAGGTAAGGTCAACATCAGTGTTCAAAATGTCATATAAATATTAGCACAGTGAAAAAGTGTTTACAGATGAAGAATGCACCTCAGGGACAAATTTGTTTGAAAATAAAATTAGTCTGAGTAACCCAAAATGAAAGCTTATTCCTGTTCCTTTTGAGATCAAAGAAATTTAGTAGTTCACATCTTCTTTAAAATTGCATCAGATGAAACATAGTTCCTGGTAATTTTGAAATAACTCTAGAAATTTGGTTGTTCACCATCTTGTTTCCATGGAAATCATCAATCTTTTACTTTCACTGTTATTTGGTGGATTTTAAAGTATATTTGTGTAAATTTGGAGATTATACGTTTGCTTTCTATATATACCTAAAATGTTTCCTAATCACCCCTCCTTTCTGCTGGATTTTGATTGTGAATGGGTTTAAGTTTTCTTGAAGAATAAGTAACAGCATCAAAATAAAAGACCTTCCAAGGTACGTAATATCTTAAACATATCGTCCAATTTTCATAGCATGATCAAAAGTTAGATTACCTCTAAGCATTATGTTTCACTACTTGTTCCAATTGACAAGCTTTGATAAGCAGTCAAATCAGTGCTAGAACAAGTACTGTATAAATCTGGACATTTTTACTAAAGACTTATTTTCACCTAATATTTCGCTCTGGACAACAAAAATGTGACAATGAGTAGTGACTAAAATACCTTCTTGTACATGAACACAATGTATCAGTCTAGTGATTAGTAAAAAAATCATTCTTTGAGTGAAGATTATAATCACCAAATTTTCTAGTAGTGAAAATATCTACGTTTACAGTACAATGTACACACTGACAATTTAACGAAGACTGCTGATCAAAATCGAAACATTACTTAGAATTAATTAAAGTTTTCATTGTGCTATCATGATGATTGGTACTCGTAACAGCATTTTATCTTATGCTAGAGGATCAAAATAAAACAAGAGGTTTGACTTATTCTCATGCGCACATATAAGTGTAGCGTATGGAACAGAACTCAGTGTGTCAACGAGACCAAAAAATCGAATGATCATTTCTTTTACAAGGTGGTAAAATTCCAGTTTATGATAAATTATGACATTCTCTATAATCGTATACAAAAATAGTAAACTATGATGAAAACTGGTGATGGTGATATACATGTACAACGTTGACGTGAAAATGCAAATGAACATTTGAGTTGCCCTTTGCCGTGAATGACTCCAGCTGATTAACAAAATATTTTACAGAAATGACATACCACAAAATTCTTTCTAAATATGGCTATCTATCTATTATTAAAATTATTTTTTTTAAATTATAATTCGCAATTTCTTTTCTAGCTTATCTTCTTTGCAATCTGTACTGTAACCTGGTCCACCCACTTACCCAGTGATGGTGCAGCCCACATCCAGCCAGCAGCCACCACCTAACCCCCATCCAACCCCTCATTCTTAATGAGCCCACCTGCTTACTTTGTCAGCATATTTCTCTTATATAGATAAAGTGAACAAATTTGTGTTTCCTTAGAAACAGGTTCTCAAGCAAAATGTTTCTGTCATCTGCAGCCACAAATTTCTCCTCAATTCCATTACAGTTGTGAAAGGGCTCATGACACTTCTAAATTTAGCAACAACCAGGCAATCAAAACCAATGCTGTTTAACGGCTTACATCATGTTTTAAGCCAAGATCTGTAACTCTCAAACAGAATGCACTCAAGGTCAAATTGCAGCTTAGACTGTCAACTGTAAAAGCATCGACTAAATTCTACTTCTTCAAAGGCTCAAGCAAATTAATACCACCATACCCTAAAACCTGAAGCTTTCCAACCGTTGCAAAATATTGATATTTAGTTTCAGGATCAAAAATGTCGCATACTGGCTTTTATTACAAGGTCCTCATGGCAATAATATTTCATTTGGAGATAGCATAAATGACAATTCTAATCTCACCTACATACATGTACACCCACAAATGATCAATAAATAATAATTTGAAGCAAAAACTTGCAAACGTTGCTGCCATACTCATCCTGCCCATTTGCTTGCAAATGTCGCTGCCATACTCATCCTGCCCATTCACTATGAGCAGTAGTGTGAGTACATATGTACAAATTATTACCACTGTCATCTCCATCTTGTCAAATCTAATGTACAATTCAAGTCTCAGAAACAGCTGTTTATACTTGGCCTTTAGAAGCCATTTTGAATTCAGTTTTTAAGAGCTTCTTGAATGGTCTCATGCAGATTTACAATTTATTATCCAAGGATGATTATCATTTAAATATGGAACTATTGCAATTGAGAGTATTCTTCTATGCTGATATTTGGTGAGGAAAAATGTACAACCACTTTTTATTGTGCTTTGAAATATACATTGTGAAAGTATGACATCTTCAACTAAAAATTTACAAAAAAATTTAGGTTATTCTTCCACTTTGAAAAGTTTCTCATAATTCCTAATTATTTTTGTTGCGGTTTTTCTATGTTGGCTGAAATAGTGTTTGGTGTCTTTGTTGTTCATTTCATTTGAAGATATATAATTTGAAGCAAACTATTTTTTTAACACGCTTAATTTACACTGAGTATTCTCCAAAATTATCAAACAACTGTCATTATCAACCAACCTTTTAACATTTAGTATATTTCATACCTGACAATTCTGACACATTTGAAATAAAGTCAACCCATAATGGCTTTCTTTTCTTTCATTTGAAATCATGATATCACAAAAAGTGACATATGGTGGCCTTTTTGGCATAAAGTGAGTAATAATGTACTTGCTTTGGTTATGACAATTGTTGGCAGATATTTCAAGAAGTCTCTCTACGTCACTCATTTCTATAACTGAATTTAAAGTGCATGCTTCATTGAGACTCCACTTGAAATAATGTTGAAGTGTTTGGCAGCAGAGTGCAGGCAAAAGGCTTTAAGCAAACATAGTCTTTTTAATTTCCTTCAACAGCTGAGTAGCGTTTGTTTGATTTGAAATCAACCAGAGCCTTGGTGATCATCCTTCATTCATTCTTGTTTAGAGAGTTGCAAATTTATTCCTAACAAGTAACAAAGTGAAAACTGGATGTTTGCAAAGTGTCTGTAGTCTGCTGAGTACACAATTCTGCTAAAAATGTGGACAGTTCTATAGATTCATGGTGTGCCTTGGCACTTAACTTACACTTGGGTTTTTTTAAGGCAGAGTTTTTTCACAGACAGGAAAATGTTCACCACAGTAATTTTCAAAATAGCTAAAATTTATTGATATCTTTCATCCTATAAAATTTCTCTGTGCCATATATACAAACTAGTTTGCTCTGTAAGTGATACAATATTTAGCTTTTCAGGCACTGTCATGATACTAGCTTTTTATGTTATAGTTATGGAAGTTAGGTTTTTTTAAGTATGTCGGTAAAATGTACCTCACTGCCCCTGGGATTTCACCAGAAAACAAAATGTATACATATTTTACCTAATTTTCCCTTCTCTGTTCACATACCATGATTCCCTAGAAAGACACTTTTAAGTTGAATTACAAAAGATGAATATACACTTTACAATACATGTATTATGTGGACTACAAGAAGTCTTATGCAAATCATGGCATGACTATGCAAATGTTATGTAAATCATATGGAAAATTGGGTGAAGATCAATTTGGTATTGCTATCCTGATTATTGCATATTAAACATATAAGTATGACAGTATGCAGTTGTCATTTTGGCTAATTTGCATAAAGTGTACAGTGTTCTCCCAAATTTTACTTAAACTTACCACACTTCGGAAACAATGCTGGTAGGACAGGGAAAAAATAACTGGGGAGCTCAGGTAGACTTTACCAGTTTACCACACTTAACAAAAACCCTGTCTTTTGCCAGGTTTCCCCAAAGACTGTTGAAAGTGATCGATTTGAACAATGTACAATGTAGGATTCTTACACTAAAGACAGTATCAATAACCTAAATCTTGCTGTAAGTAATGTAGCACAGTCTAAAAGTTGTCATTTTGATTGATGAATCAAATATTCACCACAAATTGATGTCATATCTCTGTAATATCAGAATTGAGCACAATGAATCATATGATTTATGGCTCCATTTTCATCCAATAATTGCTACTTGAGATATATCTACAGTATTCTATGACAATTTGTGTATGTAAACATTAATCAGAGTAAAATCGAAGGAACAAAAATATAAATGTAGTCTGCATTTGCTTTGTTTGACTAAAATCCGACAAACGAAAACCTATCCTATGCTTTGTCTTCCCCCATACTTCATATCTTCTATACCTGCCCTGCTGTTGCATACATCTGCTAATCCTGTGTTTGCCACAAAACACTATATTTCATCCAATGTATACAGCAGAAGAAGCCAAAGAAAAATAGTGTGGTAAAAATTCGGTAAATCAAGTTGTCTCTCTTCATCAGATTCAAACTTTCTTTTATAAAAAAAAATATTGTAACAATCCACTAGTACAGCTCAATCTTTCATTCCATTATCTAGATCCTATTATTCTTGTATTCCATGGAATGAAAGATTTCTTTTAAAATCCTGGATGAAACTGGTAAATAATATCACTCCTCCTTTTGTAAACTTTCATATTAATATTACTGTGTACTAAATAATTTACAAAAATTCACACAGCTACATTTAGTATGATTAAAATGACAGTGAAGTAAAGCTATGTAAAAGTGTAATTTTTGGAAATTTTTTCAAGTTTTTTGTTTTAAGTTAACATTACCAAGATAATTGTCTTTGCACACAACCCATAATAAGACATTATATTGTTAATAATCACCTTTAGTTCAATCATGAAATTGTCGCTACTATGGAAACCTTTCTATCACTCACTGCCATGGAGATGACATTGATAACCTATTATCAAACCAGCATTAATGTATTATCTAAGATGTATTCAACAATTTTCTGTGATACTTGGTGTGATTCTTCACCCCTGACAAAACAGCAACCAATTAAATGTAACTGCTACATTGTTTCTAGGTCATTTGTTCATTTAAGAGCGTTAATATTATGGACTATTGCTCACTTATTACACATTACAACATCTCTAGAGGTTGGAATAATTGTTCAGTTGAAGTTTAAATGTACTGATGACTTTATCTACATGTATATTTAGGTGGGTTTAGTTCCTAAGGGAATATTATAACTTGAACTTAAAGTGGTGGTGTTGTTGAGATGATTGAATTAAAAGGAATAATTTGTTGTTACCACTGTATTCTAGACTTGAGATGAAGAACTGCATAAAATCTGACACTGTGCAATTATTTAGTGTTCATTGTTTTTTAATGATGATGATGATGATGATGTTTACATCGCAAACACAAAGGTCCAAAATGTACACATATAGTTTGTACTAAATTATAAGCCATCGTTTTTAAGTTCACTTCATTAGTTGATGATGGTGGTGGTGGTGGTGGTGGTGGTGATGATGATGACAATGACGACAATGATGCCAACAATGATGATGATGATGATGATGATGATGATGATGATGATGACGCAGCCACTGGCAGCAACAGTAACCATGACGATGACAATGACATACATACAAAATGTTTTCTACAAACTTAAATAAAATTTGTCATGCTCATTTACCTGTCATGCATATATTAACCTTTCACCTTTCATCTGTGACACCATGATCACTTTTAGTTAACCAGAGAATCACTTTTAGCTGTCACTATGCAACTGGCAAGGCCAATGGGTCTTAATTAAATTACACTGGCTGGTTGCTAAAATGCAGAACGGTGAGCAATAAAGCTATATACAGTACAATATATATAAAACACTAAGCAATGATTTCACTTGTGAAGGTCAACTTAAAGAGAGTATGTTTCTTCTGCAAGTCAAAATAATTGGATTACCAGGAGATAAAGAAAACCATAACACTCCTGTAGAGTAAAGCCTGTCAATGTGTTTACAAGTTGATGGACCTTGGATGTGATTGGCATACATAAAGGGGCTGAATTTATATGCTCATACAAAAACAGTATTATACCTAATATGTTTTTCACTGTATACTTGCAGTGTACTTTCTTCCAATATACTTCTACACAATAAACGTCAAAACCCCAGTATTTGTAGCAAGAACATTTTTTTTTCATATCTATTGTTATTTTTGACTTGTTCATGTTACTTGTTCCTGTTGCTGTTCAAAGAAAATAAATTATCACACACTTTTCCCATCCCATACATTGAATATTTGTTGATAAACAAGTAATGGGTCCATACATGATTCAGGCGAACCATGGCAGGTAGACTATAGCCCTGACATGAAAAGTACCTCGGAAATAAACTGTTTAACCTTTTCCTGTTACTTTGTTCAAGAAAACACCAACCTATTCTCAGTTAAAATCAAGAAAAAAATCAGGGGTCAATTATATAAATTTTGAAATAGAGGTCAAAATGTTATCAAAATTAAACCATTTTAGAATCCAATATGGCCACCAAAACTAAGTTAACGCTGTGGGAAAATTAAAGGATTGTGAATTTCCTTGAAAACAAGATGGTGAAACCCCAAATTTCTTTTATTATTTCAAAAGGACCAGAAACAAGCTTCTATATGGCAGAGTTTGGTGAAATTTTAAGAACTTTAATTTTCAGTAACATTTATCCTTAATAACAAAAACCCTGGTATTGAGCACTGGAAGGAAGACTGGAGAACTTGGGTAGATTTTATCTACTTGATGATGACTCTACCCAAAGCACTATTCTATTTTCCTTCCTATAGGTTGGCAACTTGCAAACACTTTCTGTTTTGTCCTATTCTGATTATTTTACTACATATATTTACAATGTAAAACATTTTTTACATACAAAAAACATAGAATATGAGGAGAGAATTGATGAACAAACACTGTCTGATATCAACTGAGTCATTTACATCTCAGAATGAGGACTGGAGAGTATACATTAATATTTCATAACTATATGGTAGAGGCAAGCTATCACAAATGAACATTATCAATTACGGAAACTCTAATAGCAAATAATCAGTGATCTACGATTCAAAAATTGTTTATTTTCCAAACGTCAGAGTAAGTCCACTGCAGTAATGATTAAATTTCAGAAATAATTCCAAGTGAAATTAGGAATGACAAAATCCATGCGACATTACCATAGATTACTTTTCCAGAGGTGAAATATTTATCATTCAGGAGCACATCGGTTCTCCATGATTTATTCAGGGCACGGATTTCACTCCATGCTCAAAATTACAGCTTGCCTCTTGTGTCATATTCCTTACAAGCTCATTCAAAGCAGGTAATTGTTGAGCAGACTAAAAGCACTAAAAACATCTCATCTTCATCCTTGGATATAACTTTATCAGAAACACAGCAACCATACCTAGATTACCTTTCTCTCTCTCACTCTCACACACTCACAATACATCTATGTTGCTTCGTTGATGCAGTTGTCATGGCAATCAATGCATTATGGAAATAAAAAAGTGACACAATCAATCATCATTTTGACTACATTTTTCCTTGGTGCATTGCAATCATTTTTATTTATACGTATTAATTAAACGAGTCCTGATTTTCACTTTCATGTTCTTGGTTTTATCCATCCTTTTGTCCTCATTTTTTTTACGTTGATTTTAGGAGTCTTCGTGAATAGTTACATTCCAATGTCTTTATACATATGGCGATAATGTATCAGAATATGAATATGAATCTTAATCTGAATCTCAATCTGAATTCATTTTCTCTATCAGATGCCAGATTGTATGAAATAGACAGAGCCTTTGTATTGAGGGCATCAACAGAATCTTTATAATAATATGCAGTCCATAGATTTGTGTCGTCATTTTGACATATTCTCTGTCAAGTCTCACTGCTCATCTTCTTGCTCTAGGCCATGGATCAAACCTAAGAAAGATTACAACATTCCCTGACAATTATCACTTCAATTTACTATGTATAAGCTGTGAGGCAGCAATATTCACGATAGTCTACTATACAATTTAATTCTAATTTCTTCACACTTTCTTGACAAATTACATCTTCCTTGGATTTGAAGTGACAGACAAATTATAAAATTATATGCAATATTTTCACTTATTATTACTAATAATACTCTAATCATAATTATGTAATTATCACATTTTGTATAAAAAAGTGCAAGTTTTCAGTAAATTTACCATTGAAACAGCTAATACACAAAATCAGTTGTTTTTCCTCATCATTTCCATACCCAGTTACTATAATTCTCGATTCTAGTCGTTCAATTTTGCCAAATGCTTTCAATGGCCCTACTAACAGAAGATATTTCCCTATATGTAAATGACAGGACAGGTTAAGGTTTACCTCGTCCATAAATTGAACTATAAACAGACTAGTTGTTCTATGGGTACATTTGGATTCATCTTTCTCAACACATGTAAAACCTTTTAATTTCTATAACATATCATTTTCGTACGGATTGCTGAATCGTACATTATAGATAAGTAGATAGCAGATTTAGTTTAAGACATCTTTATTGGTAAATTTGATTTTTGATGGGAAAATGGCTAGTAAGCTAAAAGATTGCAGTCTTCATCACAACATAGAGGACACCAAATAATGGTGTAATAATAATGAGTTTTTGTTACTGAAACATAATTATTGATTGTCCGCCATTTTATTTTCAGTCACTTCTTGTGGAGACAGTGAGTATATGTTTTCCAACTGAGAACAATTCAGACAGTAATCTCCAGAAATACAACAGATCATACACATAGTTTTTCCAGCATTGCTGAAAGTAGTTTTTCTCATGTTTAGAAGAGGACAAGAACTCTGCCATGAAATGTTCACTAACTCTGGATACATACTGTAATTACAAAGTAAAATTTCAAATCACAGGATCAAAGAAAGAAATTGAAAACTTGGCGATAAACTTATAATTGAAGGGGATGTGTATACATACAGTCCGGAAACCGATGATGTAGTAATGCTACGTAAAAACTTCCAAAAAATATGACTTTGTGAGAAGAAGTGAGAAGAAGTTATCAATCGTGACAATCTCTAGTATTAGCTGACTACTATAAAAATACAACTAACTTAATAAATTTCAATAAAAAAAGTACAGTAACCTGGTAACAGATCTGGTCTTTGTTCCTTTAATAACATTACCAAGAAAGTAGTGCACATTGACAGTTGTTGACAATGCAAATTATGCTAAAGGACATGAAAATCCATACTAAAAGTTATAAAAATATACATTATAATATTGATATATTTGCTTATAATCTTCATTCATAGGAGTGAGTGATACATTTGTTTACCTTTAGTATAACAAAAAATTACTCCTTTTCATTTTTGCACTGTTTTGTTCAAAATATGTTGAAATCCATTTGCTTTCCATTATTCAATGAAAATACAAACCCTTTTTAATAAAAGCAGTTTTTGCAGCATTGTTCAAAATACAATTTGCACCTCATTACTCTGTAAGAATAACTACCTTTTGTTATTTTTTTGCGGTGTTTTTGGTCAAAATAAGTACTAGATTATAGATATTCATTTGTAAAGTGAAAAATACATTTAATGGGCACTGGTCTACATTTTACTGTTTTTCGCTCAAAATGGATTTTAGTTTTATGTATTGTTCTTGCAAAATAATGTACAATGAAGCCCTACATGTTTTGGCAATTACTAGGTTTTTATAGTACAACAATTTTGTGTCTGTCATTGGGGTTAAAACCGCTAAGTAGTGACGTAGAAAAAGAGAATACATGTACATTTTCTAGCATTCCTCTTTTTGACAAGGGGTAATAATAACAATAGTAATACACTTTATCAAGCCAAATCAAAACTGGGCTATCTGTGGTCATCATTTGTGTATTATAAGCACCCTAGTGTTAAAGCAGGAAGAAACTGGTTTACCTGGGGGAAACCTGTCTTGTTCAGTGGGGTCAAACTCTGAGCATCACCCTTCTTCAATAAAAAACAGGTTAATTTTAATCCAACCCAGCTGCCATGACTCCAGACTGCAGTGGTAAGAGGCAGACAAACTAATCACTCAGCCACTGACAACCTTAATCTACCCTTGATGACTAATCTTTGCAAGAAGTCCCATATCAAAATATTTCAGAGGGATAAAAATAAAGTCTCTGTGAAGTTTTTGTTTTTAATTTTCCATGGCACATTCGCAGCTGTTTCAGCATCAATATGTTGAGTTACTAATTTCATTATTTTGAATTGTCTCACAAAACTTTGTGAGTTTAGAAGTGATTTGTACTTTGTTGTTTTATTTATGTCTGCAATGTCAGTGTTTTGTTAGTTGTAAATATGTAAAAGTCTACCTTTAATAGTTCTCTTGTCATTTTTACATGAATTTCCATCAAGATTGGGGTGCAATGTATGGTAATCTATACCCCCCTCCCCCTACCCCCTTTCTTTATACTGAGCTGTAAAAATGCCGACACACACTGCAATGACAATATACATGAGTTTTGATAGCATGTCGTGATGAGAAATGAAAGTTAGCAGTCCAACTATTTCAACTATGTTTCCTCCACAACCATCTATTGTATACACATCGTTGTTGCTGTTTTCCCTACTATCATCACCCCCGCAGTTTTAACACAGTTCAGCTGTTTCTTTTGTTATGAATCAATTACGAAACAACCACTGGAAGAAAGTTTTCTTCCAAATCGTGATCATGTTACAAAATAAGTGTGTTCACTTGTAACAAACATCTAAAGCCTACTGACCCATATTAGTACACAGGTCCAGTATCTGACATTTGGGGGGCGGTGTCTGCAGGCAAACTTTCGTTTTGACATTATACGTAATTCATGACTTGAGAAGTGCTATTGTTGTTAAAAAACACAACACGATTCATTTCATCGCCTGACAAACCATCAATAAATTCCTTGGCCACTTTAAAAGGACCCAGTACGATCATAGCAGACACTGTATGCTCTACCAAGGATATTCTATTACCATGACAACTATACAATCCTTTCAATATATCTCCAAAGGGACTGGATGACTACTTGTGTAATCTTGTCTAAGTACAATATACCGTTCCACAAAAGAAAACAAGACATCAACAGACACAACAAGTACAGAAGGACAAGACACAAGTGTGATGCAAATGGAAATCTTGACTACATAATACCCACCTTGTTTACTGGATCTTGTCCAAAAATTAAAGGCCCATGTCAGATCAAGATTAACATTTTGTTCAAAATATACTTGTCTGGCAGAGCTATTGAAAAAGTTAGTTCAGAGCAAAAGAGTGATCCTATGAAATCCTTATGAGTCACGATAGGTGAATGGTTAGAGTGGCCGGCTTGGAATCTGTTGGTTGCAGGTTGGAGCCCCATTGATGTCATTTGTTTGTGAGTGGCTCAAGTCCTTGGGCAAGATTTGAACCATGGTTTTATAATTTTATATAATGTTGTATAATTTGAGACAGTATTAAACAATGAATGATTAGAACATTGCATTACTTACCTTTCACTTATGCTACAAACATGAGTATGTTAGGAAATGTATGCTAAGTGGAATTTTTTTACATTACTGTTTATTTAGAAGTATAGTATGGTTTTAGATGTGTTCACTATCCAAAATGATCAAAGTTCCAAATTCAAACAATTACTAAATTGCGTATGTAATTGGAATACTCTTTCAGTATTTTTCTTCTTTTTTCGGCATTTTTTTTTGCTTTTGGCACAAAAATTCACCTAGAAAGTTATATCTTCAATTTATTTGTAAACTTTCAAATATAATTAATAAATTTTCTAATTTTAGTTCTGGCCAAAAGCTGACTAGTTTGCTTTTATCTGTACTTGACAAAACAGACCTACAAAAAACAGACAACTCAGAACAAACTTTTAGGCCATGTCACAGACTGACAGGGATATAAACATCAATAAAGAATACATTGTTTGAAACATCTGATTTCACTATTACTTCAGGGACTATTTATATAAATTTAATTTATGTAAATAGTCCCTGAAGTAAAAATCACTCCAAATATTCACTCCGAACAAAAAATTTCTGAATCTTTATTATGTCTTGGAATTTTAAACAAAAGGTGACAGGGGTGCTTAGGATGAAAGTTAGCGTAAAATTTCTTTGCAAATTAGATAAACAGTTGTTATGGCAATATGTTACTTTAATACTTCCGTAGGTTTACTTCAATGTATTCTGAACACAGGTTTTGCAGCCTACATGTTCAGATCCGACTGGTGCTCAATTCTGATGCAATCCTCTGCTCTGGGAATTTTAAATCATACTTTAGATACCGGTACTTGTACCACATTACCTGAGTAGTATTATCAGGTTTGTCTTTCTGAAATCCACTAAACTTGTGTGTGGGGGGTTTTTTTTCTTTCTTTTTTTTTCTTTTTAATTAGGCTATATTTGAATGTTGCATTCTTTTTACTGACATGAAATGAAATAATAACAGCAATAATAACGTATGCATTGGACAATGTCGATATATTGATTTTGACTTGCCAATTTCATGATCGTAATATAAGTGACAGTATGAATATAAAATATGGCAAACTCTGTGCCCTTGACTTCAAAGTCAATGTCAAGCCCCGCCATGAGACACTAGATACAAACCAATATGTTGCTAGTTCACGATATGATATGAATTAATTATTCATGTGGAAAATAATTGCAGAAAAGAGTGGGATAATTGTAATGTTTTTAAGCCTAATAAATCTCATTACCATCCTATTGAAGTGTATTAGAACTAGTAACAGCTTGCATCGATAAATATCAATTTGATGAAAACTTGACTGATAAAAAAGACAATTTTTTTTAAAAAGAAAATTTTTTTTTTTAAAGACAATTTTTTTTCCATAGATATTAACATGTAGAGAGAGAGAGAGAGAGAGAGAGAGAGAGAGAGAGAGAGAGAGAGAGAGAGAGAGAGAGAGAGAGAGAGAGAAAGAGAGAGAGAGGGAGAGAGAGATGGCAAATCCTAGTTTTATATGATAAGTTATGTAAATATTTCTCTCATTATCTAAATTTCTAGATCTGAGTTTCCTGAAATGTTTAAATCAATTTCGATAAACTTTCACAGTCAACTTTATACAAATAGCATACTGTACTATAATGCCATTTCAGGGAACAATTTGCAAATAGGTCTATAAATTGACTTCCCACAGTGAAAAATTTAGCTGTCAGGGATTTTCACAATTTTGGGACTGATCAATTCATACACTTTAGTCTCTCGCTGTATGAACATTTTTGTCAAGGACTTTCAAGGCACACATGACACCTGACAAAAGAGCATGATACACAAATGACTCTACTTTTTTACTAGTCTTCTTACTTTTCAGCCACTGTCCTCTAAAAATACTTCTAGCTTTTCTGCAAACTATAGTCAGTGCACACTATCATGCTGTAATCTCCGGAACACATACATATTACCACACAGCCTAGTTTCACTACTAAGACCCCTACAATAAATGTACTGAATCAAACGGTTTATGGTTTAATTAGCTTAACAGCCTCAGCAATCTTCTAAGGTTTCAAGAACCTCATTCTTCTGGCCTGCTATAAAGTGCAGAAAAATTAAGATGATGAAATCACATATCATTCATGGCAAGGCAGTCTTTATTTGGGAGAAGCACTTCAGCCTGATTACTGCTGCCAGAGACAATTCTGTTTGCTTGCTGCACATTTTTGTTATACATGTGTACTCTACTTCTCTCACACTTTAGAGCACATACCATTCTAGTTAAGGGGGAGGGTATCACACTCTTTTCTTTTCTGTATTAGGCGTTACACAACATAGCCTTTAATAAATCCTCCAGGATTTATTACGTGTTCGAAATAAATTACTGCACAGCCCACAACACATACTCTACTCGGAGCCATTTTGCAGAAGAGAGCTATTATGCCTAGCTGGCAAGTGACTGCTAGAGATGGTGTTGGCTAGACAGAACAAAGTCTTTGCACTATTAAAGAAAGATGCCTTGTCTTGTCTTTACCGCACCAAGCACCTCAAACGTGGCTATAAACGTCAGACCTTCAAGCAATCAGAGGATATATCCATGGCACTGAATCTCTTGAAAGCCATGGATAGCTCCTAGACTAAATATACCTGACAGCAGTGATTAATACAGCTGGGTTGACTAGGGTACAATCATGGTTCTAATCTTGCCCAAGGACTTTAGCGATTCAGAAACAAACTGTGATAGTGCTCAAAGCTGCAACCTGCCAGTCGCTCTAACCACCTGACCATAATTTGTAGGGTTTCCATTGTTCTTTACTTCATTCTTTGATCAATGAACACAGCATGGGGAGTGTTACTATTTGGTATTGTGATAACACCACAGGCCTCTTTATAACACTGTCCAAGAAGATACATAAGTGCATCAACAGAAAATGTGTGCTCTGGCTGTATGAATGCCGTTTCATAATATTCACACAAAATCAGATTTTTCAGTACCGGGGTAAACCTGTTTTTTTTTAAAGTAATATCTCATAATACATAATTTATCCATTTTTGAATGATTTTACTCATTAAATGTTAAAAAGTTCACCTACCACAATCAAATAAAAAATAAATAATTTTATTATCCTTTTAACATTTCACCCTTTCCATTTGCAAAATAGCTTAAATTAAAATATAAAATGGAATAGTGTTGGGTATTGAAGCAATCTACTTTCTGTTGACTGAAAAATACTGCATCTGACTATGATCAGCTTTTCAAACCACTTCCACAGTGTGTGACAACTTTAGGTACTACAGTAGCAATTGAGCATACGAAGATATAGAATAATTAATATGAATGTTCAATGACATGAGATCACACAAGTGAGTGTACCAGTGCCTCTGTTGTGCGGAGCTGATCATCCTGTAATCAAGATAAAACTAGCTAGAAGAAACACCACCCTACTGAGAGTACAAATTACAATAGAAACAACGTCCATTCAATAGCTTATATCAACATGTCAAAACAATAGTTTTAGTTTGTGTCTTAGTATCAAAGCCAAAATCTTAATTACCAACGTCATATTAATTCACAAGCCAAGTTGTATGTACGCAAACAGAAAATATGGAATTTGTACCCTGTTCATTCTACATCATGAGTGTCCATCTACATCATTGTTCTCAGGTGATCAAACTATAACAAAATATTCACAATTGCCTTTCTTTTCTCTCTTTTTTCTTAAATTAAGCTTGCACAGGTATCATATTATTCACTCGACATTTTTCCTCTTTCTGCCGGAACATACATGTTACATAAGTAGTTAGTCAATATTCGTCATCTATTCATGATGACAAGGACCCTTACGTCATTCATAACTTCCTCAGCTGAACAAAAGAAATACACACACATACGTTCCATATTGCATGATGAGGAGTAGATTTCATTTCAAATGAAATACTGGAGTGTGTATGTATGATGTTAATTTCTCTCAATGAAACCAATGATCGAACAAAACCTGAGATTATGCATGCTTTATTTCACGGTTTATTTAACACGTTTGATTAGTCCACGTATTCCTAATGTACAAGTTAGACAAAGTACTTGGAATATCATAATGAAATTGATCAGTATTTAACTTCTGACTTTGCTGAATAATAGGTTTTACTTGTACACAAACAACTAGATTATTTTGAGAACAAACATTTGAAGACTTTGACCTTTTTAAGTGATCTTCTTATTTTAGCTGGGGACCCAAACTCATTACAGGACTTCATGTCATGGTATGGTCATGACATAATGTGTCTAGGTCATGTAGAAGTCATTGCACTATTTTATGACACGTAGACGAAAGGGGAAGGATACATTATGAATTTACTACGTATTAAAATATGAGACAAAATTGATTGTTTTCATTCACTTTCACTGAGTAGTATGGCACTGGAATTGCTCCAAACTTAGGTGGAACTGACGTATAAGACTTACTATGCAACTTCCGTTAAAAGCATTACAATTACAATAACAAAAGAAGCAATCGACAATACGTTTAACAGAATTTGCCTTGCTATGCTAGTGTCATACGTCACTTTTACCTACATGTACATTCCGATCAATGTCAACTCTTTACTAACAAGAATTCACAAGATATCCTTCACTTTTAGTAAAGTGCAATTGCGTCCCTGAACCATCCACACATTTTAATTACTTATTGAAGGAATGTTTGCGATAACTTGAAAATACACATCCATGTACTACGAATACTCAATACATAAACTCACTGAGTGGTTTACACGTGATTCAAAACTGTTGAGTTTGTTATACACATTGATATATTGTATACAAATCCTGCAAGGACCTTGCAGCAAGATTAACAACAAAAACTCCACAAATTTGTGCACACTAAATATAAATTCAGCATGAGAGAATGTTAAAAAGAGTTGAAGGAGTTTAGTTGTTGCAACTACAGATCATGTCAAGAGTAGAAATGATATACCCTGGCTGACAAGAAAGATGAGAAGTTCTGAGAAACGAGTTTATAGATTAGTCAGTTTTCTTGGAAGATGAAGGTGCAAGATATATTCATCATGTAACAGGGTTTCATAATCCTCCGGAGAGTTTTTACATAATGTGAACGAGCTGATACGGTAGCAGTCATCCATCCGATCATTGTTGGCTGCATTTCAATCAGTTTTAACTACCTCCTCAGAGAACACGAGGTATCAGAAGAACTCATTTTTCATATTCATGCTATGGATTTAGATGTAAATGATGGTTACGCACATGTCAAATGTCTGCTACCCAGTCCCGATGCTCACTTTTTAGGAGCAAATACATATTCACAATATTTCTGTTTTTAAATTCAGTTTTATAAATCTCACAATTATATTATAAATTATTCAATAGACACAGATAAGGGCAAATTATAAATATATTATTCATCAAAAGAAATTAAACATCTGGAACACATCTCACTTTGTTTGCATCCTAAATTGTATTCTTCAAAAGGGTTGCACAAGTCATCTAGCTACATGTGAATGAGCTGACAATATCAAATCAATATTTTGATTTGTCTGTGTTATATTACAGATTCAAGGACAATACTTTCATGATTTCATGAAAACATTACAATATTGTTAAGGTATAGACAGATTAATCTGTGTTGTCAGTTTGAATGACTGACTGGTTGGCTACAAATATACTTGACTCTTGGTCTGACACACTGACTGCCTGCCTCTCAGTCAATCTGACTGGCTTATACATGATTTTTACTGACAAACTAGCTAATAATATGACTGACTGAGTGACTGAATGACTGAGTGATGACTCACTCACTCACTCACTCACCCACGCACTCTCACTCTCACCCACCCATCTACCCACCTACCCACCACCCATCCATCCACCCATCCATCCACCTACCAACCTACTCATTCACTCACCCACCCATCTACCCACCTACCCACCTACCCATCCACCCATCCATCCACCTACCAACCTACTCATTCACTCAACCACCCATCCACTCACTCACTCTAAAAGTACAAATACAGACACTATGTGTTACCATTCACTTCATAGCCTTCTTGTTAAAACATTCCAGGGAGAAAGTTGCAAAAATCTGAGTTAACTAGTAAAAACCTGCATAATCTTGTCAAAAATCCTTAGTCTTGACAATAACTTGAATGAGGCAAACATCTGGCAATGTACTAACCCCCCCCCCCCCCATCCCACCCCCATCCCCAAAACAATTTGTATATACATCTTATACTACTATACTATTGTACATAGTAAACACTTAAGATAAAATAACATGATGTCCCTACTACACAAACATAGCTATCTCTACATACCTTGTAAGATACTGATATTCAAGTACCAATTTGTAACATTGTCTACTACAATGCAATCAGAGACTACTATAAGGAGGGTGTTGTGATGCTACACAGGATATACTTCAGATACAGTTGCCTAAAATTGGCCTGATAAACATATAATATATTGATCTAATTCACTTCTAAATAGATGCCAACAACCTCTACATTGAATGAGTATCACATGCCTGTGCAAACAGCTAGCTACTTACCGCAGAGTGACTAATTTGTACCCCCCCCCCCACCTCCTTGTTACCATGGTTCTCAAACCAAAGCAAGAATAATGATTTTAAAGCAGGGTTGGGAAATACAAAACAAATTATCCCTAATAACAAAGTAGGTAAATCTTTGTAAATTATCAAGATATTTTACTTGGTTTCTCCACCAAAACTATGGTTTACTAGACTCCACCTCTTCCCACCTCCTCTCGTCCCCCTTGTTAGGATGACCCCATGGTTCTCAACCTTTAATGAATTTAATCAGAGATAGAGAAATCCAAATTTATTGTTTCCATAGTAACATATATGGCCTTCTACAGTATATTGACTCTGAGGATACCTTATCTCTTTGACTGGTTGTATGCATTTGCCCTTTTGTCTAGGCAGCTTATCAGCTGACTTGCATTAAACAGACATGCCCAAAGGCCAACCATGTAAAATAGTGAAATGCTATCAGGTACATGTATGGTGGATTTGTATCTTGCAAATCTTTGCTGTGACTGATATGGCTTACTGCAGACCAAGGTTGAAAGGCAGAGGATTTAAACACAGAACAGCCACTGCAAAACCTCTGTTGCCATTTTAAATTTGAATCAGACGTGTTTCTGTAATGTTAGCAATTTGAGCATTTATAACCTACTGGATAGAGGTTATGATACTTGTAAAAAAAAATTACGATGACACTACACAGAGTATGTCTTTCTTGACATGTTTTTGACCATCGATGAAAACACTTTCTTTATATGGGTGCATAAATGAGGTCCACAAAACCCTAGCGTATGTTTAGACGTGAGGATGACTGGTATTTCCAATTTTTGTTGCTTTATAGTAGGCTGCTAATATGTGCAAAAGATGAGAATTTCTGATTCAGTATGCCAAAACTGGGGTTTGGAGTAAGGCTAGGGTTGGAACCCCTGACCTTGGTAGCGTGGCACTTCCTAACATTGGAATGGTGTTTGGGTTGACACCCCCTGACAAACACCTGATATCTGTTTCAATCACTACACTGCAGGTGTGCCTAGCAATACAACAAACAGTTGGGAAAAGAACTAGGCTTGGAACCCCCTGACAAACATCTAATGTCTGTTTCTATCACCCACTCTACTGCAGGTGTGCCTAGCAATACAACAAACAGTATGTAAATCTTAAACAAATCAAATACCATATTTTGATCATCACATAGACAACTGCTTTTACTGACAGCACAAGAGAGACACAGTAAATATGTTCATTGCTGATCTTTCAAATGTTAATTTCCTTAACCAAACAAGAATCAGCCAGGGACTGACTTCCCGCCATTTATAGACTGCTCTGTGGTCAAATGAATAAAGCAGAAAAACACACACATTACTCTACAAATGACTAGCATTCTTTCAAGATAACAGCCAAGACAATTAACTTCTTAGTTGTCTATTTACATCTGTTTTCTTGTTAAGTCTTGGGTGTGGTGCACAAAGTAAATAATTTAAACGGAAAGGGTTTTTATAGTTATGTTCGTTTCATGTCACAGAGAAATGGGCCAGATCTGACTTATTTTTGTTTAACCATCAAGAATTCTCTATTTTATTGTACTTCACTGAAATATGCTAATCGTCACTTGTACAATGAAAGCATGAAAGCAGTAGCAGTCACACCTAGCCAAACTGTAAACAAATGTAAACAATCACATGACCTAATTCTTTGGTACACTGTACAAATACTATTATTGTAGTCTTCATGTTTAAAGGGACAATTCACATGTATAAACCTATCACCTCCATATATATATATTTTACACCCATTTCTAAACATAAATCAACATGAATATGTTTATTTGAGTATAAGTTTCGTATATAAACTAATAATTCATCAAGATTAAACTGTCTCAAGTTGGCCCATGTCCCTTTAATTTGGTAGTCCCAGTGGGGTACCAATTTCAGAAAGTGGTAGCCCAAGGATGGTATCCAATAGCCCTATATTCCTGAACTGGAGACAATTCTTCTATTGGAAATGTGTGTTACTAAAATACCCAAAATACTTACATAATATTCAGAGTGTAGAGTTTAATATTGTAGTTAGGAAATGTAAAAATAAATGCACATATTAAGAAATGAAGTTTTTGAAATTGATAACTTTCATAAAAGGTTTTGTGAAATTTCCATTTATGAAAAAGAGATGTATCTTTATCTTTGTAATAAGCCAAAAAAAAAGTTCATGTCCGTAAATCTTCTATACTTTAATTCATTGCATAGTTGGTGATAGCCTAACATGTTACCAAATGCAAATTAAGGTAGCACCATGACAAGACTTGGTAGTCTGTAAACATGAGACTACTGTTAATTTCAAGCCCCACGTCTACGATTATATCAGGTATGACATCATAACGCTAGAATAAGAAAAACATGTAGCTGAGCAGCAAATAAAACAATTATTCTTTTATTTCAATAAATGCTGATTAAAGTCACCCATACTGGTATCTTTTTAATTTGTAATCACATAATGTGTTCTACCGATTCTAAGCATTTAGAGTCATACATGTTGTATATCTACAAACTGCAAGAGGAGGACTCAGACGGATATTTGTTTTATTTATAAACGAAATTACTATGATTCCCACATCAGTTATGACTCAAGACTATCCAAGTGATTCATTGATAAGATGATGCCAACGGGCAGATAATTCAATATTGAAAATAATGTATCACATTATTTAAATAGTGCAAATCTATAATTAAATGCTTGAATCAAACTTACAGATATACTGCACGTCCTGTAAAATGTACAACAACTGAGACATGTTTCACTCATAATGGTATCATAATAAAACTTGTATATAACTGTATCAACAGTATTATGTTTAGGATTGAACTTTATTTATTGCTCAAATAAAATCTACTAAAAATATTAGTAAGGCCAAATAAAAAAAGTTGTTTGGTTCCTGTTACCCGAGCCCACCTAGTTTATCACCCTGACCCTAAACTTTTTTTTACATATTCGAGAAAAAAAAAATCGTGAAAATCGTGAAGTCTCGCAAGAAATATTGGATGCAGAAACTGAAATCAACTCAAAAAAGACAATATAAAACTGTTCTTCCAATCTGTAATGGCTATACATCTGATGAGAAGAAACCAATAACACGGAGACCATATGGAAAACAATGGAAAACATAACTACCTGAACTAGACACTCACATATGAAAAAAAAATAATTTTAAAAAATAAAATAAAAAATCTACCTACCCCACCTATTCTAAAATTCCACACAATTTTTTTTTACGCCTAATACTTAGAATCTGAAACTTTAAATGAGCCTTCAGAATTGTATAATTCTAAATAAGTGATATTGAAATTTTTAATCAAAATATCGTTGTACAATTATGAATTCTAGGAAACCTATGCATGATAAATTCTTTATATTCATTAGCAATGGTCATTAGCAATGGTCATTAGCAATGGTCATGAAGTAAGATAGAACAGCAGTAATAAGTAATGATGTGTAACTCTCTCAAAGTGTTATTGTTGGTGAAGTGAATCACTATTGTCATTGTTCTGTTCAGAGCAACAGTAATATGGTATGGTAATGATGTGTAACTCTCTCAAAGAGTGTTATTGTTTGGTGAACTGACTCCCTATTGTTATTGTTCTGTTCAGTGAAGCATGTCTGCAATCTCAGGGGTAACAAGTCATGTATGCGAACCGTACTTTTCGTGTAACATAATTCATATTATGAGTCATACTGTAAAAGATGTAACATCGTGAGCACTTGATGTAAATCATGCAAGGTGATATAGACAGAAAAATGTAGAATAAAATCACCTATTTCCGTGATGGTTTCAATGATGTCTAACATATTACCCTCTTTATTAAACCAAGTGGATATTGTTTGTAGACAAATAATTACTAGATGGCCAAACGAAAATATCAGGTATTTTCAGAACCTGATTTGTAACTTTCTGATAATTTTTCTGAAATGTAGAATACAATTTAGAACGCCTCATTCCTTTTTATGTTTTTAATAATTTCTAACATGTTGCAATAAATAAGATATTTTCAGCGACTGTTTTATACCCTTCCAATAACTTTTCTAAAAGCTTACATATGTTTATAAGACACAAAGTAAAATTAGTGTATGAATTACTAGATCAGTATTTGTGTTACTAAAGTTGAAATTGTTGCTATGGTGTTCACATTTAGACAACTTAAAAGGAAAAGTGAATAGAGATAAATCTGAAAAAATTACCAAAAATCTCAATTACGAAGACTATGAAAACTTAACATTTTGAAAATGTCATCTTTGTAGTATACAATACATATTTAAATTTCAATTCTGTTTATTTTATCAGTCGTTAACTTTTAATCAAAACCATACATATCATATAACAGTTGTTTATCATATCAGTTTGCACTGTCAGCTCCAGGTCAACTATCATTGTACATGTGATTTCTTGTGTCTGCATACATGAATGCATTAATCTAAACCATGACAAACTGTAGTTTTCACATCTTCCCTGCACTTCCTTAAACCTTGCATTGTTTTCTCCATAACAAAAGTAGTTCTGAAAAATGTTCTCACTTGACCGAGAAATTACCCTCTCATGCCATTATAATTATATTATACAAGACTTCAATTCTGAAGTGAGATAAAAACAGTATTTGCATTATACTCAAGATACACCAAAAATTTACCTACTGATTGAACTCTCACCTTTAACCTCTCACCCTTCCATTCCTCTTTAATATGAAATCTACAACCTGTACACATCATTGTGAATATCTGAAAACTATTTTCACTTTCATTTACTATGTCTATCATTTAATAATCTGAAAACTACTTGTCAAATTTGAAAACTAATGGTTGTAAGTATTTTGTGAGTACATAAAATAATTATCAAGTCTTAATTTACAAATGGGATGTCATTCATCTCATCGAATTGTTTCCTTGACAAGAACAAAGACATAATTCCAGGATACTTGAAATATCAAAGTGGCAAAAGTGGAGTTTAAAAACACTTTTTATTACTAACATAAAACTATTCTAGTATAATGTTAATGTCAATGGATGCCTTCTATGATATTACAATTGTCTTCTGGCATTGTTAGAACAGTTGATTGCATGGTAGAGATGTCTTAGTATGTATGAGAAATTACTATCAGTTTATATAAGTTATATCTTAATATCCAGAATGAAGTAAGTTAACTGCAAGTGACAGGTAAGTATGCTCCAATAAGTACAATACTGTGAGTACCTTCTGGATATGCAAGAAAAATTACACCCCAAAATTTCAATTCAGCTTGTTCTACCCCACTCCCTCCTCTTTTCCATTCAAATCAGACAAATAACATAACTTGATAATGGCAAATGTCGGAAGTGAAGATAAGTGTCATTGCTGGTCGGGTCAAAGGTCAATCTTTGATTGATGTGCAAATACTTTAATATTAATGTTAAGTATACTGCGAAGTGTGCGCTGGACTAAAAGACATTTTGTAACATAGAAAAAAACCCCACAATAAATGAATCAATGGAAATAACAGGTTACTCATAGTAAGATTATTTCATCTGTCATTAGATGTACTTCAAATAGTAACTTCTACAAAAGCTATGGTTTATTTACTGAAATAGGTGACTAATATCTAAGTGGTATCAAATTTGAAAAAAGGTTTTTGAAAGAGCCCACTGAGGTTTGAAACTAGTCAACTTTTTAAACTGATTTACAACACAAAGACAGATTAATTTACATAATAATTCTCAATATTAAATTAATAATCCCAATTTACCACATCATAAATTATTTTGAACATAACATGTCTTTAAATTAAGCTTGGTTGTTATGTAATCCATCACCTGGACTTATGACACATTTCATATCGGAAAATATGAAACAAATACTTTCTTAACAACAGGTGTTCATTTCATAATGTAAAATACATCCGCAAACATTGGCAATCATTTTTAGCTAATTCAATACACTTATTACTTAGTAATCCAAATAGAGAAATTAAGCAAGTGATAAATTTATTTTTCAACCTTCAGGTTGCTATATTTTATTGATATCGATAATAACTCCACAAAAGAGTCCTATCACTGAATATAGCTATTTTGAATAACAAAAGCGATGAATAAAAAGACTTTTATCTTCATGAGGCTAAATGTATCAATTACTGTGTCAACATCAAAAAGGTACACTTTTGAGATGTGATGACAACACAAATTATGACTACCTAACATCAGACCAGTAGCTATTGAAAGTAGTGCTAACAGGATTACAAATATTAACTGCCAATCTGAATTAAGACACTTGCTTTATTAAGTATCGTATATATATCAAATTAATAATACCTCATAAAATATGATATTATCCACAGAAAAAAAATATAACAATAAAAAACTGATGAATTTCAAAAGGTCATAAAACTGCATTATAAATGGCCACTGCGGTAATTAAAAACAGCAGGTGAAGTAATAGAATGGTTGTACTAATCTTGACAATATTATTGTTATCTAGGTCTCCTCCCCTTCATTCCTACCTCCATGCATGGCATGATGCTCCCCTGCAGTATGTTTTTTTCCTAAATCCAATTGATTTTTGTGTAATACTAACATTTGCATCACAAAGGTTGTCTAATCTAAAATTGTGTGTTTTTAAAGCGAAGTGAGCTGCACTTCGTTGAGTGTCATACAGTCTGTTGTTCAATATACATTCGATACCATACGACCCTGAAGGCACTCACCAAACAGTGCAAACTGCATGACACGGATGATGGCGCGGTAAATTTATAAACATACGAACAGCCAATATTGGGGTACTTACAACATGAAGTCTTGTTCCCAGCTCGGGTTGTTCCCTTTAACTGCTATTGTGGTCGATTTTACATTTTGTAGTTTTAGCGTCACATACGAATTAAATTTTTCTGTAAAATCGAAAACAAAAAGGATACACAGAAGATCGTGAATTCGAAAAAAAAATCGACAATCAGATTACGCCAAAATTATGTAAGCCATTCATTCATTCACTCACTCATTCATTCGTGATAAACACATTTACGGTATAAAGCAAAGATATAGGTAAAGCAAGTAAAATTGTGCAATCGTTATAATTGGATATGCCTGACTGGCCTACTTCGCCACTTCATTTTTAATTACTATGAGCGAGAACTTGATTTGTATGCGGATACGACTGATCTATTTCCCCTGTGATTGTGTGTACGGATTCACCCGGTGTGCCTCCGGAATCTATATGTATGTACAGTTCAGTAGAAACAGAAGCCCGTACAAAAATGAGGGTAAAAATCACAGCTCGCGCTACCAGTACATGTTACTGAGACAATATAAGCGTACATACCTGCAGCTCCTGTCAATCTAGCTGATTTTACTACAAATGAAAAACAGAAAAGGAAATACAAGTTAGATATTTTACCGGTGTGTTCAGTCTGCGAGGCCGCAGCTAACATAGCAATCAGACAGTAAGCGCAGCCTGATCGAGTCGAGTGCAAATCACAACAAAAATCGGAATGATAACGAAATCGCTGACACTTACCACATACACATAGCAAAGACATCGTTTAGGCTGCGTTGAATCTGCACTCTACAATCTACGTATTCACATTGTCTTTGTTGCTAAAACTGCTGCAGTTTTTGAATACTACGGCTTCAGTATTAGCAAGTGGCAGATCCATTGCTATGTGTCCACTCCGCCATCTTCGCTCGTTCAATCAGAACTGCGCTCTGTGACGTCACGGCAGTGGGAGGAACAAACTAATCTTATGAATATTTAAGAGCTCAGTACGTGAACTTTCAGATCTAGCGAATGTTTGATATTGGGTATGTTTACGATTTTCGTGGATGTATTTTTTTAATCTAGTTGTGCCACGTCGTACGAATCAATTTATCACCTAGCAAACCATCGTAAAAATGTGTCACTTCTTCCGGCCCAATAAACCACGGTACCATCACATGAGACCAACTGATCGTGGACACTGTGGACTGACGGGAATTCACCGTATCTCGGAAACGTAATGAATATTATTATTATCAAATATATACATACATACATACATACATACATACATACATACACACATACATACATACATACATACATACATACATACATACATACATACATACTTACATACATACATACATACATACATACATACATACATACATACATACATACATACATACATACATACATACATACATACATACATACATACATACATACATACATACATACATACATACATACATACATACATACATACATACATACTTACATACATACATACATACATACATACATACATACATACATACATACATACATACATACATACATACATACATACATACATACATACATACATACATACATACATACATACATACATACATACATACATACATACATACATACATACATACATACATACATACATACATACATACATACATAGTTAGTTAGTTAGTTAGTTAGTTATTTTATTCACTGTACTTTTTAGAAGTAGATACACAAAACCCAAGGCAATGGTACCGATAACATAAGTTTAACACACTAAAGTAAAAGTCGATAAGTACAGAGGGTCAACCAAAGGCAGATGGCACATAATTATATTACATGTAACAGTTCAGACCTGGAGTCAAAAAACACTGAAAATTTAAACACATGTAAACATACATACATACATACATACATACATACATACATACATACATACATACATACATACATACATACATACATACATACATACATACATACATACATACATACATACATACATACATACATACATACATACATACATACATACATACATACATACATACATACATACATACATACATACATACATACATACATACATATGTATAACTCGGTGTGTATCAGTCTGCTAAGACATATATATATATATATATAGTATTATATGCAGAGACGGAAAACTGATACGTCTTTTTTTGTAAATACACATCCACCACGTCAATCGCAACCTTCACCTTACTGTACTCAGTTCGTATTTTGACGGGACATTCTATCGAATTCAAGCAATCTGGTGGTAAATAAAGGAATAAAGCAGCATTCGTCATATCAGATTTTAATAAAATCTTATGCGATGAATACGGCTGTATTTCTTTATTTACCTCTATTTCATTCGTCTATTGTAGTTTGTTTTCGTTTCCGATGTTCCGGTAGTGATCACTCCCGTTAACAACAAAATTGAAAACAAATGACATAAACTAAGGAAAACATTTATCACATCAGATTTTAGGCCTAATCAGATTGGATTTCAAGTTGATGACAGCGTTATCTCCGAATACATTTTTTAATCTTTTTTAACATCACACATACACACACGGACAGTTGTCATTACATGTATTACCAAATCAAAAGCAAAGAATTACGAATTAAAGATAACATGGACGGGGTTCGGACGAGTATTATCTCAGACCACTTTCTTTTAGTGGTCTGCGAGGTATATTATTATGAAGGGGACGTGACGTGACTCAACTACAATAGACGCAAGTTTAACATACTGCAACTATGGGACTATCCTTTGTTTATCTGACAAACTGGAGACTTAAAGGGATGGGGGGGGGTATACGGTAGTTCACGTAACATCTTTCCCCTCTGTCTTTCATATTTATTTTTAACAGCTATTTATTACATGCGTTTTATTTTATTTATCCGCTTTCATAAATTAAATTTAAAGAAATGATATTGTTACAATAATGTATAGGCTTGGTTTTTTATAAGTAATTGCAATATTCTTTTTTTCTCTAGGTATATAGCCTAGATCCATGTGTCACTTTCGATAACACTTACATAACGTTACTGGTGCATCAGTGAAAAACAATTACAATATGGTCGACAGTGTACTTTGCAATTCCAGGCTTCATTACAATATGCCAATGATTCGTTAAATCATACAATGGCACGGCTGCTGATGCAGGGTAAACAATGTAGGTTTAATATTATAATAACAAGAATATTATTGATTTTAGTTAGTCCGAATATTGAGGATCATACAGCGGGCGTAACGATTGTGATCGATTGTTGAGAAGACAACATTCCCTGTAAAAGCGAAAATTATATTGTATATACGGAGGCGTAATCTTAACGTTTTCCTTTTGTCAAAGACACGACAAGCCGGCATGTGTAAGCCAGGGGAGCAAGATCAAACGGATCCTCGCCAGTTTGTTTTTTCCCCAGACGGATCCTCGCCATTTTTTTTTCTTTTTTCCATTTGCTACCATGGCATTTTGATTCTCAAGTCATCAACCAATATATAAATATAAATGTATACACTGATGTGAGACAACAAATAACCTTAGTTACTATGGTAATACGCAACCTGCTCTTGGCAGTGGCAACAAATGGTTGTTGATGAAATCAACATCTGTTTCACGTGCACAGTGATCGTGGTTTGTCATGGATATGCTGAAGTGTATACCAATTATAAAGGTCACACAAATGACTGTCTCGGGTCATGATCATGGTCATGGCGTCACAAAATGTTTGAACGCACATCAACTTTGTAGGACCTTCATAGCCTGATGCAATATTAATCAACATTAGTAAGTTATTACATGTAATGTATATATAAAAACTTATACTTCTTCAGGTGTTTATGATCTTTTCACTCGCGGATGTTTGTGAGTGTTTGTTTGACCGTTTTTATAAAAAGGTTCCGGGGGCTCTCTGTGGGCAGACCTCTACGGACTTCAAACTCTGTAACTAACAGGTGAATCAAAACATGGCGGCTACAGAATCCTGAGAATGTCCATCACGATACTATAAGTGACACTGCTCGGGATCCTTAAGTAGCTGCATGGTATTCCCGGGGTTTAAATAGTAAGTGAACAAATTGAGTCAAAGGTTACAGACGTTGACGTGTATTTATATAAAGCAAGGATCGACGGAAACGATCATAGGAGTCATAGTCAATTGAACTTTCTTTCGTGATTTAAGACAAGAAAATGCTCTCGAACACACAAACAAACAGGGCCTACAGAGACCGTCGGACAACAAATGATGTGTGTGTACGCTAACCTTGTGACTAAAAAAGCCTGTCAATGTTACTACTTCAGACAACCAATTCAGGATGTTGCCTGAGATGGGAAAAAGTAACCGGGTTCTATTCTCACCACAGTTACCTGTGAGCTATTAGAATATTCTTTTCAACTTGAAGGGTGGCCATAATGCAAAATTTACGTTTTGGGTATCTACGATGTTCAAAAAATACCGTCACCGGTGTTTACGCTCACATGTCACTGTGTTCACACATGGTTCTGACTAAGCCAAGACTCTAGACTTTGTTCTAATTCTTGCTTTCGTTTACGACCTGTCTCACTCAGTTGCTGGAATCAACCTAGCTCTGGATTTATACGCAACGGGGTTTCGACACGTCTTCTCCCACTCCGAGAAGACGTGTCGAAACCCCGTAGCGTATAAATCCAGAGCTTGAATCACAGACAAGAATAGAATCAACCTTGCCTCGAGTCTATGTTCAGACTGTTATGTAATCACCTGGTAAAGCAAGGTGTTGTGCTGTCATTCACGTTGTGACACAAATAGATGGATACTAGTATTTGCTCCAACGTATAGATTTGCATACACCGTTAAATGCAAGTAGTTGTCATATATCAACGTAAATGGCAATAGTGGCTTATGTACAGAATATATTGACACCTCTCAGTAGATTTAATATACTCATGTCCTTTGGATTCGATCCATTGATGGTCTACCGTAGGCGCCAATTTTGAATACATCTTATATGAAACAAAATGAAGTTAGCTCAAATATCAACAAATATCGGCAAATTAGCAACAACTATATTCAGTATATATAACATCAAAGTTTTACAAAGACTTGGAAGGCTCGTGTTGTTGCGTGATACCGGACGCGGGCGTGGTATATTTACTTCCTTGCGCGCGTATACGAGTAAGGAATCAACAGGTGGTTTTCCCATAGCAACAGAAAACAGTTGAACGGTTTAAATGCAGGTCGGGTCTCCGGCCTCAGTGTCGTGTAAATAACCACTGCCTTTGCAGCTAGCGTCAATATTAGGATCCAAAGTCAGAGCTCGCCCTTGTCGTAAAATATTTTCTTGACGACAACGCTACCTCGCACGTCAACGGACAAACATGCTCTCACATCTAAGGCTGCCCTGGCCTGCAGTTCAAGACCGTATAATAGGGTCCATCGGGGAAAGTATTTTTCGCTTGTCGTAAACATCATGAAGGGTTCGGGAGGGGGAATGAAGGGGTATCTTTGCGTGGATGTTGAACCCAATCGAAGATTGGACACATTTTCACAAAACGACAAACAGGAATTAAATTTCAACAATTCAAAATTCATTGTGGGTTGTTGTAATGGCCCAATTTATTTCTTACATGTAAAAAATCGATGGTGTTATTACTAGAACACGCACATGTAATCTCATCCGTTATGCGTGTAACTGATTGCCCACACTCAAAGGATTCGTGAAGGAAGGGCTTGATAAATAGTCATATCCAGGGATGCAACACGTGTCTCCAAAACAACTAAACAAAACAAAACGTCATGTAAGGAAACATACCATGGAAGTAATTAAAACTCCACAAACGACGTTTTCAAAGAAAGAAATCGTTGGCAATTTTCTCTTTTGCAATTCACCATGTTATTATTTCGCCATTTATGACGATAATTAATTCTTTCAGTTATGGTAAAAATAAGGCTTACTACTACATTTCCTGTTTGTCGCAATCTAAGGATAATAGTAACTAATTCAATGGAATTCTTGGCAAATTTCCAATTCTTACCAATTTCCAATAACGTACGACTCGACATCTCATTATGTGTGTGCTTATTTTCGTAACGACAGGAATCCGGAAATTCTGATGTTTGCAATTTGACAAAAAAAATTATAAATTTTGTAGAAATGTAATTACCAAATTACGGTATACGAATGATATGGTAGCATTAAAATATCTTGAAATTAACAGAGTTCCTTCGATAAATGTACGATGTTGATATCATAAATATCCCACTTTCCGTCTGTACGTTCCTCTATAATTCTGTATATATCGGGTTCTCTCCGTACCTCGCTGTATATCTTTTTAGTACTATAGTCTCTGTCTCTTTGTGGCTCTGTCAGTCTATCTATCTATCTATCTATCTATCTATCTATCTATCTATCTATCTATCTATCTATCTATCTATCTATCTATCTATCTATCTATCTATCTATCTATCTATCTATCTATCTATCTATCTATCTATCTATCTATCTATCTATCTATCTATCTATCTATCTATCTATCTATCTATCTATCTATCTATCTATCTATCTATCTATCTATCTATCTATCTATCTATCTATCTATATTACACTGAATTAGTATATATATATATATATATATATATATATATATATATATATATATATATATATATATATATATATATATATATATATATATATATAACTCGGTGAGTATCAATCTGCTAAGACAGTGCTCTATACCGCAGTGGCAGAGCGCAATAGTTTTGGTGGTTCTGGAACTCTTTCTTGGTTGTAACTCGAAGTTTCACGCATAGTGCGATCATCAGACAACTGAGTTTAAATTTCGAAACAATTAGTACAGTAAATAACTGCTGACTGTGAATTAAAATGTGTCAAACAATTAATTTCACGATGTAATATATTATGTTTAACACTGCTATATTTATTCCAAAGGTGAAACATTAAGAGCAAACATTTCATTTAAGTAGTCCAGATTTCTGTACAGACAGCTTAGTCTTCTGCACACATTACATGTATTACGAAATACTACACAGATCTACACAGGTTTTTGTCAACATGGTGACGATGTCAGATTTTATTATTCTTCAAACTGGTTGTCTGAGAATCAAGAAGCGGGAATATTCCATTGATGTAATCAGCGCAAGCTGATAATGAGGTCAAAATGGCAAATGATCATGACTGTTACAGCCTATAATTTTATCTTTCGAATTATCAATCCACCATGCTAAAAGTCTTTCTGCCAACATAAAAAGACATGTTTTTTGATTAGTTTGTTTTTATTTTTTGACAACTTTGTGTAAATATTAAATTTCATTGCTTCATGTGTTACCTTCTCTGTTATGTCTCTTTTCTACACCGTGTCTCTAGTTTATCCTTTCCTGTGGTAATTTCATATTCCACATGATACATGTATATAGTTATACATTTCACTCATAATGTGTGCATGAAAACTTATAGCCATGTAGTATATGGTGTCTTTTTGCCAACAATAACTGAATGGTTATTGTAGATATTGATAATTTCCAATTATAGTACGTTGTTAACAGTTGGTTTCCCGGTCAAGACACCCTAAAGCAAATATAAAACTCGTCCCAAAAAATCTCAGATCTTAACTTCAACAATGTACCATTTTCAGTCCACGAAAGTCACAGTACGCCGTGTCGGGGCGCCCTCAGCCTTACGCATCGGTCAACGCTGAGCTATATACGACATATCTTACAGTCCACAGAAAATTCATGTTTATATCTGTAGTCTACTGATAAATGATCATGGTATCACATAATTTATTTTTCAAAGCAAGGAATATTCAATTCGAAGCTTCTCAAGGACTCATGACGGTTAAATTTACATATTTCAAATGTGAATGGCTAGCTTCCAACTTAATTTTTCTTTCTTTATTTTGTAATTGACAAATTGATATATACTTGACAAATTGATACTTGTTTTTTTTTCTGTAGAAAAAAGAGTATGACTTCATGTAGTACATGTTCCTCGGTTTATTTTCCCACACACTTTCCATATGTTATAAATTTCTCGGGTTTTGTGTCTGACTGCGGTGTCTAACATGTGGGCAAAGCGTATTTTAGAAAGCCAAACGTGTTCCATCAGTTTCAAAGACATTAACTCTAAACAGTATTGCATGATCAAGGTCCATAGCAAACCGATCAAAACGTAGCAATCATTCCAAATTAACTTTCCCAAAGTGACGTATATTTCACAGATTCTTGGAACATAGACTGAAAGATCAGCCGTTGTGGGCGCTCTTCTCATCCCGTCCTCACGCAAATTTAGGGGGGGATCAGTGGGATGACAAGTACATGTACTACAGAAAACTTGGAACATTGAACAATATATTTTCCAGTGTTGTTTACACTATAGTTTTGAAGTTATTGACATCTGTCGAGTTTTCTTGAAAACGCTGTAATGTACCAAATGGAGGGGCATTAAGCCGGGATATTTCTTGAACACTTTCAGCATCGCTGTGTTGTCATCCGTAGTACATAAACACACTTGTTTGTATCCGCTATGAAATAGACGAGACATCATCTCCGCACTCCTGATCTGTGCAAACTTCTTATTCCTGTACTCTGGATGAGTATAGCCAAAGCCAGGTTCACCGTGCTGTATCATCAAAGCCCATGACACCGGGTCAACTCGGTTAGGGGCATATATGGCAACTGACGGAAATTCTTCAATCATTTTCCTACAAAGTGGAACGGCGGTCGGTGACGAATAGCTGGTCTTCGATACAAGAAGCTCTGCATGTTGAGGTTTAAGTGGTGCCATTGTATAACCCCTTGGAAGTGACTGTGCTTGTTTCTGCATATTCTCTATAGTAGCTTTGTTTAACTCCCTTATATACAATCGATGGGTGTAGTTTTGGTCAATCTGGAATCCATGATTGTTCATGTACTGGATGATGGTATTCAGGAACTTATTGTCCAAACACATGAAGATGACAGTATCGGTATGACCGATACTATACAAACGGCGTTCAGTAAGTCTGACTTTGTCAAACGTTAGTGTTAATTTGTCCGGATCGTCGCAGTACAGGTACCAACTGCTGTCATCGACTTTAGCCCCAATACTTGGACCATGACACAGTACAGTGGTGCAATTCTTGATATTATCGTCGTCAACAAATATTTGTGTTCTGTCCCATTTTTTGTCTTTGACATGTCTCACAAGATTGTACACTGGTAGAGACTCTGGCTGTCGATCTTCAAGGTGATTTAATAGAAGTTCCAAGGTTTTTGGATTTTTAGATATCTCCATTGCTGATGACAGAAACGCAACAATGACTGGCAAGGATAGCTTGCGAACTAGAGACTACGGTACTAGTACTATGCATAAGGTCGGTAGGGTCAGGCGGGTCACATGGGGTCACACTAACCATGGTCCTCTTTAATATAGTGACTAGTCGTACTTTGTTGCATGGGATAACCAAAAGTACGAGCCAGAAACCCCGCGAGAGGGCACACTAGTCTTGCAAAGTAAAATTATCGGTCCGACGGTATGAATACTGTACTTGAACCAACAAATCCGTGTGCAAAGGTAAAGTCGAAATTGGGTCAGCTAGTGTGAGCCGACTGACCATTTTGCAAACTTCATACAAGTGTTACTGTGTTTCAGTATTTGTCATCAGCAATGGACATAGCTCAAAATCCGAAAGCCTTGGAACTTCTATTAAATCACCTCGAAGATCGGCAGCCAGAGTCTCTACCAGTGTACAATCTTGTGAGACATGTCAAAGACAAAAAATGGGACAGAACACAGATATTTGTTGATGACAATAATATCAAGAATTGCACTACTATACTGTGTCATGGTCCAAGTATTGGGGCTAAAGTTGATGACAGCAGTTGGTACCTGTACTGCGACGATCCGGACAAATTAACACTAATGTTTGACAAAGTCAGACTTACTGAACGCCGTCTCGATGGTTACAATCCTACCGATACTGTCATCTTCATGTGTTTGGACAATAAGTTCCTGAATACCATCATCCAGTACATGAACAATCATGGATTCCAGATTGACCAAAACTACACCCATCGATTGTATATAAGGGAGTTAAACAAAGCTACTATAGAGAATATGCAGAAACAAGCACAGTCACTTCCAAAGGGCTATACAATGGCACCACTTAAACCTCAACATGCAGAGCTTCTTGTATCGAAGACCAGCTATTCGTCACCGACCGCCGTTCCACTTTGTAGGAAAATGATTGAAGAATTTCCGTCAGTTGCCATATATGTCCCTAACCGAGTTGACCCGGTGTCATGGGCTTTGATGATACAGCACGGTGAACCTGGCTTTGGCTATACTCATCCAGAGTACAGGAATAAGAAGTTTGCACAGATCAGGAGTGCGGAGATGATGTCTCGTCTATTTGATAACGGATACAAACACGTGTGCTTAAGCGCACCAGAGAATAACACGGCTATGCTGCAAGTGTTCAAGAAATATCCCGGTTTAATGCCCCTCGATTTGGTACATTACAGCGTTTTCAAGAAAACTCCACATATGTCAATAACTTCAAAACTATAATCTATTAAAAACAACACTGGAAAATATATTGTTCATGGTTCCAGAATCAAATTGGACTTTGAAATATAGTCTCTTTGGGAAAAGTAAACTTGGAATGATTGTTACCTTTTGGTTGGTCGAATATGGACCTCAATCATGATATCTTCGAAACTGGCGGAACATGTCTGGACGGGCCCAATCTGATGAGCGATGATCACAAAAGAACAAGCGACAGTAAAAGTAGCTGCCAAAAAGAAATCGCTACCTGTACACTACGTACATCGGATTTTAATGACTGCCTGCAGTGAACAGGTCTACTTTTTTCTTTTGAGAAAACAACAAAGAAGATCAATTTTCCGAATCTAATTAAATACACAAAATGGACAATTTGCATGAGTATGATTTTTACAAAATACGCGATAATATGTTGGTACTATTTTGTATCTGACAAAATGGTCACTGTTAGAAAATTTCTACACAAAAGGAAACAAAGTAATTTAGTCTGCTCTGAATCAATCCAACAGTTACATTATTATTTCTATGATCTTTACCAAATATGGTGGCAAATTATTTGTGTTTTCATTTGAACTACTTCACTGTTGAACCTTCTGAACATTTACTGTGTGAAGATGTTATAGAATGTGCAAACGGTGTGTTGTACATATGGAAATATAAATGCATGGGGTTTGCGTTGTTGGGGATTGAAAGGGAAAGGATACCTTGTGAATTTACCGTGTTAAATTATGATATTCGATAATAAACAAGGCAAAATGTGTTGGTGTCATTCACTTTCACTTATCAGTACAGAACTGGTATTGGTCAATCTGATTAAAATCTGATGTGGTAGAAGCGGCTAGATGCCTTTATTTACCTCTATTTCCATCGTTTTGTGTCGTTTGTTTTGTTCCGAGTGCATCTAGCCGCTTTCACCACATCAGGGAGTGGGAAGGCGGCGATCACCACATCAGATTTTAATCAGATTGGGTATTGATCTGATGACATACAAGATTTGCTTTAACTTAATTGAAGTGTGTTGTCGACTGTTTCATTATGTTACAGAAACCTTGAATTTGTATTACTATACAAGCAGTCAATGACTCTCCCCACCCTCCAAGTGGTAGCAGGAATCACAGACAAGTAAAGAATGAACCTTACACAACCTACACCCACTCGCACCACCATACCAATAGTAGAGTTAAAATAGAGCAGGCATCTGCCCATCCATCTCCCTCACCCCCAGTTCTATCAGAAAAAATAAACCAAACATTCCCATCACAGCCATTCGATACAAGATACAAGAAAACTTTATTATCTCTGTACAGAGAAATTAATTAATGTGGTCGCAAAGAATACAAAACTACAATAATACACATACAGTAATACACCTGACCCCCTAATGTACAGAAATGAACATACGTACACAACAAAAGTAGCATCACTGAAGTTAAAAAGTCAACGGTTCTCGATGGCATGTTAAAAACTTTTCACCTTGGGTTATTTAAAATATTGATTGCATTCGGGATAAAACTTGTTTTTGCTCTCATTGTTCTAGTTTTTGGAGCACGGAACCGGCGATCAGATGGAAGTAATTCAAAAAATCCAGTTAAAACATAGTGCTTATCACTTATCATGGCCATGGCCTTCTTACTGACCCTGCAGGTGTATAATTCATTTAAACTTGATTGTTCTTCACCAATAACTTTTCTACACACATTCCATTGTATCACGACTCTAACCCAGAACACTCTTACACTTCACACTGCCGAAACCAGCACAAAATTGAAAAAGTTAAAACAGATTCTACAAAGCTACCGTAAAAAGTTTGTTTTTAAATATCCAGGTTCACACCAAGTGACCTAAGTTTCTGTAAACAATACATTCTAGGACTGACATTTGTTTTTAATAAAATCGATATGTGCTTTGAAGTTCAGTTTGTCGTCTAAAATAGTACCCAAGTACTTATACTCCCGAGGTCACACGGTCTACTCTAATACATTCAATAAAAAGGCTTGAAATCAAGTTTTGGGAGGATTTTTCCTGAAGTCTATGACCATCTCTTTTGTCTTTTTAACATTAAAATCTAAATAATTTTCTTTGCATCGAACTTTGCAAACTTAGCCACTTCACTGAAATAAGTAGAGTCAGAATTGGACAAATCTTCGAAAGCAGAATCGTCGGAATATTTGATAAGTGGGGTGGATTCGCTACCAGAGCAGTTGTTTGTGTAGAGGGTGAAAAGAATGGGGGAAAGAACTGTACTTTGTTGTGGGGCTCCAGTGAAAGTAGAATGACAAACAGAAATGGCAGACTGATAACGGACGGACTGAGGTCGGTTCACTAGAAAATCAGTAATCCATAGAAAAAGCCTAGGATTTACATCAAACTTGAGCAGTTTTTGAGCCATGAGATGAGGTTGAATGGTGTTAAAAGCAGAAGTCTATAAGTAAAATACGTATAAATGAATCTGGCTGTTCAAGATGACTATATGCATTATGTAGAAGGGTGAGTGTGGCATCATCTGTACCTTTATTGCGTCTATATGCGAATTGGTATGGGTCAAGATGGGAATCCGTGTATTTCCTAAGATAGCTGTGGACAATACTGTTTACACTCAAAACACTTCATTACGATTGAAGTAAGGGCTACTGGATGATAGTCAGTCGAACAGCTGGGTTTGTGATTTTTTGCAATAGGGGATTGTCCTCACAGCTGCTTTGCTGCAGGATGCCCAAGATCTCTTAACATCACTTGAAGATGCTTCCGCCAAAGATGATCTCTTTCTTTATAACTCCAGTAAGATCGAATACATGACTATCAATGCAGATGAGAACCATAGACCAATCTCTTCCTAGGACGGCACTCAACTCAAAGAGGTATTAGATTTCAAATATCTTGGATCCTATGTAGCTGACAGCAAAAAGGACTATGTCCCACAAAGGTCAAGCATGGAATGCCTGCAACAAGTTACATGCTCGGTTCATTTTCTCAATGATACTAAGTACTAAAACTATTTACTACTTAATGGAAAACAGTATCTATACTGATGTAAATTGCAAAAACTTCCAAATTTTAGACACTTTAGGTTGATAGTGACACATGCTGGAAACCCCTCAAGAGATTGCAGAAACTAGCAATGAGATTGAAATGCATCATTCTAAAGACAATGGCCACCTTTAGAAGATGTCTTTATGTAATTTTCCTGTACATTATTGACTTCAGATTGAGAAGTGTCACTTTCTACTCCTTTGTTAACTTTTTGCAGACTCATACCATGCTTTATCTGCCTGGTCTTCTTTGCTGTTGTAAATAAATAAATTTATCAAATATAAAGTTCCTTCAATCTCTCAAAATTAAATTTGCCATATGAAGGCTTGTTCCTGGTTGTTTTGATATAGTATTGGATTTAAAACGGTCTTCATTTTTACCTCTCATTAAAAAGTTTGTATGGTGACCCCTGTCATTTTGTCTTTGATTTGAATGGAGAATGGGTCTAAGTTCTTGAATAAAGTAATACACAAAGGTTAAACAGTTTACTTCTGAGGTGTATACTTTGTAAGTTTACATTAAGAAATGTGTACCGTAGTAGTTCTTCTCACGGGAGTGTAGTACGGGTTAAGGAAAGAGGAGAATGAAGTGAGACAAAAAAACCAATAATTGTTTGAGTACTGAGCTTTTTAATGATAGAAATATTATACTGCTAAATCACACAACAGCATAATGGTTTCCATTCTCTGATATAAGCTATCCAGAGAAAAATTGGACATACAATGCAAACTCAGTCCTTGTAGGAATTATTTACAAATAGTTTGTTTGAAATATTAGACATAAAATAAAAGTTTCACATGACCTTTCTTTTCATATCACGTTGAAACATATCATTACACACTGCATAAAGGAAAGGGTATGTGGCAAGCTGTAAAAAAAAGACAACGTTTAACTTGATGATTAAAACAAAGAAATTATTTAAAGTGAATGAATTGTTAAAAATTCTTCTAACACCCCCCCCCCCCTCCCCACATGAAAGCCATACTGTTGTTGCCAGGATTCAGATTATGAAAGGAAAGGTTCAGCATAACATTGTCTGAGATGAAGCTTGTTTATATCGCGATCTGTAATTTGACTTCACTGTCTCACTAACAGCTTGTAATACTATCAATGGCAACCAATTAATTTAGCCATGCCCCACAATGGCATTTATCAGAATGCCTGTTTGTAGATATTTACATAAGATTTGCTATATATAAATGATGTCATTCTTGGTTTATCTCAATCAGGGCATATTTACATATTGACTTTATTTGATCAATTAAAGCTGATGCGCGATATCACTCCCCATTGCAACCAATCAGTTTGAGTGTATAATTGCAGTTGAGAGCATTACAAGCAGTCAGTGAGACCACAAAGCAAAATCACAGATTGTGGTGTAAACAGGCTGTACAATACCAATAATGGTTTTAGGTACACTTTTGAATGACATTGCATTGGCAAAACGTTACAGTTATGGTGATGGTTTTTCCTTGCAGTAATTGTGGGTGTTGGCAACACTCAATTGAACTAATGAAGGCGCCATTACTAATAATAGATCATGTCTTTTGATTAAAACCAATATCACCAAGACAAACGTGTGTGTAAATTTGATAATCAATGTTTAAAAATAATAAATTGCATAACTTATAAAGAAGCATTATACTCTTTTCTTGTTTTCTATAAAATGAAAGTTATTTCTTTTCATACAGAAAATTTGACCTAGTTTTGGGTAGAAGCACCACAACTAAGACAAATGAACACAGAATTTGACTAAGTTCAGATATCTAAAGAAATTCTGAGCTATTTTGTTTTTATCATGTGACAGACACTCAATAAATTATCAATTTTCACAGATAAGGTACCTCTTATAGTCTCGTCATATCTATACATATATGACAATGTGAGATTCAGATTCATTTTAGTAATCACCGACTTGTTATCTGGCATTTGACATTTTGTACATATGGGAGTTTGTAAGAGCACTTGCCATATCTGTAGATATAGCCCGTCTACATTGCTGATCTGTGTCTACAATAGCTCTCGCCTACATTGCTGGTCAGTGTCTATGATAGCTGTCAACTACATACAGCTTAACTTGTTACAGCAGCCATTCAAACTGATTAAGTTAGCCACACCCCTTAAAGCAGTTATCTGAATACGCGATATGATTAGATTTACGTAATATTTGCATTACATGTAAATTACCTCACTTTATGCATTGGAAACTTGTAAGGGGGTTGCAGTTACATATGTACATTTACACAATGACTTCATTTGAATAATCAAACAGTTTGATGTATGTAATCAATCACTCCACACTCCGATATGACATAGGATTCTAGACCAAGTTAAGTATAAGTGAGAACTATTACAGTCACAGAGCAGTGATGTACGCAGCCTGGGTTAGAGCTATCATAGTCAAAGATCAGTAATGTAGACAGGCTACTGTACATACTGTATGCCTGTTTCATTTTAGATTCTTGAACATGACAGTTGTTTCTGTTGTCAGTACAATGGGTTTTCTTGTTGGATAATCAAACACACGTACAGACAGATGTTATAAAAATATTTTGTCAGACTGCTGTCAGATAAGCTGTATCTCTAAGATTTGGAGGCAGGAGGATTACTGTATATCATTAGCATAAATTAAATCATTGTAAGACAATTATCCTCAAGAATCGTACTATTTCTTTATGTTATAATATACACCAAAATAAGTCAGTTCCGATGTCATGCCTTGAGTTATATAGTGATGACTCATACTTTGATGAACACTAGACTGTAAGATACATCGTGTTGTTCAACCCTATCGGGCTTCTAAACCATGTGAGTGGTAGCTGATAACGTAGCATGAATGTCATATCTTAAAGACTACTGGTACACACATGTACCACGTTATTGAGGCACTTTATTTGGGAATACTTTAGTCTGGATTTCTTTGGCCAATTTATCTAACAAGTTTCATGTCTATTCTTGATTTAGCTTTGACAGTGTTCCGTCTCAGTTAACCAGATTCACAGTTGGTGGCTACTCCTCACGGTCACCCAAGCTGACTATGGGAGAATGCTAGAACACAACCAATTGGAACAAGATAGCGGCATGGAGACAGGTTGACCAACGTGACCCCATGATTGCTATCACAAGGTGGCAACTCTTGCTCACAATATTTTAGTGTATCTTCTAACAAAGATAATTTTCAACAATTTCATTGCATGATTTTCCTGAAATACATAGAATTAATGAAAATGAAAAGTAACAATAGGTTTCATCTAATGAGAAAAGTCCGAGTTCAGTGACAGTCACTATCTCATGTTCCAATCAATTTGTACAGCATTCTTCAAGACTTTGTTGATCGGTCACTACAGCGAGTCAGTCTACATAACCAAGACTACAACATTGCTCTGATTAAGTAACTTGCAATCTACACCGAGTATGCTCAGATGCACAATATTGTGAGATTTGTAGTTGTCGGAATACCCGATCAGGATAGCCCTCAGGTAACCATTACTAGATTATTTTTGTTTACAAATAATGAGATTGTTTACAACAGTCATCAAATACATATTTGTCAATAAAATACCTCCCATGATGCACTTTTCAAGATGGTGGAATTGCAAGTTCCCTATTCAACAAATGCCATCAAGTGTCTCAGAAATTATGATATACTTACCAAAAATTATCAATTTTTTCAGGTGGCACACTAGTTGTCTACACTACACACTGCCAAGTGATGTGTGTTGCTATCTTTGAGCTGTAAGAAAGATTCCTGGCAACACATGATATTTGACAACAGCTGACCTTTTACCTTTGCACAATATATGACCTCAGGAAATGAGTAACTCTAAACAAGACACTGTTTTTGATACACAGCAAATTAAAAAAAACAAATCTGCAATAAAATCTTTGGATACAGTTTCAAAAGACTTCACATCTGACATCAGAAGAATTCTGTTTCTTCTATTTTTACACACTTTTGGAAGAAAAAACTTACAGTGTACATGTCTTACAAAAATGTCAACACAGGGTCGGTGTCGATTGTAAAACTGCTACAGACACCAGGCATTTGAGAAATAACATGTTATTCTATATTTACATGCAAAATTTGGACTAACCTCATACTAGATATGGATCAGGTGTAGTATGCTGCACCCTGGCTTTGACTTGGACCTTACCATTATATAAAAGGGTTTGCTCACACTCACTTAGCACCCAATGTCTATAGCGTATCTCACTAAGCCCCTCAATGAAGCAAAGCCACCCCAGAGATAATGGTAGTGCCAGGTCATGGCCAAGACGCAGGAAATACATCTAACCCCTAGATACTATAGTTTTTGTATACATGAGTGTTCATAAATATATGGATGTTTCCTTCTTTTGATGCTGAAATGTCAGCTCTTCATGCCAACGTGTTTATTCACTAGGAAACTCATTCTCATTAGAAAGACCCCTTTTCTTTGTCAAATACAGTTTTGCACTTGTATTTAAAATGCAATAGTTTGCACACTGTACCATTTCTGAGCATACATCTCATATCCTAGTTTTATGTGCAATGTTTTGTTGCCAGCTATGTACACACTATGTTGAATTCTTTGTAGCCAGCTATATGGGCATATTTGAACTATTTCACTATGTTCACCATTTTGTAGCAAAGCCCAGTTATGTGCATATATGAACTATTTCACTATGTTCACCATTTTGTAGCAAAGCCCAGTTATGTGCATATTTGAACTATTTCATAGTGTTCACCATTTTGTAGCAAAGCCCAGTTATGTGCATATTTGAACTATTTCACTATGTTCACCATTTTGTAGCAAATCCAAGTTATGTGCATATATGAACTATTTCACTATGTTCACCATTTTGTAGCAAAGCCAAGTTATGTGCATATATGAACTATTTCACTATGTTCACCATTTTGTAGCAAAGCCAAGTTATGTGCATATATGAACTATTTCACTATGTTCACCATTTTGTAGCAAAGCCAAGTTATGTGCATATATGAACTATTTCACTATGTTCACCATTTTGTAGCAAAGCCCAGTTATGTGCATATATGAACTATTTCACTATGTTCATCATTTTGTAGCAATGCCCAGTTATGTGCATATTTGAACTAAATCCCTTTGTTCACTGTTTTGTAGCAAAGCTCAGCTATATGCATATTTGAACTATTTCACTATGTTCAATATTTTTCACCAGCTGTGTGCATATTATGACATTTGTTGCAATGTTCAATGTACATATTAAACTCAAAATACATATATATAAACCTTGTTGAGATGAAATCAAAACATTGTAATATCTTTAATAAATGAGAATGAGATTTCCTTGAGAAAAACATTTCAAGTAGATGTATTCTCCTCATCACTGTCCATTACTACAACCCCACCCCCTTCATGTAAGAGTAGACTAATCCATTCACAGTAGCCACCATGGGACCATACCAAAACTGCTTTGTGAATAGGTACGATGGTAAAATGAAACCAGTTCACAACATGTCTTTTATGATGTCCATATAAAAAAGATTCAAAAATTGTTTTAATTTGTATATGTTTCATACTAGAAGTAACCACGCATGCGTTGTTGTTGTTAATCGTCATGGAAATCATAAACTGAACCTCCCGACCTATTTGGCCTTGATGACGATGAGCCTGGCCCTCTGTTGTCCCTATCATTGCCATCTGATCCAGAATCACTAGAACTCTTGTTATTATCTTCATCATCTATTCCTTTTCGACAAACTGGACAAGTATTATGCTGAAAGGCAAATGTAGTCAATGTTAATCATTTACAGCAGGAAATGAGTACAAAAGAGGCTTGAAAGTTTGACTAGTTTTGCATCTCAGCAAGGTTTTTGTTGATTGTATATCACTTTAATTATCAGCTTCTTCTATAACTACTTACATGATCAGCATATAAAAGACACTTTCCTGATGATGCACATATTTCAGTAATTGTATATACAAGACATACAATGTACCCTGCAGTGTGCTAGCCTGGTAATATGACCAAATCTAATGACAACATTATGTCAGTCAGGCGTTTGATTACCTAAGCTATGGTGGAGTTTAGGATCAAGTCATCACACCTAACTCTCAAAGTGTTTGATTGATCTATGTTTAGAAATTAGAGGTGTCTGATTGGCTAAGCTGTCCCAAGTCTGGAGGTGTTGTTTCATTGGCTAAGATGTTGTGAGCTAGGACAAATTGATTGACTTACCAATTCTAACCAGGGTATGATACAATCATTGTGAAACAGGTGACTGCAAGGAAGTTTCCTGACAGGTTCATCCAATGAAAAATCCTCTTTACATACTGAGCATTCTAAATTCTGATCTGTATGCACAAAGAAACAGACACAAATTGAAACAATTTTTATTTTTTTCTAAAATTGTAGTTAAATAAAGTTTGCTTAGTGATTACCAACCTACTATGATAATATCCTTACATACAATCACATGGTTAACATGCCACTGTCAGAAAGACAAAAGATTTTACAGTTTGGCCACTAGGAGTGCTATTCAGAAGCAGTGTTTAGACTAGTGTTTCATATCAAGTAATTTTTAGTGACTCAAGTTGCACTAGCCACATTTGGTTGACTGCTTCCTGTAATTCAATATTTGTTTGTTTTCTTGCAAACTTACCTGTATGTTCTTTAGTAATTCTTACTTTGGGAAGTGCTTCTACCTTCTCTTTGTCTGCAGGTGGAGGCCCTGTACCTTCAAGATTATTTAATAACTAAAACCATGAAGGGTGAAATCAAAGAAATCATCGTTAGATACTAGATCACGTTTTCATCCACACTGTGTATAATTACAAATAGATTGCAAAAACAAAGCGATGTACATATGCTAAACTTAGTGTCTCACACTTGTGCCATGTTTGAGATCAATTGGCCGAGGTATGACAAACAAACAGCTGTGGACAACATACAGTTGGACAGAAAGATGCATGGACAGAGGGACGCCATTCCTAAAGACAAGATGGGGGCAAGTACATGTAACAAACAAATGAACATCTACAGGTGTCAGGTGCTTGCATGATCATAGATAAGCACAACTGGTATGTCAACCTGTAGTCAAAGCATTTAGTTTGGACTATCATAGGCCACATTACAAGTTAAGCCATTATTAACATTGGAACACTGTACTATAAATTTCATGACAGCATTTCTTTTGAAATCAGTAACTTCCTTCACATCTAAGGGCACTTTTCATTTCAAAGTAATAGAACAAATGACTACATTTCTCGAGAAAGGATGAAGGAGATGTAACCTACTGTTCTTCAACACCATGACACATTAAATCCCACATCTTGTCCTGTGACTGATCATATCAAGTACTGATATCTTACCTGTGTAATAATTGCATCTAATCCACCGGAACCCCAAGCATAGTCAGCTGGGTTGCCATGGAGATTTAACATTTGACTGAAAAGTACAAATCCATTGAGAAAATAAGCATGTTGCAAACACCGGAGACTGGTAAGTGTCTGTGTAATTTGTAACATTTGTTCACTGTGAGTTATAATGAGACCTTTCTCCTCATGGTTCATTTTATTGTGGTCAACATACATTGTGTGCACCAACTGACACAGAAAATGTAACAGCAATACACTTTTAATCAGACCCCTTGGCAAAGTAAATTATATCTTCTTTGTTTTTAATATTAAATCTAAAGTAAATGTATACATCTTTAAATGTAAAATTGAATTACTTTAATGGTAAATTTATCAAAAATTGGACTACTTTACTTACATTGGAAAGCCTTGACCTTGGCCAGCATGGAGAACAGCTGCACCTCCAAGCCCACCCAATAACTGTTGAAGAATCCTGTCAAATAACAAATGCAGAGAATATGAATTTCATACAAACCTGACTGGTACAGAGTTGAGTAGATATTCCTTGAATAATGCTGGAGTTTAAATTATCTGCAGTAAATGGGTATAGAAAAGGTTTGGATCTTTGACGAGTTTTGCACCTTAGCAGGCTTTTTCAAGAAGTTAGAAATATCTGTCGTAAGTGACAAAAACAGCTTGAATTTCAAACAAGACTTGCAAGTAACCAAAGTCATGTACTTAGGTGACAGTGAATAATGTGATGGTATCTGATAAAATGCTTTCCATTTGTTAAAAGGCCAATTCTAATTGTCATACCTTTACTGGCTTGATATAAGCCAAATGATAGTGTGTCATACACTTGTGAGACACTTTTACGTACATGTACTTCATATTTAATAAAAAAAACATCACTTACATATCTATTGCTCTAGCCCTTTCATTCCTAGAATTGGTCCTACGAAATGATATCCTAGTACCAAACGGCGGTCTCCTTCGTTCCCTTTCAGCCCTTTCTGTTTCTCTGTTGTCTTGGTTATCACTAGATGATGATGATGATGAAGACGAGCTACTGCCATCATCCTGAGTAGTGGTTGTAGTAGGTGTAGTTGTATTAGGTGGTGCAAATGTCTCAAAGAAGGCTCTACTCCAAAGCTGATGGAAATTTAAAAGACAGTCTGTAATATACACTTACCTTTGTTTCACGTTTAATCATATCTAACTACCAGTGTGGTATGAGATAGGGCGTTATGGGGTAGTGTCGTATGTTGGGTGGGAATAATGTGTGAAATATGGTGGCATGGGGTTGTATAAATGTATACTGTGAGCCATATGTTGGTTGGGGATGGTATGGTGTGGTAGGATGGGATGGTGTAGTGAGAATGGTATAGTGTGAGGTAGAGAGGGAATGGGGTTGTATGTATGGTAGGCTTGGATTATGTGGTACAAGGTAGGGTTGGATATATGGTGTGGAGGTAGGGTGGGATGGGGTAGTGTGAGATATAGGGTGGGAATGGTGTGACATGGTGTATGGTAGTATGAGGTGGTGTGGCTAGTGATAAAGAAAGGAGGAACATACTAACCTCTGCAAACTGTGCAGCAGGATCTTGATCTATATGATCTACATTATTACCACTGTCTTCTGTAACATCACTGTAAACAATCAAATCACATTGTAAACATAGATGTCAGGAAATATAGAAGTAATTCTTAACTGAAAACAAACAAAATTAACACATACATGCATGACCATGATATTCTGTTGGATCATGAGTAATCCGCTTTCCCCCCAAGGGGTATTTGTCAGTAAACAAGTAATTACTAGTTGGGCAAAAGAGAATTTGAAGCAGTCTTGTCAAACATTTCTTGCAAACGAATCCCTTTCCTTACTAACAATGAATCTAATGTTCAGTTTATATTGACTGTTTAGAAACTTCAAAATCAGACTACAGTACATGTACTCAATATCACTTCTGCTTTACTAACGATGGAAAATAACTGGTGCTTCAAATCTAATGCCATCACAATTAACAACAAGTCTTCATCAAAGACATAGTTCTCAACATTTCAACTTACTATTTTATGACATATGGCTATCTATGTATCTCATACTGTACCCACAACATTGGGAATCTGTAAATGCAATATATAACTATGCCCCTGAATACATTGAAAATTCACGATCACTGTACACATTTCATACAATGTTGGAAAAAACAAACTAGTAATTTTACATGAAGATTGCTACTGTGTATGGCCGGTATGTGAGAAGGTGTTTGACCTCTTCAAGGTCAGAGTCAAGTGGTGTTTATGTCTGTTATATAAGTGAGAGTGAGAGTCCCTGCTATGATTGGGTTTTAAGGAACATGAAAACTGTGCCAACAAAATGGCTGCCAGGCAGCCATATTGGATCGTATCATGATGCACATGTACGTCATAGAACACTGTGCTAATACCAACTTTGAATGAGATCTGTTCAAGCATGTCTGAGTTATGGCTTTGGACATGGAAAATTCGCAAACAAAATGGCTGTCAGGCAGCCATATTGGATCATATCACGACAACAATGAATATGCAAATGTATGTCATAGAACACTGTCCCAATACCAACTTTGAATGAGATCTGTTCAAGCATGTCTGAGTTATGGCTTTGGACAGGGAAAATTCACAAACAAAATGGCTGCTAGGTGGCTATATTGGATCTTATCATGAAACAAATTGACGTGCATATGTATGCCATAGTACTGTATGTTGCCCCTGTACCAAGTTTGAAAAAAATCAGTCCAGGCATCTCCAAGAAACGGCTCTGGACAGACGTACGGACCCCGATCCATAAGTCCCCGTCCCGGACTTCGTCCGGTGGGGACTAAAAATGTTATTGACAAAGTACATTTGTAGGTGAACTCATATCTATAACACAGTTTCTAGTGAGATTATACATGCTAGTAATTACTAAATTTTATTTACAATGTATTTGAACATAGATCTTTTCCAGAATATTTCTGAAAAAATAATATTATTTTGATGTGTAGATAGTAGATTGGCAATACATGGAGGAATGTGATCTGTTATTACATCTAGATATTTTTCCTAATCTGTTTTTGGAAAATCAATTACCAAAATACATTGTATGTCAAATTTTAAATGTATGGCAATAAATATTTACAAAATATGGAGTATCACAGGGTGGAGCCCAACACAATGTAAAGGCAAAGAGAGAGATCATTGCCATTCACATTTGAATTTCACTGGGAATAGTACTGACATTTCTTAACAATCGTGTATAAAACAATTGTACCCATTCTACAACACCACCATGGTTATCTACTTTATCATAATTTGTATTTCATTTTCATATCCAGGTCATTTCAAGGTCAAATGACAATTATGGTATTAATTATTAATGAATGACCTATAGACTATTGTGTGTATATGTAGTTGTAAGACTAATGAGTGAAACATTGAATACCCATTCAGTTCTTTGAATAGTAGGTCAAATTGAATGCTATCTATACACACATTATGCTTTCACACAAATTTTCCTTGAATAGAGAAGAACTGCAGAGCTTGAAATTAACTTTTTCTTGTCGTTGTCCCAGTGGACTACTGCTTTCCAAAATTGGTAGTGAAATGATGGTGATCATTACTCCTGTACATGTATTTCTAAACTGAAAACAGAGAACCCCCGTTGGAAATATGTATGTAATCAAAATACTTTCATATTATCTGTCAATCTTAGCAGTAGCCTGAGTGGGCTACCAGCTGTAAATTATGGCCCCTATGGCAAGTATTAATAGTCTGGAGACACCAGACTACCATTAAATTTTGAGGTCTGGAACTGAATGGGATTATCAATTATCAAGGTAAAGGTAAAGTCAAAATAAGCACTTTGAAAATTTATTTTTAAGAACACAGTCATAGATAACCATAATCATTGTGTAATTTGTAACCAGTAACACAGAATCTCATATGTGTTCCAGTATGGCAAACTACAGTTTTTCATACATCATTACATGTGTTTACAGTGTTCTCTGCAGTCAGCTACATGAAACTACAGCAGAAAACATTGCAAGCACAAGTGTAAACACCTTGACTACCCACTGTGCATGTGGCAATCAAGCATCATGGGATTTTTATTATCATATACACAGTATCATAGGTTTATCTGAAACAACAATGAACATGGCTGCATTCACATGTAGACCATGAAACGTTTGTTCACTCATTTGTACAGACATGCACTGTTTTCAATATCAGCAGTAGAAATACCCATTCTACACACATGCAGCCACACAAGGTAATCAGAGTGGCACGTGTAATAATTTGAAGTTATTTACAGAGGAAAAGTTGAGAACACAACAAAACCATTCTTGAACAATGTTGTTGAAATTCCTACATTAGTGCACATAATAGCTGTCTTAGCAGCAAACATTTGAAACCAGATGTCTCCATTTCTAACTAAACATTCCATATTGTGGCATCAAGGACGTTATGTGACATACATATACTGCAGTCTTTAAAAGGACCAACACAGATCAGATTTAAATTCTAGTGAGCTGTCTGGCAGAGCTATCACAGTTGGTTCTGAGCAAACTAAATGATCTCACTTAATTCTAATAGTTCCACTGATAAGATAATACTAATGCGAAATCCTAGGATTGAATCCTGGGCCTACACTGCCTGCGCTGTTCTAAATAGGATATGAATAAAATATATATACCCATGGAAGAAAAGTTGACATTTATTTTACTGATTGTAGAGAGCTGCTGATTTTTTTTGACAAAATCTCTCCTAAAACATAAAGTCGGGTTCATTTACACACCAGTGTATATGACAATATCATAATTCACTTACTTGTTTAATTCTTCTATGAAACCTGTATCACATCTTGGACAGGTGTATTCCTGAAAGGGAGAGGGAAATGGTACATATGAGGACAGCCGATGGTGAGTGCTACATGTGGATTTGGACATTCCTAGGTTTAAAATTGAAGAATGTCACATATAGAGTTGATAGATTCATTTGCATAACAATACTGTTCAGTGTTATGCAAACCTGTGTCCTCTAATGAAGGATACCACAATTTGTGTTGTGGGATATGATAGTAAACTGTGGGGTTTTTTTTGACTACAGAGTATACAATGTAACAGTAAGGAATAGGGGAACGTCAAATTTGCATACAGGATGAAGTCTAACATACAACTTAGCTTGAAAGGACAATATGACGCGTTTTTAAAAATCTCTTGGTCAGTATAGACTGGATTGAGTTCAGAAGCAGAACATCTGTGTGCAAGCATAGGGTCTATGGTGCAAGGTATCACTTAGCTAGTCTATAATTCAATTAGGTGTGCAAAACAGGCACTGAACACTTTGCTCCTGTGCCCCCTCACTTTCCACACTCTCTCATGGTATTTTTTGCTTTTTTAACATAACTTGAGAATCTTTGAGGGACCTAAAGACACCAGGGCTTGCTATCTATTTAGATTTCGTAGTTTCTATACTGTGTGATTTCTTCAGATGACTACAATACTCTTTAGCAGATTTCTTACACATTTAGAATGGGATAGATAGATGATACCAAATCTCATATGATTTGAACCTGTCGAGTTGTTCACGTGGAAATAGGATATGAGATGTTGGATTTTTGGCTGCATAGGTGTCAGATTTGTTGCATGGGCAGCAAGCACCCAGCCATGGGGGGATTACAGGTATCCCCTTTCTGGAAGGGGGTGGTGGGGGGGTGGGGGTGGGGTGGTGGTGTTACAGCTAGATTACGTATAAATAGATTCTATTCATATATAATCTAGTTGTGACACACCTACCCTCCAGAAAGGGAATACTTGTGATAACCCTTGGCTACCCTTGCAACAAACCCCACACCCAGTTTTATACATAATTTGTGTACATACTATGTAATGACTAGGTAGAAACTGGTATTGTGAATCACTTACAAAACTGACGATTGAATACATTTGAGTAAAAGTATTGTCTCTGATTCACTAACATGTGCAAAGAGTGGAACTTCTAAGAGTCTCTCATCCTTGATATGACAAGTAGATAGGTGTATTAGTTGACTAATACATTCATGATAAGACAAATACTGAGCTTCAAAAGAGAAATGAAAGTAAAACCAAATGGAACCCACGTTTTGGGCTACAGTTAGTTCAGTTGTATTGTTTACATACATACAATGATTTGTCTTGTCATGAAGAGAGAGAGAGCAACAGGCGAGGGGGCCAAAGGATGTCTGTCCAAGGCAATTACACTGGGTTTTTCATAGTCTGTCTCAAAAATCAAGCAAATAGAAAGAATGTGAATCATGATATTGTGTGTTAGGTCAGGACCAGTAAATTAGTGTGTCCATGATCAACTCCCCTCAAGTTATCCCAACAATCCTGAGTTTACCCCATCACATATTGTCATTACTGATACGCTGGCTGTTCAAAATTCATTAAACGATTTATAACCATTCTGTTGATACTAATTTCTAGTTATTTGGTTTTTCCGGATTTGTGAGGATATAATTTATCACTAGAGACCATACAACTTTACAAGCTTACCACGTGTGATTTATGTTTTAGTTTTCGCTAAACACCGTGCATTTGAAAACGTATTGGTGTATGTCTCTTAGTTTCGGTCACATAATGACTGTTGTATATTATTTGATATGTAAAATAAACGAAAGTCCACTCCCGGATCCCCTGTCCCGTATGTATGTGTACCAAACGGCAATGCTAATTGCTATTGCTTGGCTGGCAGTGGCAGCTCTTAATTTATTTTGAACGTCACTGTATGTAAAATCATAGGACTATATTTAGTACAACTGTTCAAACCTGAATGACATGTGACAACGTTACGATAATGTTGAGACACTTCACGCGCATAGCGAGTCTAAAGGTTGAGATGATATTTTATCGGAGCGACTCGCCAAGCATTACATATCACATTTGCAATGTAGTGACCAGTTGACATCTTGACGTCCTGGTTTCGCCAAGATTGTCTGATTTATAATTGTTATACGACACATAGAATACAAGCACCATAACTAATGAGTATACTTACTGGTAATTTTGGGCTAATTTCACGAGTACATGAATGGCAGAAGAATCTTGGTCGTGAATTAGAGTTTTCATGTAGCGATGCTTCCGCCATATTTGCGCTAGAGATTGTTCCGGATGACGTCACCATAAACTGACCATGCGCAGTACAAATTAGACGAAATTGCGTTGAGAAGCGAATGGCCTTTGATTTATTGCAGTTTTGGAACGAGTTATGAAGAACTGACTCTACACTGTTCTCAACAATTTATCACTACTAAGAGCTGTTATTGAAAACGATACGACTGAGTTCTAAAACTTTTCAAACTGTATCTTTGGTGTGGTATCCCCAGTAACCATTTTCAATCTCGTTATAAAATCACGCAAATAGCGATAGATTACGAGAACGACGGTGAAGTTCGGCTGTTCGTTTGATCTTGCCTCACGGATGTAATCTAAGATTCCTAGCTGCACCTTGACAAGCGAAATCGCAATTTAGTTTTATGTGTATATGTGCCACTGTACCATGCCGTGAGGATGCCTAGCATTGGTGAAATATGTGGAATATGTTGGGGTGCTTGTAGGATTGGCTGCTATACCGTGAGTCTTTATCGCTTTACATGTACATTTTTTGTTGTATTTCTCCAATGAAAACGGTAGTTAGCAACATAAGTGTCATAACAAGGGACCGTAACTCGGTAAGCCAGCTGCTGTCGACCGTCATTATTTTCGGAACTCATTGTACAGAAGCGCATCATTTACCAGTCGTATATTATTTTCCACAGTCTGATGTTTATGAGTGATTTAATCTGTAACGATTTATTTCATTAATTACTTCGTCGTGAAGTTCACACTTCATTTAAATACAATTCATTTATTTCGAGTTGTCAGTTGATATACAAAAACATTAAATTACAAATTTCATACTATTGTACTTAAATTATACATGACAAGCTGCAAATTGACAATTTTTCAATAACAAGCTGAAGACGTACATGTATAGAATAATTATGAGTGAAAGAATAATTTCAGTACGTTTGGGCAGAATGTTTTGGAGTGGAGCCTTCTGAAGACTATTTTAATAGATTTAGTTATTTGGTTATAAAATATAGATAAATGTACAGACGAGGATAACACAAGAAAACAATTAAAACTTATTTCTATTTTGGTCCTCAAGAAAGATTCAAAAGACGATGGACAAAAAAATTGTTTTCAAGAGTACATAAAAAAGTGCATAAATAAAAAGATTATCAGAATCTGACAATACAACTAAGTAAAATCAATTTTACTGTTAATAAGTTACGTAAATGACATTATGATAAAATGATTTTTCACTGATGTTTGCATTTTTTTGACAGAGACTGCCTTATTGAAAATGGTAAACTGTTCATTCTTTTGATTAATTGATTGCGTAAACCTTTTTGTTTCAGTTGTACCGTAAGATTTGCTGTAAGCCGTTCCCACAACCAAAACAGGAATATCCCTTGATATGTTTGGGGTTGAATAAAGCTGGTAAAACCACTTTGCTGACTTTGCTGTGTGGAGAGGCTGCTGATGATGTCCAACCAACACAGGGTAAAGAATACCTCTGACAATAAGTAGTCCAGAGACTTGTAGCTTAGAGTCAAGTCATGTGTCAATTTTGACTCATGTCTTGTAGCGATTTTGGCTTAGGCCGGCCCTGAGGGAATTTGGCTTAAGCCCTGAGGGAATTTGGCTGAAGTTGTGAGGGAATTTTGGCTTAAGCAGTGTAGTATCGCTAGATTAGAAAGGTAACAGCAAGTCTCCAGGCTAGAGATTCTGATACTAGACAATCATTCATATTGCATATTGAGAAAAATTCTTCAGTTGTACAGATGGATTCTGTAAATAGTCACTCTGTATCAGGTTTAGGGAGTTGGAGATACATGTACTCAATCAGTGAACCACAAGACTCCTGGCTTTTTATCACCAGGGGTACAGGAACTGGATTAGACCCCCTAGCAAGTATAGCATTTGTGTCCATTGATTGGATTAGACCCCCTAGCTAGTAAATGGTCTTTGCTAGTAAATGATTTATCTATCAGCAGTTTGCCAAATACTAATAGATCCTCAACACAGCGGCTTCAGCATTTTAACCAGTACAGCACTTGATAATAATACTACCTCTGCTATTGCTATAGACAGGTTCAAATTGTATTTTTAAATCTGTATATACCCAGCTTCTTGTATCATAAAGTCATCAATACTGAGGAAAATCTTTGCCTACAGTAAAAGTTTTGCATGCTGTTTATTAGACTGTGCATTATGTACATTTGTATGTGCAGTCCTAATCTTGAAGTCCTACAGTATATAGGTGGTATGTGTTGTCATGTATATAGGCCAGAGACTTGTCTGGGTGTTACTATCTCAAGAAGCTATCTACACCAAGTCAAAACAATGCCACAATTGAGACAACAACCCAAAGATAAATATCGTGGTAAACAAACTATGGAATATAAGATTATTATTGTCTGTAATCACATTTAGTATGTGTTGATCTCATATTCTCATTTCTTACCTGTTGTAGGTTTTAATATCAAAGCTTTATCATTTAAAGAAGCTCTTTTGAATGTCAAAGAAATTGGAGGTAAGATATTTATACGTCCATCATTTAGGGTCTGCCCCATCCCCCACCCTATTCATACTGGTCAGTACAGCACCAAACAGTACTCAAAAATATGCTTCCAATTCATCCCATTAGCTATGTGATACAAACATAGAAAAGAAATCATTGATGAATTTGCAACTCAAAATGTTAAACATTAATTTAATGCAAATTCTCAATTTTGATGGTATCTAAATCAGCACTACGAGGGGCTGATGCCAGATGTCTTCTTCAGTCTGTGATTAATCTTTGTAAAATCTGTTACTCTGAGTTAGTAATTTTATTTTAAACTATGAATGAACTCAAAGGCCATGAACTTTGATTTTTGAACATGGGAAATGTAGTCCTACTCTCACCTCTATGTTTGATGAAAGCACCTATGTTTAAGTAAATTGTCTTATGTCCATAGGAAATGAAAAATTTCGTCCTTTCTGGGATCGGTACTATGAGAATGTAGATGGAATTGTGTTTGTCTTGGATAGCTCTGCTGCTGATGAAGACTTCAAGGTTGCAGCAGAGGAGCTACATAAAATCTTAGTACACGAGGCTTTGAATGGTCTTCCTCTTCTTGTGCTTGCCAGTTACCAAGACCAGGAAAATGCCAGGAAAACTGACCAGGTTAGAACAGTCTTCAACATACATTACAACTGTAGGAAGGGAAATTTAATATGTCACATTTTTTTCTGAACACAATTGTAACCCATTTCTTCTTCTCGTGTTTTGTCTATAGCAAATTTTTCATCAAATCTCTAGCAGGAAACATTTGCACTTCTGCTAAACTTCATTGAAATTATATATATTATATCTTATAGGTCATCAAAGATCTAGAGTTGGAGGAGAAAGCAGTAGGTAGAAAATGGCTGGTCCATCCATGTTCATCAGCTGATGTAGAAAGTGCCAGGGGTGGATTCCAGAGAATGGTGTATTTCCTGAAGGGAATTGAAGTCAAGGATGGTGAAGCAAGAATATAGAATAAGTTAAAGGTCCTTAAAATGAAGCAAAAATATAGCTAAGTAAACAGTTCTAAAAGTGAAGCAAGAATATAGAATAAGTTAAAGGTCCTTAAAAATGAAGCAAGAATATAGAATAAGTTGAAGGTCCTTAAAAATGAAGAAAGAATATAGAATAAGTTAAAGGTTCTAGAAACCTCAGGAATCTTGTAAAAATTAACATTGCTTTATCAAAGGGTACAATTTGGGTATGTAAAACCCAGGTTAAAAGCCTTGGTGACTCACACCACTCTAAACAGCAACATTGAGATGTTTAATCATAAATACTGGAGGTCCCCTTTAAGATCTCTGTTTTAATATGGCAAGAAGTCACACATTTTGCTTCTTGGATTATGAAGTATTTTATAAGGAAAAACTTCAAGTCATATTTGAAACATTCCATCATTATTGTTACCATAGAAACTAATATATGAATACGCCCAAGATCTTTTGCTGTAGATTGCAATGAATTTAATGTGCAAGTGCTAATTTTAAAGAAAAAATATCAAAGTTGAAATAACGATGCTGTCAGTGCCAAGACATGTTGTATAAATGTTTCAATCTCAGACAACTATAGTGGTCTCAGATTCTATTGAACCTCAGTGTGTGTGCCCTCTAATGTAGGTCAGAGGTCAGAGGTTAGAGGTAATGAATTCAAACTTTAAGGAACATATTTTAAATGAATGTTATTACCATAAGATGCATATGTTAAACGTTGAGCTGCTTAACACTGTGATACTTATAATTCTCTGAGCTGCAGCATCTTCAAATGTTGGTTATAGCAGGCACTGGGTGTAATAAAACGTAGAATGACTCTTTAACTTAATAAGAAAAAAACCAAACTCCCTAGGTTAAAGATAAAGCTAAATTGACTTCCTTGTTTGATGATCGAATGCTGAAATGACACCCTAGTTTGATAAGATTAAAATATAATGCCTCCTCAGTTTAGTATAGATAATTCAATTACAACAAAGTAGAAAGTAGAATTTTAAAGACACTGTTCATAGTGTGTATGCTAATGTATGTCAGTAATGCTTAAAAGCCAAGACAGTTTTCCAGAATTTTGCATCTTGAAGAACTGTCTCAGCTTTCAGAATAATTCTTACTAATCATTATGTTTACAGACCTACAACAAAAAATGTTTTTCTGAAAACCATGTGACATGAAAACATGGCCATATGTATACAGAGTACAGATATTGATCACTGAAATATTTCAAAATAATTTATGTGTAAAAATCACTATAATTCTCTGACCAACAACTTTTTCTATACAACTTCTAGTATTACTGCAACTATCTTATCATATAAATTTCACTCGATAACAAGAAAGAAAAAAGTACTTTTCCTTCTTCTTGATTTAACTTTTAGCTGAGGCTAAATTTCCATCTGTACTAGTATTGAAAATATCCAATATATGGAGTTTTCACTTGAGTAACTTTTTTGTTAGATTAACTTCTAGTTTCTGCTAAATATTCGTACTGAAAATGTCCAATGTCATGTAGTATCAGAAATATTGAAAATGAAATTAATTGTTTAATATTTATTTAGAAAATATGAAATGATTATTTATGTAAGTGAAAGTAATTTGTTCATTTTTGTAACGCTTATTGAACATATCAATAGGAATTATTTGTCATAGATATGTATGATGTACAGAATGTCTTGATATGTTTGCACTTCGTGTTCAGCAATCTTATCCCCAAAAACCTGTTGTAGAAAGTGAAATGTAACTACAATGTAATTTGTCTTGAATGTCCATATTCTAATTATTGTATTTTGGGTTCAGCAATTTAAAAAAAAATTATACTGTAGACTGTACATGTAATTATATTAGTGATATCTTTTCACAATATTTTTTGTCCACTAAGCTGAAGATGAATGATCTTATCGCAACCTGTCAGATGCCTTTATTTACGTCTATTTCCATCATTTTGTGATGTTTTGTTTTGTTCCAAGTGATGGCCTCCTTCCCACATCTGAACCTGTGTAATAGACAATCCCTTGAATGTCAACAATATTGTAAAGTTTCACAACCAATCAGCACGCTTCAATTTCTCCTGTGTGTGCAGCTGCCAACGTAACGCTCATCCTGATTGGCCAATCGAAAGCACGAGATTCAAACGTGATTGTCTTTTACACAGGTTCAGATGTGAGATGACAGCGATCACTCGGAACAAAACAAACGACACAAAATGATGGACATATAGAGGTAAATAAAGGCATCTAGCCGCTTTTACCACGTCAGATTTTAATCAGATTGGGTATTTTATATAATTTCCTCTTGTGCAAGTAAAGTTCTGGAATTTGAAAGGAAATGTTCTTATGTATAGACGCAAAGTTATAAGCCTATAAGGTAACTATAGCTCAACCTCGTATTTGTAATTCAGTGTATTCTAACATGTTAAAACAATTTCAGTATGAAAGAATCCAGAAGAAACAGAGTTTCTAATACAGAAACCCTGAATGTCTAAGAAATAACACTTTCTAATACCCTTTTACATGTTTTTAAAAAAAATGGTGGCCATCTCTTTTCCAATCTGTATCACCTTTTTATAATAACCCAATTACAGTAAAATATTGATAATGAATATTATATATGCCAAACCATTGAGGAAAATATGATCAGGTGAATTGATAAAATCATTTCGTGAATACACAGTAAACTCTTTTCAGATAATTGTTAGAGACACATAAATTATTATCAGTAAACCTTCTAAGATTTTGAAATATCAAAAAAGTGTTTAACTTGTTTACTTCCGAACAAACTTTTGAAGGCATTTGTGTTAACTTGATGTATGTAGTGCACCCTCACATGGCTAATCTGACCAATGGCAATTGCCAACATTCATAATTCATTGTATGGAACACCAATTTGTTATGATTGCAAAGTTTCTTTTAGGGTGGCTGGTATGAAGTCTTTCTGATTGATTGGTCAATCAGATGCAGGATAATGACACATTTTGGCCACATGAGGGCGTGCTTCATACATGAAAATTACACTGGTATCTTCAATGATTTAGTACAGAATTAAAAACTCTGGATCATTTTATTACTTCATCAGTAACTTCTGCTATCATTCAGTCAGTTTATGTACAGATTTTACTGTAGTGCCAAATCTAGTATTGTTTACAGTTTACAACAGGAGCTGAAACTTTTATCAAGTGGCCAAAATATTCTTTACAACTAAGTGATTTGTACAGTAATGATCGGTCTTCATTTAAAATCATTACTGCTATCTGACGTACACATGTGTGATTATCAATAGTGGATGACTTGTATAGAAGCAAATGTTAATAGTACTTATACAAAGGAGTACAATTGTCGTATTTATATTTATAAAAAGTGTTATTTTTGTGTGTTGAATATCCATCCTGGCCCATTATACTTAGTATTTGATTGTATTTTAATGAATTTTGCACTAATTTATTATTTATAATGACCCAACCTTTTAAAAAATCTGACTTGCATCAAAATTCATAATTTTCAATTATACAAATTATTACATTTTAAAGACAAAATTCAAGAATTTTTTTTGATGTTTGAGTTTTTAAATAGTTGCCTTTTTTTTCCAAATTGTATTTTCCCAAAGTTATTGTATACAAGAATTTAGTTATAAGTTGTTGCTTTCCTTATTTTTTTTTCAAAAATGGTGCATTGAAGAATTTTGTTAATGTTTGACAGTTCATTTTTTTGGAATTTGTTTTTTGTATTTTCTAGATAGTATTGTATACATCAGACAATCTAATCCTTGAGTTTTCTGTGCCACAGTTGTGTATGCCCCATATTTTGATTTGAAATGGACTGGTTTCAATACAAAGAGCACATCATTCAGTTTATCAGTTGATTTTAAAAATTGATTTAAAGATGTTGTATATATTTTACTTTAATTTATGATTTGCCATAGCCATGTTTTTTATATTTGTATTATATTGTGAATGTAAACTATACCACAAAATAGGTTTATTTTGTACAAATATTGTGTTCATGACACCGATAGTTCCAGTGCTGTTACAGCCGTCCAAAGTCCAAGGCTGAAGAGTTTGTACTTATTTTACTTTCCAGCACACCCATATTTTTTTTACACATTATCATTTCAAATGTTTGTATTTAATACTTGTTGTGAATTGTGGCTACTTATTAGCTTGGTCTCCCCTATTTTCATAATGAGCAATGCCAACTATTTAACAAAACTGTAGGATCATACCAAGTAATTCATGAAAATGAGGGGTGGAAAGGTTTTAAAAAGAAATGCTTTATTTATTATTTTTTATCTTAACCCTTGATAAGTTTTTATTTTAGCTCTAAAAATCTTTAAAAAATCTGAATATTTTTATTAATGTTTGAAGTATATAATGATGTAAGTTTGATGTTTTCTGCTTGCTAAGATTGTTTTGTACATGGTTGTAGAGGTGATGTCTTTGTGGCAGAAAGTCAAATGGTATTCTTGGAATTCAAATCGTAATAGTCTTTAGCAAGACCACCGATGTAACGGCACCAGAGGCAAACTTCCAAATATTGAAGAATGCCAATTAGAGAAACCCTCAGGGCACTTTTAGCACCATGCAACACAAAATGGCTTGCAGAGCATTCTCGCACACCAGAGCTGTTATTTCTTCTGCGACACTGCTTGTTTTGGACGGTGCCATAAACGAGGCTGTGGTTTACGACGATCTTGCAGAGTGACTCTCCCACCAAATAATTTATTCATTGATTTCAATAAATTTCACTAATTGTACCATTTTCTAATTTAAATGAGATTCAAGTTTTAATCATAAGATATGATTGTACTTAAAGGTCCATGTTTCAGTCCCTGGTCATTGCACTAATCTTATCTTATCAGTGGAGCCTAAGGATGACATAAGATTATTCTATTGTTCTGGACTAACTTGTTTTAGAGATCTACCAGACAACTATTTTTCATACCAAGATATTAATCCTAATCCTAAATGCGCCATTACAAAGATTTCCTCAAGATCTTTGGTTCCTGTTCCATGTAGTAATCAAAGGTTTCCTGTATATGGAATTACAATGGAATGAAAGCTTCATATAAGGAATGAAAGGAAAATTTGTTGTTTCACACACAGACTTCCTGGTTGTGAAATTATGCCACATGGACAAGTGACTGAACATCTTTTGAGTTCATACACGGTGTCAACGGACAAAATACAGAGGTAGAAGCCTTGTAGCTAACAACTTGTGATAATGTTCATCACTTGAGGTGAATTTTAATAAAATGACTCGCACAGGTCTTGATGGAAGCATTACTTGTCTTGTCTCACCATCTTTAAACTACTCTTTCAAATTTGAGATAGTGAAACTATGACAAGTCTCTGGGCTAATATAAGACAGGAATACATGATCTGTTTATCCGTTCCCGGCTTAAGGTACCTCTTTGTCACTTGTTGCAGTGGCTTTGAATACCTAATGTTTACTGTTCTATGATCACTTTTAAATATGAGAATTAGGACCACTCTACATTACATGTAATTCTAAATGTATGGAGACAATCAATGGAAATGAATTACACTCTTTATCAACTTGTACAATTACACAGTCATATTCTTACTTTTTTAGTTCCAAGACAAATTATTTAGGTAACAAGATAAATTATCTCGGCAAATAAATGAAAATGAATGTCAACAACATCTAGCATTGTCTGGTCTTTATTCCCCCCCCCCCCCCTCCTTAAAAAGAAAAAGAAAAAGAAAAGAAGGTACTCACTCTCGGACAATATAATAAAAAAAACAAATGACAGTATACAAAGGAAATAGAGGTAAATGAAGGAATCAAGCCATATTCCTACATCAGATTTGAATGACTGATGAGATAGCACTAGATTGTGTATTAGAGAGATTACTTCTTTAATGGTTTGGCTTCTGTAACACCATGGTGTAACTTTGTTTTGCAACCACATGGGATCGAAGGTTTGCATTGTTTGCAATAAACAAATAAGGTTACTACAGAGAAACACATACACACATACATCAGCATACATACATACATACATACATACACATCGCACACATTCAACTATGATTCAACCTCCATTTCTATGCAAGGATCATTGAAAAGAAGTTCTGATGTAAAACTAAAAATATTCACTCATTAAAAATGGCCGCTAACCTTGGATTGTACACTTTACATTTAGTGTCACCCTTCTGGAAGTTACCTATGGTCAGTGGCTTATTTTAACGAAACTACAAATAACCCCTCGAGATACTTGCACTGATCTTTTACATAACTCGATTACAGTGGCTATACCTACACTATCAAAAATGATATAAAATATTGAAGCTAAGAATGCAATTAACAGTTTAACAAGCAAACATTTATTTGATTACTTTTATTTACAAGTGAATGCAGTACAATAATCACAGTTGGGTTATGTCATCTAGGCCATAATGAAAACAATGGTTGGGGTACCTTGAACAGTTGGACACAGTATTGTTGGTGATTGGTTGAACACTAAATGTTATTGTTTCTTGATTTCAAAATTGTAACATACATTTCACTGTGTTCAAGTTTATACTGATGGTGTATTGAGTCCATGTGGTTACGATACGCAAACTAGTCTGTGTTTGGTCCTTTATTCCAATGAGATCTAAAGAAAAAATTCCCACATTGTATGCTTTTCCCTTTACAAATTATTCCCATTTTGTGATTTCACTGACGATAGGTTTTAAAATATTGTTCAAATCGTGAAATGGTTGAATACTACCATCAGATTCAAGGAAAATCCAAGCTGATAAGATTTTTATCATATAATGACAGAATATTAAAAAGTTGGGGAAATAAACTGCTCATCACGCAAACAATTTGTTTTCTTTCATTTTTATCTGATACTTAAACTGCACAACATTTCGACACTGATAAAAAACAATCCAAATAATTCAATTCTATCAATTTCTATGCTATAGGAAAATCATTTTGGGGTAACACCACAGTCAATAGAGGTGAGACATCCATGGTAACACATCCACCATTCCATGCATGGCACACTTTTTTTCTTACAAGCCAAGACTATTATGAACAGATATAGCTATACTGTTTTTGATGAACTTTATGAAATCAAAAGTTGGACCAAAATTTTGACTGTAAGATACGTTGTGTCGCTCTGCCCTCACCGGTCTCCTCTCTCATATGTAAGATGGGTTGACCGTCCGATGTGTGAGGGTGCACTCTCACGGCATAGCTTACAGACTAACCAAAAATAAGATATTGCAGTAAAGAGATCTAGGACAGAGTCTTTTGTGTTGATTTCAGTGGTTGTTGTTATTTGGAAGCAACTCTTGTTCTTTTATCCCATGAAAAGTTAGCTCCATATGATTTGCTTCTCATAATTGGCTCTCGTTTTTCTTCCACTTCATACCTCCATCCTACACAAAGAGAATAGTATAAAATATAAATGCATGTAAAAATAAGTTTATGTTATATTGTTTGATTTTAACTAAAGCCATACAGAAATTCCAAAACAAAAGTTGTGTTATGGAAACTTGCAAATTATTGATATTTGAACTACTGAAAATAGGCATTAAGAAACTCATCAGTGACAATTCTAAATTTAAGAATGTCATAAATGCTTTGAAACAGATTTGTACACTGAAGAGGTTTGACTGAAATCAAAGAGGAATGAGTACAATTAGAGAGAATTGAGGAATATTTAGATTTGATACTGTGTGGGTATCATTAGAATCTCTTCAGATCTGGTCCTGAAATTGATTCTAACATCAGGGTCAGTTTCTAACTCATGTCCACACTGATTCTGATGTCAGATTTTCAGGCATATTTCAACACACTGTAGCTATTTGTAATGACTCACCATTCTTTTCAGCAAATCGGATAGCATCTTCTTTTGAATTAAACTTTACCATAACATTAGATAAAGGATCAGCTCTGAAAAATAAAAAAATAAAAATTTTATTGAGAAAACAAACCATTAAACACACTAAGGTATGCCTACTTCAGTGGTTTTGTTACATACACAGTAGGTTAAATTTAACTGAGTTCTGTAAGTGTTTTACCATGATTCCAAAACAAAATTATGGTAAAAGATGCAGTATTCTATGCTAATTTTACCTCACTGCCCACCTCCATCTGATACCAGAGTTCCTAAACTTTAGCAAAAACACTCGTACCTACATCATATGTCTTACATTTGATGATTTTTTTCAGCTTGTCACTGTAACATAAAGTGCATTGCAATGTATCTGACTGTAACTTATTCTCCAGATACAATATACATGTACCTTCATTTGGTTGCCTTGATTGACAGTATAAAAAAGTCATAAAATACTTGTAAAACATGACACTCCCTAGCTCAAATAAAAAACGTGTACAGTTGGTCCAGTGTTGTCAATTCTTGCAATTAAAAGGAACACTTACGATGAAGACCATCCCATGAGTTGATTCTCCCATCTCTCTCTAGTTTCAAATTCTATGGCCCATTGATGTGTGTTATGACTACCAGACTGCATGGCATTCTGTGCTGGTACAAAAATACGAGCAGTTCTCGTTTTAATATGTTCTTCTGGAACTCCCGATACGACAGCCACTGGAGGCAATTCTTCCTGCAAGAGATGATGGAAATAATTTTTATCAAATTTGTAAATGATTCTTTTGCTGCGATAGCAGTGCATCACATTTCACTTACCAGAAAAAAAGCGTTTGTGTTAAAGGAATTGTAGCGTTTGATTTGGGTTAAACATCGGAACCGAAAATGGCATAAAAACAGACGAAAAAGCCCTCAAAATCACATCAAACGCTACAATTAATTATTGCAGCTAGGTCTAACCATGGAGGTAGAAGGCTGTGTTATTCTACTTCCATGGTTATAGTACTATGTTCGCTATTACAATTGAATTCAATCGGTAACGTGTTACATGTTGTATTTGTAAATATTGTACTGTCGGTCCACTCATAGACCCTCCACAGGGTCTATGGTCCACTCATGGATGTATTAGGGAACTCCCTAATACATCCATGGTCCACTGTACTCCTACATGTAGTTGAAGTTCTACATTCTTGCCAAGAAAGGGCAATAACAATACCCGGGTAATACTCACGGGAAGGGTTTCTTTCACTTCTTCAAGGGCCTTTTCTTGTACATTTTCATCTACATATCGAGCACTGGATACTAACAGAGTCCTGCATGACGTACATAAATAAGAGGTAACGTTACACAGAAGTCAAAATTGATAACTTCGGACTAGTCGACCGGACAGGGGCCGTTTGCGCACAGGCATTTGTTTCCCGAGTTATGGCTCAGAATATTTCTATCAGAATACAATAAAATGACGATAATATCATTAATATTGACGTATTAAACCAACACCATATGAAAGGGGTAAAATTACACTTGTTTGTGTGATCGCGCAGTTTCACTAAATGCGAAGGAAGACACAAGGTATGAAAGGCAGTCTTCCTTCGCATTTAGTGAAACTGCGCGATCACACAAACAAGTGTAATTTTACCCCTTTCATATGGTGTTGGTTTAATACGTCAATATTAATGATATTATCGTCATTTTATTGTATTCTGATAGAAATATTCTGAGCCATAACTCGGGAAACAAATGCCTGTGCGTTTGCGAGAAACAGATGAGAGGTAATAATACGATTTATTATAGCCTCCTAGGAGAGAAATCAGGCTTATTTGACAGTCTTTGCAAAACCATAGTTAATGCATTCTTCAAACAATAAAGAAGTGATAGTTCCCTACCTTTTAGGGACTGCTGAACGCACAACTCTCGAGCAAGTTCTGACTGTGGCCGACAACAGGGACGCCATTTTTTTTGTTAAGGGCACCTCAATGTCAACGTTAGGTGGCGCTGGTCATGCCGCCAGAGGACGACAGACTGGACTCAGTGCCGCACTGCGTACTACTCGTCTGGGGGACGTGTCTGTGGGATGTGTCTGGGGTGCTTGGGAGAAGAAGATGGTCGAATTAATCGATAACACTTTTAAATATTGTTGTCCAAACCTTGAAATAGTTGAACGCTACGAACAGATTCAAGGAAATCCAAGATGTAACCATCAGGGACAAATGGCTGGTTGGTTATTGACACTGTCAAACTCAAAGTAGTCGCTCTCACTTATTACTCTTTTTAACTCTCATCAAAGACACACACTTATGGCACTGACAACTTTCATAAAATCAGCGCTTATCAAAATGAAAGACAATCTACAGTGTTAAAAAGATATTATACATTTATCTAACCTAAAGTTTACACTATCGTATAAACCTTATTTTGTTATATTTTGTTAACTATTATTACTGTAGTTGATTATTGCAATAAAGATTCTATTCTATTATCAGGGCCCTAACAATAGTATGCCATGCAACACTGTCGCAAATATGAATTGCCAGTATGTTTGGAAGAGGCGGCTCTTGAGTCATTGTTTAATATTGGCTTATGGATATTAAATCATTTAAATTATTTTGAAAAATGTTCGGCGGACAAATAATTTCAAACACTTACCTTATGCCAAACAACATACAGATATTACATCGGCAGCTCTGTGTTGACAATATTGGATTCATTTGTGTTTCCATAGTAACAACCATCTATTTACTAACGTCATATAGTGGCGTCATCATTGATTTGATATGCATATATCATTTAAACCTAATGACACATGTACACGGAGCATTATCTCCTAGCTTGGTAGCTTACCTAAACGCCTTTCGCTACACTTAGAACCTCTCCAATATCGATTACAACATTTCCATACTTCGTTTTCTTTGTTGTTACTGATGAATTCCTTAGGCTATCATATATCATAGGAAATCCTACAAATGTAATGTAACCTGGGTATCAGAATGCAAGATGGACCCCAACCGACTTGGGAGCAATGGGATGTACAAACGGTGACACTGATGCCAAAATCACAAAATAATGCTAAATTAAAATTAGAAAATACACAATGTGTCAAAGTAAAATGTGACCTTCTCCTAATCCCTTTTTCTAAAATACTGCCCTCCCCGAAAAACCGATTTGTAAAAAGCTACCACATCCCAATTGTAATTACCGAAGGCTCCCTTATGTTCCCGTGTGTTGTGTACCAGAGATATGGCAGGTAAATAATAGACTGATAAGGAGAACACTGGAATAATTAGGTATACGATCTCGTAACTGTAGGTAGGTGTTTTATCTAATTTCGTGATTGTCCTCTACCTTTCAAAAACATTTCACAATACTTTGCTCATTGTATTAAAATAAATAATACTTTTGTCACTTTTATTTATTTTCTTATGGGGGTATTTGTAATAGTCCGAAAAGATGCAGAGAAAGGTGGGACAGATGTGGGACAGACAAACAAAGATACATAGATAGAATGTAGGCATGTAGAGGGAAGAGAGAAGACGTAGGGGGGGGAGAGAGAGAGAGAGAGAGAGAGAGAGAGAGAGAGAGAGAGAGAGAGAGAGAGAGAGAGAGAGAGAGAGAGAGAGAGAGAGAGAGAGAGGGGGGGCAGACAAATGTAGGAAGCACAGACGTCTGTATGTATACAATAATGTTACTATCTCTCCTTTGAACCTTTCTTGCCATAAAAGCGCCCACAACGGCCGATCTTTCAGTTTGGTTCCACTGCTAAAGTGGGAGAATAACAGGCAAACACAGTTTGACAAGTATAAGCTGCAGTTATCTGTAACGCCAGTTGGTACTTTCAACGTATATTGTCACATTTGTTTGTGGAGGGTCTATGCTCTCACATGCATAAAAGTAAGATAACCAGACTATAGTAGATGGCGCATGGTTTCTGGTTGAGCCAAACACCCTGGCCCCATCGTAGTATTTCTTAGATTGTTGTTTCCCTTGTCTATAGGTTTGATATAGTAACCCTTTCACTTGAATATATTTCCCCTATCTTTATGGGAAGAAAACTAGTATAGGGCGTATATCGATACATTTGAAGTAGCAGGATTCGTGTGATATTTTCCCTAAATACGTGTCCCTGTGCATGCCCGAGCTAGTAGTAAACGTGCGCACCCCACACGTATCTACATCCCTAACATACACACACGTCCACGTACATCAACACACACACACACACACACACACACACACACACACACACACACACACACACACACACACACACACAGAAAGAAAACACCCCGTGCAAATCGATAGCGTTATATTTACTTTCTCTTTATGACCTGAAGTCTAATTAAAAGTTCACATTTTTGCTGAAAAATCACGTTTAAATATGACTCAGTAGCATATATAATCTTTTTGTATAAACAGGATTCTACGTATCTATGTTCAGTTAAACTTTTACTGTTATAAATTACAAATCAATATTCGATCTGCTCATAAATTTTCTGAGAAACAATTCGAATATATTATCACACTTACGACTGAATTCGTCGTTGCGGGCGCTCTCAGTTAAAATTGTGCCTACAACAAATCTTCTAGTCCAAATAATACTCCACGGAAAAGCCGACATTATATAAATAATACTGAAACATCTTGTATTGCGACATTCAGAACACAATATAAATAATTAAATGTACGATAAATATCACAGAAGAAAAAGCCGAAAGTAGCAAAACACCAACATAAAGTGTTATCTAATGAAATATCAACAGCGCCCTCAGTCTTCAATCAATGCCACGGTTGCGCTAATCTGGTATGGTACAAATTGGACAGGTTTGAATTAACCAAACTGCAATCTTGGATTCTAACTGATTCTTTGAAATCGATTTAGTTTTGATCAAGAGATTAACCCTGGAAGCATGTTCCACCTATAAAACGGTATAATATGATACACTTGTACAAAAATATATTATATTACAAGCACGGTACAGCTTTTCTTTGAAATATACAAGGACATCTTGGTCGTTATGAGTTCCGCATCATGTCAATCAATTCCTCTAGAGTGCCGGCCATGTTTTCTGGCAATGGTTCAATATAATCGCTGTCTTCATTTAAATCAAGCCTTAGTTCCTCTTCAGTGTATTCGCTGTACTCGCTGTTTTCCTCCCAGTCCCACCCGGGAAATTCCCCACCACCGTCTGTTGGTGAGGTATTGGTTGGTTCTCTTTGTTCCGTACCTGATGCTTCCAAACGTGCGTCAAGACCTTGGCCAAGTTCTGGATTCGCTAAGCCCACTGTTGTCTGTGATACTTGTCGCCCTGGAGAGAGAGTAAAACACGTACTGTTAGAGTTTGTGTGAACGAACATCAACCAATGAAAAAGCCTAATTGTGAGTGGTTGAACTTTGAACCTCAGAGTTTTACTGCTTACCATTCAACAGTGTTGCTCCAAGAAGTGGATTCCACTGGAAACGAAATATATTTTCACACAAAAAACACACGAAGGAGTTGTGCAAAGCATTTAATTTAATTTTGTGTTGGTGTGGTAACCACTAATTCAAAAACCATGCATACTTTCTGACTTGTTCGGATTTAGCAAGAACATAACAAGTGAACGATAAATGGCAGGTCATGTGGTTGAAAGCTGTCAAAAAACGTAGGCATATACAGAGTCCCTAAAATCCGTCATTGATACATGATGTTCTTTCCGTTGATAAAGCGCCCTCAACGACGGATGTCTGCGATCAAGGCCACGCATCGTCTTTTTGAGCATACAATAATTCTCTAGTCCTACATTTTACCTATATCTGTACATGCAAAACACACTTAAGTTAGATAACGCAGTTCTGTGGAGTTTCAAGTGTAAGAATCATATGTAGGCAAACTATAGTTCAAATGAAGCAAAGTGTAGCAGTAACGAAGATTTTAATTTCGGAGCGGAGGGAAGTCATACTCCAGCCAATATGAGAAGACGAAACTATTATTACGTACGCCTCCTGTCTGATCTTGATTTGATAATTCAGAGTTCATTCGTGTGCAAATATATAAGGTAAACCATTGCGAATGTGTTAGTGGTTGTCAAACTATCGAAATTCCACAGAACTTTGCGAAAACTGAGACCAGAGGATACCCGATGGTACAGAGATCACCGAAATCACACTTTATAAGAGAAGTGAAAACGAAGCATTTCTTTTCGATCAAATTTCAACAAGTATTACGCAAAAACGGAATAAGATGATCGTAGGTGGCCATGAGCGTATAGGAGCGCAATAGACACAAGCTGTGGGATACAACAAATGCGCAGTCGGAGAAAAGCAGTAGAAGGTATGTGACGTCATGATACTGCTCTTACCACAAAATAGTGAATGTACACCTGGATTAGGGCGTTGTCATTGTTGACAAAGCAGCCTGGTATGGTTGAACTTTCCTAAAATGAGTAGAAAGTGTGTGTTTTTTTAACATCCAGATGTGTCACATTTTAACAAAGTCTTTTTCGCAGTTGTTTATCCGGGTTAAAATATTGAAGTTTGGATTACAGAAAAAAAACATGGACTTTCATAATCAGCGTTTTACTACTAAAAGACCCTGAATGAATTTCGATTCTGGATGTTGGCTATTTCTAGATAGCAACAAGTGAAACGATCAGATTAAAAAAAAAGTCGCTAAAAAGTGAATTTTACTTACTGAGACATTTTCCAAAATACTGAGTATCAATGACTATTCCTTTGTTGCATGCTTTCCTCCTCATATCACACCAGCTATTGTATGTTTGGTTATCAGTGCCGCAGATCTTACTTTCAAAAGGCATGATTTCGTCATCTTGGCATTCTGGAAGGTGACACGTGACACACCGTGGTGCTAGAGTCTCTGGATTCACCAAGCATTGTTTACCGTTAACACAGCTGAGTGTACTACATGACAATGAACCTGGAAAAAGAAAAAAACCCGTAAGAACTCGTATAAGAGGACGAGAAATCGTACGAAAATTCGTAAGAGTGCGAACTTCAGTGCGGCTAAAGTGTATTCTACACATTGTACACCAGATGTATAACGGGGTACAAACGTTGATACATTCGCTCTTGTCGAATGAGTGTTTCCAATACATAATCATTCTGGGTTATTGATAACCATTTCTTGATTGCTTATAATGGCGACTTTTATACATACATTTGTTTGTTTCCTGTTTTCTGGTTTTTACTTATTTTCAAGTATCTTTAAAAATAGCTAACCTTGGCATTCACCATTGTATGCAGCTCCAATACTTCTTCCAAGTAAGCAAGTGGCTACCCTCAACTGACACGCACTTTCATATGTGACGCCATTAGCTCCACAAATCATATCAGACGGTCCTGGTGGCGAGCAGTCAATGTTACAGGACACGCAGTGGGGTTGGTTGTTTTGGTCAACTATGCAACTTCCTTGTGCACAAATGATACCATTGCAAGATGCTGCTGAGAGAGAAACAAAAATCGCTGTTGAGTAAAATAAATTTCCAAATATCTGCTTTCCTAGACTACATAATGTTGCTTATTAGTTCTTATTTTTTGCTACTGAAATATGTCCGGTTGACAGTTGTTGCAACTACAAAGCAGATCATGCATATCTGGGTATGTAGCCTAGATATCTAGAGCGCCCTCTAGCATAAATCTATTTTATCCTTTTGTTTGGTGATGCATGCACTTTAAATACATTGGATAAAACCAAAACTGTATTCATTTTTTGTTAAAATATGATCGAAATTGCTTTGTTTACACAATGACTTTTAAAACGTCAGCGAGAAAGACTGCATGCGAATATTTCAGACTGAGTGACATACACATACATACTTTTGCACACCCCGTAGTAGGCAATACTGATGTTTTGGCCTTGCCTGCACACCGCCTTCTTCATTTGACATTCGTTTTGATACGTGTTGCCATCACTGCCACATACTTGGCCACGGTGACGGTGTTTTGAACAATCTGGCGAGCATACACACCGGGGTCTTCCTTTTTTGCTTATCTTACATGTTTTCCCCTTCGGACAGTCCACTCCATCACAAGTTTCTATAAGATAGAGAAAATAAAGTCATAAATGTCAAAACAGAAGAGGATGGACAAGGGGTATTTTTGTAACGTGTAAGCACTTCTTTCGTAAACTGCAGAAACTTCAAAATATAGGTAAGTAAACAGTAATCTAGCGTCCGCCTAGACTGAAAGCTCTGTCTGTGGCAGTTTTTGTCATGGCCCGGAGGACGCCCTCGGCGGTGAGGTATTTTACAGTCTCAGTGTTCTAATTTGTTGTCTATGTAATACGTTAAAATTGTAGATTTTCAACTCCGGCGTAAAAGAACTTCATCACAAGTTTTTTTCCTACAACATGTAATCAACCACTATTTTTTATGTATGAAAAGTAATGACGAAGCCAATATCCCCTAATTCGTTTTTAAAAACATAAAAATAACAACATGATTATCACTTGTGTAATTCATTAATTGAAATTTATCTTCTTCGGAAACTGAAACTGAATACGAGGCTGCCTTCTCCACCCTCATAGAACTACATAGTAGTAATAAATGAAACTGCAACTTGTGAGAAGCCTTTAATTACTTTCATTATAAATACTCAAAAATATGAAACGTGTCTTCAAAAAAATGTACACAACACTTTATATTAACATAAGATTACCATGTCGCAGTTTTGAACTACATGTATCTGATAGACTTTCATTGTTTACGTCAACACTGCATTGCTATGACAACTTTCACCACCGACTAGACTACTTACCGCTTAAGGACTCACCGTGGCAGAGGGCGCACTCTCCGGGATCTTTCCGTGATAGTCCGAGTTTCCATCGGAATAGCTGACTGGCAGTAACGTCTTTTGACGACCAAGCAAACCCAGCTACACCAGAACGACAGCATGCTTCCTTCGTCATATTTGAACTCATCAGACCTTTACACGTTCCATCTTTAGCTTTTTGTGACCAACAGAGTCCAGCTGTAATGCGACAAAAACAGGAAAATACCGAGTCAATTAATCGTATCAATTTTCTGTTCTACCACAATATGGCTGCAATACTTGCAGTGATCACAACACAACACAACACAACACAACACAACACAACACAACACAACACAACACAACACAACACAACACAACACAACACAGCACAGCACAGCACAACACAGCACAGCACATCACAGCACAGCACAGCACAGCACAGCACAGCACAAAGCATCTTTGTTATCCCAAAATGGGCCATTCTTTGTGCAACAATAGAGAATAAAAGCAGAACATAACAGGGTCACAATATACAATAAAATGCATACAATAAATAATCGCAAATTAAAACACGGGCAGATACATTAAAACAATGGAACAATAAGTTACTAATCATTCCTGACACGTTTCGGTCATAGAATTGCTTTCAGAATGAATGAATATTTAGCTCTGTTGGTTTTTGTCTTTAGAACCATATGATATATAGCGCCATCGGACTGGTAAAACTTCAAATTGCTGGTGAAGGGGGTGTTTATTATTGTCTAGAATGGCCTTGACTTTACCCAACACTTGTTTTTCGTACAACTTGGCAAGGCTAGTCGGTTGTACACCAATGGTTTTGCTACAGATATCAGCAATTCTACAAAGTGTTTAGTCTATTTTTCGCATTGAAGTTACATAAATATACGGTCAATATTTACAAAAAAAATTAGGCCAAAAAAACGCTACTGTGGTTATTATTGCAGATAACTGCAACCCTTTGGACAGTATGCTGAACTCCTGTGAACAGTTTTATTGACTTAAATCTAATTAACAATATTTTGTCAGAAGCTTTGATCTTAAAGTTGGCTGACATATAGACGAAGCCAATACAACTCTATAAGATAGATACATGGTGTTTGCATTAAACCATGATTCGTGATTCCCACGTATTAAGTAGGACAGACAGTGTGTAAGATCCATCTATCAGGCACTGAAAAGAACTTCGGCCGAAGAGGGCGGAAGGACATGACGTATCCTACAGTCTACAGTAGTCTCTGATGCACTGTCTGCAGTTACTAACAATACATTTATAAAGTGAAAGGTCTCATAGGATATAGGATATATATTCTTATTGAACATCTATATCAACTTAGAGTAATAAAATACTATTCTACACGAATACTTCCGTACAAACGCCCATGGCAGGACACATCAAACACTCTTATCCTCTTGCAACATGTGGAAAAAAAATCATTCTTGGAGAGTAGTTTATTGTATCGCCTTTTAGTCTCAAAGGCTTATCACCTTTGTGTATTCGAACATGTTACTTTTTGGGTCTGTGCCAGCTATACTCGGTTACAGTTTAGTGAGAAGCGAATTTCTAGTTTTAGGTGATGATATATGTTTGGTGAATTTTGAATTTTGTCCCTAGATTAACTCTTCGAATTCAGAAATATCCATGAAATCCCACAACAGTAGCATACTAGAGTGTTACCCGCGGTCGGCTGCCGACCAAGAAACAATTGTCGGAATGCAAGTTTAAACTGATCTACGCTATCTATACACGTGTGCACGAATGAAACTCGACACACTAAGTAAAGTTTTGTACATGCATGTAGTGGTGGTACAAAAGTAAAGAGTGTATAGTATGCTTTCTAAATATAACTAAATATTAGCTGTGTGTGGCCAGTAACTAAAGCTGTGTCCATTTATTGTCCGTGAAAACAAATACCGTTAGGAAGGGAAACATACAAAACACACTGCGCCGTCGGGATCTTTCGGTTCGAAGTTTCTCACAGTGTTCGCTTACGCCAGTCGAGACTAGACTTTCCGAAAACACCAGCGGCATAAATTTGACCCACCCCGAAGCTTACGTTTCGTATGTAGTAATCTCGTGTTCGGAGACAAATACAATATTATTTGTCCCGAATACCAAGAATTCTTAGCTCAAGTGTACTTATATCTACTCGTGTGCCACAAACCCCAGACGTGTATCTATTAAGTAGATTGTACTGACACTTAGAACTTAGAAGGGTTTTTCAACTTCTTCACGTAAAAGTAGTCAACTTACAAGATTATTAATTAAGCCGAGCAAAGCAAAGCTTGGGTGTCTGTCTGGGGCATATATCCAACGGTGTTTATATGGGTCAACCAATGAATATGACTATATGTCGTGCGGAGGCGTCATGGCGGAGGCGTTGTGCGTCTAACTTTCAGCGAATCGATCTGGTTCTATGACGGAGGAATAATGACTACCAACAACGAAACTTTATTAATTTACCATTCCACTCGTTTACTCTTCATACTCCCTCTCTTTATAATGATATTTAATAAACTAAACTGGTAAATCAATTGTCTTGACAACACTTGTAACTATATCATGTATAGTTTGCGGCTATGGGTACGCCTTGCCAGTAATATATTGTGTCACGTGACTAACGAAAGGCATGTTAGAACTATATCGACTTTTGTTCGTCTCGCTGAAGTCAGTCTAAAACTTTATTGAATGTACTTTTTTCTAGATAATTGTACAACTGTCGCTACGTCGTGTTACAACATTGATTTCGCCACAGTCCATCTATCATGATAGAGAGACTGTCACATACATACATTATACATACATACATACATACATACATACATACATACATACATACATACATACATACATACATACATACATACATACATACACACACACACACACACACACACATACATACATACATACATACATACATACATACATACATACATACATACATACATACATATATACATACACACACATATATACATACACACACATACATACATACATACATTCATCAAACGTAGACTAGGGCTAGTAGATTACAATGATGTACGGAACTTTGCTGTAGCCCGGCTACTTTAACAATTAGTAGTATCAATAGAAATTTATCGTTTTTAAATATTATGCAATATCAATTTCTACTTGCCAATTTTTTGAAAAACTTATAGATATAGTTATATTTATATATTTTATTTGATTCCCCTTCCATTTTATAAATCCTAAACAAATGAAACATTGTACAAATGTTTCCCACTCCTGTTAGCCTATGTAGAGTTTTGATAGATTTTAGAAATGTCGGCGTAGTCAGTTTCTCCTGAACTGCGAATACGTGCACTTGCGGCTGTTGACGCGCGGCATGGCACATGTACATGTTTACGCTCGCATACGCAATGTCGCTGTTGGCCTCTGACTACCATGCAAGAAACACATGGCGATTTGTAATCGTACCAAAAACACATGGTGATTTATATGGCTTGGAGTACTAGTACGCATGTGTACTAACTTACTTGTGTGATTACGGAACAACAGGAATACGAGATTTCCAGAAATCCAAAGTAGTTTCACTGGGATTTCCTGTACTCAAAAACCCATAACTGTTTTACTCGGTACACAGATGAAGTTTTCCAAATAAAAAAAAAAATCAACACCATGCATACATTATATTGTTAAATACTAATTAATAACTGGTTTTAGACTAATGTTTTAAAAGGAAGACTTGTGTCAGCTGAAACTTGTTTGAATTGCTTTTTTTAGTTAGCGAAATTTTGAAAAGCTGGGAAGTAAAATCGTTTAACAACAAACAAGTCGCAAATTTAGTCCTGGTTTAAAAAAAACAGTGCGATAGCTTGGAACATGTCATCAAAAACTAAAGTGTCTTTTTAATGTTACTTGAGCAGGAGAACAGTTTATATACGTATTCGCTACTAGCCTTACGCACTTACGTGTTCAAGCATGGACATATATATCGCTGAACCAAAGTGTAGCTCGTAGAAAAATCGCGTTGTGAATTATTTGTATTTTAAATAAAGCCAAGGTTTAAACGGCAGAGCACTTTGTGTCTTTTTTCCAACTTATACATACCTTTAGTGATGAAAAATCTGGAGCATAGCATAGCTACGAGGAAAAGTGTGGTAGTACTCGTCATTTCGATCGTGTTCTCTACAGCCACGTTTGGTTGGCAGTGTCAGTGAATGGACTCGTTGACAAAACTATAAGAGTTGGCTATTTCAGACAGATCTACTGGTAACTGTAAAGCACTGCTTGCTTTTCACGTCGTGCAAGAGTTCGTTCTTGTTGTCGTCGTCAATACTTCTGAACTTGAAGTAGAGAGATGTGCTACTGTACACTTTGACTGGCTGATCAGTAGAATGAAGTGGTCCAATGTATAGCACTCACTCTTATATAAAGGGACTGATTAATGTAATGAGTTTATGAACTTTCCGTGTTTTTCGGAAAAACAAAACCGGACGAGTGGAGTTAACACAAACATTCGACGTCTAATTTTACACGATAGGTGACGTCGACCGGAACATAGGCTATCACAGATGATGTGGAGAATCTCAGTCGGGGCACGATGACGCAATCCATCCGTGCCTAATTGCTTATATATCAAAATTGGACCGACGAATGCTTTTTATGCAGCGTCTCCGACCTTCGTCACGGCGGGGTTCTTAACCTATAGACCAAGTTATTCCGTTGGACAGTGTGACCCCGTGTGACCTCGATAAGGATTAACAGGTGGCTTAAAAGTTATAACTTTAAGAAATAATAAAATCACGATTTAACGCCGTTTCTCTATTTTTTCAAAATCTGTCATAAAAAATGGAAATTATTTTGAGATCTGAGGTCTGTTTCTATGTTTTGTCTCTCACAAACGGTGTAGAACGTTTATACTTCGATGGCCAAGAATATCAGAACGTCTGTCAATGTCACAAGCCAGAAACAATGGTAATGTTGAAATTGCTGAATCGACAGTTTTATTCAGCTTTCATAGTAAAAACTTGGATTGTCTCATTAAGCTTCAATAACAATGTAAGGCTAAGGGAGACTTCATTAATTATAAGGGGCGGGGAATTGGTGGGTGGGTCACTTTTTGCAAATCAGTCCTCGGGGAGGGCCATATTTTAGAGTATAGAATTTATTAGAAACTACGGGAGGGTCACATGTTACTTTGATTCATCTACCTTTGTATTATTTTGTGATTTTGACATGACCCTACCGCTGCCACCAGTTCCAAATCATATTGCCTACTACATCCCATCACTACCACACCATAAGTGAAATACAATGAATTATGTGAGGAGAGGAATGGGTCTTACAGAGGGAACAACGTGGCAATGTACTGGGGGTAATGAGTTGGAGTGGAGATGTTGACTTCGGTCCTGAGGTCAGTTGTACTCTCTACTAATCTTTGGCACTTTTGGCCTCAGCTCAGTCAATAGCCTGGATCCAAACACATGGATTGATTTAATACAAGCACAAACTCACTGTGGTGGTATAGAGGGAAACAATAAATGCCTTTAAAACTATCAATGTGGTGGGATCTTACTGAAAATAAAAATTCCCTGTCTCTAGTGGGAATCGGGCCCAGGACCTCCTGACTACTTACTAATCTTGAGCTCTAACAATTACGCGACAGGGAAGCGGTGTTAAAAACGTTTTCATTGAAATATTTCAACTTATTTTATAGAAATGAATTTGAAGGAGGGTCATTTTATAGCACAACACCCCAGGCGGGGGTAACATTTTACATTACATCCCGGGCTTGATTTCCCCCGCCCCCCTTGTAATTACTGAAGGCTCCCTGAGAAGGTAACAATAAAGCTGTTTCCATTTGATTGACCTTGACGAATAGTGCATGTGAAATACAGACACTAGGATGACCTTGAAGAATATGGTATAAAGTCACCAGAATGGCCTTGGAGATAATATGGTATCTAAATGAAGTCTGGCGTGATGTGATGAAAGAAAACATGGAACAGAATTCAAATGTTTGGATGGATGGCAATCGAAGCTTTTATTGTTAAAGCGTGTTTTTTTTTGTCTGCAATGTCAACGAAACATGATGTTAAATTGTAAGTGACGGGATAAACATAGTTCTCTTTCACAATTCGAGCATGAATTATTTGGAGTGCATCAACAAGCAAGTGTGATCAAAGCATGAGGAAAGTTTAATGTTTTGACCTAAGCAATTACTGTCTGTCTGTCTGTCTGTCTGTCTGTCTGTCTGTCTGTCTGTCTGTCTGTCTGTCTGTCTGTCTGTCTGTCTGTCTGTCTGTCTGTCTGTCTGTCTGTGACTATATCTTCTGTCTGTTTTAGTCAGTCAGTCAGTCAGTCAGTCAGTCAGTCAGTCAGTCAGTCAGTCAGTCTGTCCGTCTGTCTGTCTGTCTGTCTGTCTGTCTGTCTGTCTGTCCATGTATACTTAAATTTAGTATATATTATATATGAAATGATGATATACGCGTACGTATATATGAGAAAAATAACTCTATATCAATTTATATCCGAATGAAGACTCAAATTTGTACGAAAAATAATTTCAAAGTTTCACATTCACTCCAATTTTGTAGTGCGCCTTGCTCTAGATTTGTGGTTGAAAGCAAGGTTAGCTGCATTGTTTAGCCAGACGTCTGTATTATTGCGGTTAACATCACAACGTGTTTTCAAAGGAAGTTTCCTTTATTTTGTTTGTACAGTGTATATGGACTACTAGGTATACACCCGAGGGTATTTGTGCACCCAGCAAGAACTAAATGGTTATTTGTAACAAAACAAGTATTTACGTGGCCTTTGCTCGTTGCATTAGTTCTTATCCGCCGGAAACGTCGCCGGCAATGCAAGGGCATCGAACTCAAAAAATGCCGTAAGATGCTATTACGGCATGTTTACCAAGTCCACCACTTTAACCGTAATAATTACTTTGGGAAAATCGCCATGGTCGTTGCCATGACCCAAATCTGTCAAAATGAAGTTAATTCAATACCGATTAATTCAAGGACCCGTTTCCCACAAGTTACCCCGACAGGGTTGTGTGTCAGTGTTCGTTGTTGTAGGTTAAGAACTCCAAAGCGATAAAAAGAGACCGTTTTCATTCTTTTCTCTGTCCTCAAATCAAACAAAATGACAACAAATTTAAAGGGGAAAAAATTTCGTTAAAGTGAAAAGAAAATTTTACGTTTCGTAAATCTCAACTCAGTCAATGACATAGAATGCATATCAATTGTTACTCTCGTATTTTGATTCAGTACAGATAATTGTGTATCCTTTGGTGTTTTCTCACGAGATTCGCTGTTTACAGTTCAGCGACCGTTTCTCTCTCTCTCAGTGGTTGACATACTTTATAGGTAGCCTACGACTGCATTGTAACATACATGTCGCTGGCTGATGATATCGCGTATATAGCCTTGGTCGGGATAATTGTAACAAACCTGTCTGGGTCGAGTCTTCGTTGGGGTCCTCATGAGACTGATGAAAGGATTTTTTATCTGAGTTCATTAAAGTTCACTGATATACATAGAGGCCATTAAACTTGAGGGAAACCAACGAACTGGGGACCAAAGCACGCAATGCAGAGCTGTCAGTCTGGATTAGAATTAGTTGCCTTGTGTACACCGACCGACTATCACTTTTGGCTGTTCGAATTTTACCACTATTATGCATACACAGAACGCTAGAAAAAAACTGCATACGTACATAGACGGGAGTGAAGATTAAGACAAAATTATTGTGAAGTGAGAACAGTCTGAATGCCTATTGCAAGTTGTCTTGGGGTTTACGATTTTTATTTTGTTTTGCAACCATCATACATGTAATACAGGGAAAACAGAACATCGAAACATGTCATATAAACAAACAATTTAAAAGGATGTCCTCTCCCCTGAGTATAAACTCAACTTAAACGGAGTTCTGACTTCTTAGAAAAGATAAAACGTAAAGCTGGTTGATAAATACTGACAATGAGATGTTCCATGTGTGAGAAATTATCATGATAATTTCGGACGTCAAATCAACCAATTCTATCGATTCTTATATTATGGACAAACGGAAACGATTGTTAGATATATTTTAGCACATTTTTCTCATAATGTAGCTGAAAAATTTCAAAATTATTTCAAGTAAAGTTTGCATTGACCTAGATTATGTTAAACCCAGCGTGTATCTTGACACGAGTTGTGTTCACGCGCCGTATACATGCCGACTTCCCTTTCGATCAAGTTATGCTTTATTTCAAATGCTAAAGCCTCAGCCCATCACACAAAATATTTTACATTATAGTATAGGAGAAAAAGAACACATGTATTACATTCATGTTTGCTGAATGAAACTAGACCGAGTGTTAAAAGCTTTGTGTACAAAAACTGAGAGTTTGTACTGGACAACTTCATTTTTACATGCCGGTACGGAAACATATTTTTCTTTCGTGGGGTTAATTCTAAATCTTTGAGGAATGAAATCTAGTCTATGGTCGTTATATAAATGACAAAACCATATAAAATAACCTTCATCCTCAACAACTGTAAAGCTTTGTCTTTTACAATATGGACATACTCTAAGTTCAAAAGGAATAGGTGGACTACAATGACGTCCCACTTCACGTTAATGTTAAAGTTGGTACAACCAACCTCCGGTTAGTGCAAGGGTATTCAATATCTATATAGCACACGTCAACGTAAAAGGTCGTTCATAGTTCTCCAGACACATTAAGCCATCATAGACAGATACACAGACAACAAGTGTAAACACACTGCAGTCTATATATTTATCCGATCACTACTGATGCCAAATTTGTATTAGATATACTATTACCAATAAATAGTTAGACACTACGGTATCTATGATCGCCCCACAACATCACGTACTGGTTACGGGCCATACCAAGCTGTCAAATTCACGTTTATCATGACTATGTCGACAATGTAGCAGCTGAGTCGTCTAACAACTGCCATTTTCAGAGACCACATTTTAGTTCGCGCTTAAATGTGTGAACAATTTTATCTTTTATGTAACTTTTGACAAACACTCACAAGTTTATTTTAGATGGGAACTGTAGACGGGAATGTTTCAAAGTTCAATTTTTAGTTCCCGTCTGGTATTTTTGAACAAATTTATGATTTTGTTGAACTTTTGACACACCACAATTACTTTTTTTAAACGGGAATCGTTTTAAGTGTGTTTCAGAGTTCAGTGTATAGTTCCCACTGAAAACGTTAACTTTTATTGAACTTTTGATAACCCCAAATTTATTTTAGGCTGGAATCATCACCCTTGAATTTCAGTTCCCGCCTAGAATTTTTGAAGATATATTCTCCACTTGTGTCTAACTTTTTCTTGACACGCAGACTTTTAGACAGGAATCGTCAGAGTTACATTTAAGATCTGTCTTTCTACCAGACTGAGTATGTTTGAAAGTCCAGTTTTTAGTTCAACCTTGTCTTTGAAAAGTTAAAACAATTCCAAATTTCTACTGTTTTGAAAATTTTTGACGCAATACAACTTTACTTTAGACGGAAATTAGAGAAGTTACCCTTGTTTATGAATTTACGTCACAAATTCAATTTTAAGCATTCAAATGTAAAACTCTGCCTCAACAAATTCAAACTCTTTCAAAACAGGGTAATGGCGGAAAGATGAAATATCATTGCATTTTTGAACGAAGCTGATCGGTTTCCATCGGATCTAATCGGTTAATTATTACACATTATTTTATTAAAATAAGAGGAATATATAGACTTTAAAATCTCCTGGGTATAGGGTGAGCATTGGATATAGAAAAAATGTGCACTACATAAATGTTTGTTGCTATTCATCAAATGCTTGATTGCCAGGTATTGCGAACGCACATGATTATATTACTAACTTAAAAAAAGCGAACTGAGTCTCTGATAAGACAATTACGGTAGTTAAATATTGAAAATGCTTCCTTTTTGAGGATTATTTAAATTTGACATAATATTATGGGATGGAGAACTCGTAAATGGTTTAGGTTAATGATTTTGAAATGATATTTATGCCGAGACTAGTTGAAATTCAAGCAGTTCAAGTTTTTTACGCTACAGGTTCACACATGGAAAGAATGTGTGTTTAGAAAGATTGGGTGTGACTTCACACGAAACCGTCAAATGGTCCAAAAAGTAACCCTCGAAGTAAATAAGTACTAGGCAAGCTTCACTTTCAGGTGGAAATTTAAAAAAAAGAGTCAAACTGTATCAAATCCTTGGTTTCAGGTACTATATAACTGGCAAACTTCACCCTCAGGTGCAGTTTTGAAAAGAAAGGGAAAACATGCTGCATCATGCATCAAAGCTGAATATTTTATCGGAAACAAAGGTAGAAATGTTCCCACCCGACTTTGAGTTCTACATATTTGGGCTCTGGTCCGAATTTTCATGATGTGAATGTTGTCAGACTAGACAGAACACGATATTCGTCAACATATAATACCCACAACTTTTTAACGATAACTAATATTTCGTTACTTCGAGCCAAAAAAAGTTCCCAATGAGGTGAGTGTCCCATTTTATTGACTTTTTGTCTGACGGACTAAAAATTCCGAGTATGATTTATGGTTTAAGATTGTGTGTGGGAAACTTAACCGTTTCTAACTTGGGTGGGAAAATTTCTAAACAAGGCCCAACTGTTTGAAATATGTTACCCAAGAAGTTTACTCTCTGTCGGTGTTATTAAATCATCAACCGATCTCCTTCGCATTGTCACTATAATGTTTGGGCTCTGTTCCAGAGTAAATTTTCATCCATCGAATCTTTGTTTCTGATAACGTAATTCGAACTTGTTCACACAGTGATTGCCAATGTTTCGTGGTCTTGCCAAAAAACAAGCCTATGTTATGTCCCCGTCTTAAAAAATAACCGCAATGTTTGGGATATCGGGTGAGTATTGACATGGTGCGATTAACGATACAATAGCTTTTTAAAAAAAAACTATAGATGCAATCTATTCGCCTTAGAGACAGACGTTAGGAAAATTTATCACAGGCAAGTTCTGCAAATTCAGCATGTTACCAGACAACAGTATTTTGAGTGGGGGTACAAAAGTTAAGCAAAAGTTAAACGTTAGGCAATGGGGAAACACTTGCCGAAAACGCGAATATGTATATGCGAAAAGAGTTGAAAGACAACCAATGTATGTACACACACGTCAAGGATACGTTATTTGTTTTGCGAAGGACAAGTAAACATCTCAAGGGTCGAAAAAAGTGTAATCGCTGATGGTTTGACATTTTGATATGAATAATTTTGATAATATCCTGAATATCGCTATTTTTTGGGAAATTTGAAGCATACATATGAAAACAACAACAACAACAACAACAACAACAACAACAACAACGACGACGACGACGACGACGACGACGACGACGACGACGAAATAAACAACACGTCATTAACTTGACAACCCCCAAACCCCGCTTAAATACTATAATGCTTCAAAGAACGTCTCATGTTAAGTAAATCGTGGCTTATCAAGTAAACTACTTATGAACTTATAACAAACGAACAAACAAACAAAACAAAACAAAACAAAAAACACAACAAAATCACACAAAAAACGCAAAGAAATCTATCACATGTGCAGCTCTCCGAGTTTTCGATCGATGAGGTAAAAATGCACAACAACTAAGTAAAGTTACATAAAAGTCTACAAGCCTGTTTTATATTCGTTGTACGCAGACAAAGTAGGGAAAACCACAAAGCGGGATAGAATTTTAGAATTTTGACCAACCGTTTCGGATCCAACAGATTCTTTCCAAAATAAGAGTACTAACTGGCCAAAATTTAAAAGTATACTAGTAGTACAACGATTTTTTTTTGTCACTGAGCATCGACTCGCTGTCTAATAATAGAAGGTGTGGGTTTCGTATTTTCGCATTGCTTTCGTTCTCTCCTCAGACTAGCAACTCCGTTACGATAGTATTACGGCAAAGTCTCGATTTACTAGGGGGGCTATTTTCAGAAGAAAAAAAACACTCGATCCAATTTTGCTTTTGTGAAACGATTGAATCAACAACCAACTTGCATTGTTTCTCACCGACGGTTATGTTTCGTTTTCAAACGGTTGCATTTACATCGCACTCTTAAAGTCAACATCGACAACGGCATTACAAGTCATTTTAAGTGAAGCAAAAAATGAAAAACAACTCCCTATTCATTCACTCTATACTTACCTTGTCCAAGAGTACAGTTCGCTGCCAGGACAACGAGAAGTGTTACTAGGTAACAACCAGAAGGAGAAACTGCTTTCATAGTTATAGTCTTGCTCGTGAGCAACATCTGAAAGAAAAAAGGAAAGCTTTTAAATTTATATACTTGGGGATAATTATGTGTTTTATTCAATATGCAAATATGTATATTTATGGTAAACAAACACGGGGGAACTCCTCTATCTTGGCTCGTTTATATCGTCTACGACCTTTACCCATACATCCTTTATTGATATCATTGCTAGTCATATACGATCGATGACGTCATGTTCCACATCGTACTATATTTGTTTCCCCTCTCCTTGACTTGTTACTTTCACCAACTCGTCAAACGTCCTAAAAATGCCATATGTTGAATATCAATTTTCAGCCATCAGTGCTAAATATCCATGTCTGCTTCTATGTTTTGACGCAGCGGCGTTTCCATACCCTTTCACTAAAGACGTGCACTTTGTCGTCAAATTTAAGGCGCACCCTGTGCACGTGTCGTCAAAATGGGGCGTGCACTTTGTCGTCAATTTTATCAAACCCATTTCTTTCGTTTCTGTAACATATAACAGCAGATTGGTTCCTATTGTGACTCTAAAAGTAATTTTGATAGATTGTAACTATTTTTGTATACAAATGTTCTAAATTAACACATTTTTAGAAATATGTAGTCACGTGTCCTTTACTTGTGTCCGGAAAACGAAATGCTTGACACTAACTTTTAGAAATGTTTGGTTTTATTTCCAAAACACCTTAGTAGGCTAAATGTGTGGACGCAATGGCAGTCAGAAATATCGGTGACAGATGTCTTGTACACCTGTTGATAATCAACGTGCCAACAAATTCCTCTGTACTGTCAATAATAGTCTACTTTTGAAGAAAATTCCATCATAATGGTCCACATCCATACATTAACATTTAAAAACAGGAGGGTAACGTGTTAGCGATGCTATTGATCATTACACATCAATAGATGACAAAATATCAAGTGTCAGCGAACGGAAAGCGTGTCAAATTGGAAAGTTTATCAGAGAAAACGATGAAAAATGTGGTAAAGTTCAGATGGATAAAGATAGATATACATGATTGCAGACAGCTAGATAAGATATGTATACATAGATACGTGTGTGTAGGTATGTAGGTATATACAAGGGGAGAGGCGTAGGGGCGAAATAGAAAGAGAGAGAGAGAGAGAGAGAGAGAGAGAGAGAGAGAGAGAGAGAGAGAGAGAGAGAGAGAGAGAGAGAGAGAGAGAGAGAGAGAGAGAGAGAGAGAGAGAGAGAGAGAGAGAGAGAGAGAGAGAGAGAGAGAGAGAGAGAGAGAGAGGGACTTCAAGAATAAGTAAAGAAGAAATGAGTAAGGGAAACTGGTAGAGACAGATTGGAAAAACTCAGAAAAGGAACGAGTGGGTGGGAGGGGAGGGGACAGCCGAGATGAAGAATTTTACATCATCCTCGGCGATAGCACTTAGTTTGGACTAAGGTTTGAACGGAACATGCAGCAATGGTATAATTTTTGATTTGCCAATAGTTTGTGATGGGTCACATAGTGGAAATAATTAAACTAATCTAAATATATGACAGATCATCCGATGTTTTTCACAACTTTATTTACCTTTTGGAGTCACCCTCCATTCATCCGATTTCATAGCGAAAGAATTTGCGAGACCGAGACTGCTATATGTCATTAGACGAGATTATGTAAATATTTATACGACTAAATCATAAACGTGGCAGATCATTCGATGTAAGAAGGAAGACAGGAACTTAAATGACTAAATTTCCAACCGCGGTGGGGTCTATTTTACGTAAAATGACGCGACAGTTAGAACAAATTCATAGAATGTGACGCCAAGACCATAAAATTGTATATTTTACTGGGTAGAAAGAAAATAAATGTGGCTTTTCGTCGTCTGAGGGTTCGGTTCCATCAGAGGACATACAGGGAAACAAGCAGGCAAAGGAGATGATATGACCTATGCCACACATTTACTTTGAGATGAAAGTATAAGTTGAAAAAAGGGTCGTCTGAGGTTGAAAAGTCGACCCAGAAAACACAGGAAAAACAAGAAGCTATCTACGTCTACGCGGGAGACATAATAGACATGTAGTATAACTTGTTAATTCAGGCACAGAGAAACTATCTTTGCAAACGTATGTGATTGTCTGTATTTTTGGATTCCATTAGATCTTGAATCTTAAACGGGGTGGAACGAACTGAGTCCCAAGCCGGAGTCCCAAGCTCCCTAAACTTACACGTAGGCCCATATACTGGCGCATACTAGTTCCCGCACTTATGAGGTTTTGCAGTCACTTATACTTGTGAGCTGAGATTCACTTCATGAATGGACCTAGTACAACATGTTTGCGAAATTAGCCATTTAAAGAAAATTAAGCGTTGCCACTAGTACTGGTCTGGATGTCAACTTGGTGTGAGTGGAGATACCGTATATGAACTAGACTATATCACTAGTGGCAGCTATGGGAAAAAGGAGATTGTTTTTGTATTGAAATGAAATGGCCAATTTCGCAAATATTTTGTACTTGGACAATCCACCACGCATTGATTCTTAGCGCACAAGTGACGGTCTGTATGTAGAAGTCATGAAAAATCACAACTCTCCAATACTGGAATAGGTCTTAACCCTTCTGAAACCGTTTTGTCACAGGGAATTTTCTTGAAGCGTTTACAGTGCACTGTTATTTGTTGAGCATTGCGTGCACTATACTCTATATTCTGTATATCTTGATATTTGTCTGGGGGGGGGGGGGTTGTCTTTTCTTCTATCGAGTCATGTCCCTCATTCAAGTTCTTCATGATAAGGTATACGAAATTACTGAATACTTCGTTAGTTTGAAATAACGACAGTAATACTATACATATCAGTTCATATTACAATATCAACTCCATGTTTGAATACGACGTTGCGGATATTGGTAGAGCTTTAATTTAAATAATACTCTACAGGATTTGTTTTCCTACCACCCCTTTCTCTGTTTCTCGTTGTTATGGTGATGTTGAAGGCTTCTGAAGAAGATAAAACAGTACCTGAATTCTACAACTACCGTTCTTTTAACATTGGCAATCTGTTCACAAAAGAAAGTGAGGCATCAACATATCACCACAGGCGTGGCGTGGCTAAAATGACTTGTTAAAGGGGTACACACTGAGTTTATACGTTTTGGGATTCATTGTTGCTGTATATTTTAAAAAAATAAAAATATTATATATTGTATATTTTTAAAAATTACTCCCAATATTTGACTTTCTGAAGCATAGTTAATCATCACTTGCTGAACTCAAACCTGGTATTAAGATATAACATACAAACTATCCGATGACGTAATTTATTTTACGCAGTAAAAATGTCGAGAATGTCCCTACAATCTCAATGCAATCAACTGTTCTAACAACCATTTGTAATGCCATAGAAGGCATGCATATTTTTTCCTCATATTACACTCAGCTTGTGCCATTTTCAGACACAATATCTTCGGACCGGAAACAGTTGCAAATACCTGACGTTTCGGGATAGAGATATGTAAATGTCACGTGTTCTACCCCAGTGAATTGACGACATACGCACTTGTAACGCAGTGGTAATACACTTTTAACGCAGAGGAAATTTACTATTATGATACAAATAAATCATTGTGTCGTCAAAAGAAGACATACAAAACACATTTTTCTGAAGTCATGGGATATATAGGTTATAAACACAAGACGGGGATGAACGACAAAAATAAACAACTGGGAGCCACGGCAACCTTGACAAACCTTGACATGACATATATTTCTTTTGTAGGAAACCACTCAAGTTCATTTGGCGGCAGATTAGGACGACAGTGTTATCTCTAAATATTGTGTCCAAGGGCACATTTTGTTTGACCAAAACATTATACATCCATCCCTTGTCAAGAGTAATCACGACACTTTGTGTGCTTTGACCTAGAATGTGTGTAGTACAGTACTTGATACGCACCAAGGCTGTACAAAGGGTTAGTTTGCTGTTTCTATTGATGGTGGTATTTCAATACAATACACGTGAACGTTGTCTGGCGCGTAAAAAATGTTATCAGCATATAACTTCATTTTATGGCCAAGGTCTGTCTGGTCAAAAAATCGTACAAAAATTGATACATGTTATCGTCTGGCTCGAACAATTATGATATTTATCCTTAGAGACTCGTGCAAAGAAAATGTAGCAATGCTGGTGACATTTTTGACGATACAATTCAGCAGCATATTAGTACACTTTTTGTTGAGCTAGACGATAAAATATACATTTTGTGGCAATGATTGTAAGATTTTTTTCGGACCCCCAAGGACGCCCTGGTTCAGTCTTGTATTGTATTAACACCATCGTCGTAAACCACAGCCTCTTTTACGGCACCGTACCCCAGAATAACTAACCTATCGACGGTCCATATAACGCACAAGAACATTTTGTCACACAACAGCATTTTGAGAAAAGTTTTAACTTTTGGAGGAAATTACATTTTGAAATGATCGCTTACTTATATGAAATCAATATATTTGATAAGTCAATCTATTTGGTAGAGTTTGGTGGGAAATCTCTCATAAATTCAAGTTTGAGACTTTATGATTGATTAATCCTGACACTTTACAAATGGCAAAGAAACAAAGGTAAATAAAATGTGAAAGATATTCGTAAGGTTTATAATCATAATAGGATTGGATTAAACCTAACACGTCCACTAATCTATAAAGCTGTTTATCATCTAGTAACCAGTGTATCTTTATATCGATTTTTTTGACTGGTACATAGACAACCAACGCAACGAGTCACTCACTCACTCGTTCGCTCGCTCGCTCGCTCGCTCACTCACTCACTCACTCACTCACTCACTCACTCACTCACTCACTCACTCACTCACTCACTCACTCACTCACTCACTCACTCACTCACTCACTCACTCACTCACTCACTCACTCACTCACTCACTCACTCACTCACTCATAGCGTTTCTCCTTTATGATTTAGACTGTAGTCAAGCTTTACCACTGCGCAGAGTAAAATGTACTCACAACGTTCTACTTTTGAAATGGTCGCCACTGGTGGCGTGAATCCATTCTAGCACTATAAAAGTATCCATGCAGATTCACATGACCACAGTGGCTTATTCCAATACCATAGCGTGGTGGCGCGTGGGGGTCGCAACTCCGTAGGCACTATCTTACGGGGAGACTCCACACAGAACTTGAAATCCAAAATGTATGTAATTTTCACATCAAAGCCTAACGTCTGGTATATACAGACATAGTCACGAACCTAGTGTTCCATCAGTTGTTGCATAACTGATTGGTTGTGGTATGGATTTGAAACCCTACCAAAAATACGGTTACAATTACTTATACACGTGGTGGAGAGGTCATCATTGATCCACAATAACCCTATAGAAAACCCCTGTTTATTAACAAAACTATACCATTTCTCAGAGTCGATGTCAAACCCGAGGACAGTAAGGGACTCCCTTTGCTCGAAAAGTCCCCACATTGTCATCTGTGGCAGTTGCCCCCCCCCCCAGGTGAGTTTTAAGGAAACAGTTATAATATACTGGTTATTTTAGATCTAAGGGAGCTTTCAATAATTACAAGGGGGAGGGCCGGTGGAAATCAAACTCAATGCCAAGAAAATCAATGGTATGAAAGCGGTGGAATAGAGTCCTTACCATTGAATATCAGACTCGGGTCACTTATTATTTCTGACAGCACTTTCACCCATGTTTTTGGAAAATAGTTAGTCCTGTTTTAGAGTAATGAACTTGAGGGCCGATCACTTTTTAGAAAATGGAATGGGGGGGGGGGTGTCAGTTTATGCGATAGACTGGTTGTTTCTACCACAACAATGAATTTGTGTGACGCACTGATTGCCACAGCTGAAGACAAGAAGTCTCAAAGACTAGACGGGTGCTCTACTGATGCTCGAGGTAGCATCCCCTCTTCACGACAGTA